>NC_134716.1:70870000-71192500 GCF_049634645.1 Pelodiscus sinensis
GTTGTGGGAAGGAATCTGGAGGTGTTATCCACAGTCCAGCTAAAACCAGAAAATCCACAGCGGCAGGGGGGAAAATAACCAGACTATGGAAAAATAGATCTGCTGCCCATAGCTATCCCAGAATTCCCTGCAGAATCACACACTGATGTACATGGAGTTATCCTTCAGATGAGCAGGCTCTTGAAATCTGTACAGATGCACACTCCCCTCAGTTCATAGTGGAGTTTCTTGAGACCAAAGCAAAATGTAACAGTGTTTGCTAAAAATGTGCTCTGGAAGAACTGACCCTCTGGATAATTTCCTATTGAAAGACAGGTTCAGCTAATGGGGGAGTGGGAAAAATGAGTAATGCAACACACAATCACCACAGTGAGGGAATGTTAGTCACTTGTTTCACAGAGCTATGGTGCTGAAATGTGGTCAGTATGCTCCCCACATGACTGAGGAGCTAACATATGAATATGGATACAGCTGAAAAGAAAGCCTTTGCACCCAGTCCTTAGACATCCACTGTGGCTGAGAGCCAGTTATAAAAGTGGCTAGTAGCAGTCCCAGACAGCTAAATATAGTAAGGATCCCAGCACACAACCTTCCAAGACAAGTTCTCAGTGACAGACAAGCGGCAGAGTTTACAGGAAGCAAAAACAGGCCACCGCTGAATAGGCCAGATAAGTTTAAACAGCTGTTGTGGGTACTCAATTTTTGTGGTTTAGCTGACTCATGTGTGGGCCAACATATAAGGTTCGAAGCTGTGGGCCAACATATAAGGCTCGAAGCTGTTCTCACTTATATCTTTGTAAATCAGGAGTAACTTCGGTGAAATCTATAGAATTGAAGTGTAAAATATGTTTCTGTGTGGGTGAGAGAGAGAGAGAAAGAGCGATAAGAAACAGCTCATCTTTTAAGATGCTCTACTATAATGGAGAATATTAACTTTTTTTTACAGCACTGTAGAAATACATTTGGATACTAAAAATAAATGTAAATATAATATATGGGCAACTTAACATGAACAGTTATTTTTAGCTATCCATGGATGATACTCCATTCACCCACCTTTCTGAAATCTGATACTATCATCTTCCCTTATAGTGTTTCTCCTCACACTGTGAGAGAGCAGTTCCTTTTATATTTGTGAGGAAAGGATTAAAACTAAGAAATAGCTGAAATGATTGGGGTTCACCTGTAGCAAATCAAATCTGGTGTTAAACTTTTTGAAACAAATATTTTGGGTAACTATTTGCACAATCCCCACGCTATTGTGAGTCTTCCTCATGATTACCAATAACTGTATTACAGCCTAAACACTCCAGCTAAGCTCAGACTGCATTGTGTTGTACACACACAGAGTAAGATACAATCCTCACCTCAAAGAGAACAGAGTAAGAGGGAATATTATCCTTATTTTACAGATTGGGCAATGATGGCACAGAGGGATTAAGCTACTTGCCCAAGATCACACAGGAAGTCTGTGACAGAGACAAATATGGCTACCCCTCTGAGAGCTAGAACCGTCCCACAAATCTCCTGTGTCCCAGAACAGTGCCTGAACTTCTGGGACTTAAATAGCTTTCCTTCCTTAGCTTCTAATAGGATCTCTTCTGGGCTAGTGTCAATGGGAGGAGTCTTTGTTTACTAAAATTGGAGCTGGATATGTCCCATAGAGTAGGCACCTAAGCCAAGTTCAGGCTAGTTGATCCCACAGCAAGTTCATGACCTTTAGAAGTACTGTTAGCTCTAAATATCCACTATTATTAAACACTATAGAATTCAAATAGGGGATAGCAGCACACACACAAAATACACCTTCTCTGCAGGCAGTCTTCCTTATTGTATTTGAAATAGACACATACAGTTTCAGAGAGCCCCACCCAACCCTCATTTTAAATCAATGGGAACCTTTCCAATTATTTCAGCTGAAGCTGGATGGAGCTCAAAGGGAGTCAGAAAAGGAACATTTTGTATTCAAACAGCTCAAAAATGAAGACAAAATAAGATAAAATGTGTCTTGGTTCATCCGTGTCTTGTGAAATAGAAGAAAATGGTGAAGTTTAACAAAAAATAGTTAATGAAAGTTCAGCATTTTAATTCAAGTACACTTGAGACATCAGTCCCAAAGTTCTCTGCCCATGTCCTCAAGCTTTGTGCACAAACTATGTGAAACTGGTCTAACACCAGTGCAGTTGAAGTGGAAGGAGGGCAGGTTATTCCATGACTGTCCACTTCAAGATTTATTGTAGTGTTTCACTGGAACAATTGATACTGGACTTGACAGGCCATCATTCTGACCTAGTACGGCAACTCTTACATGCTTTTGTAAATGCTGAGCAGATATGCTCAACAAAATTCAGTTTATGTACTTCATTATCAAATCTCAGTGTCTTGACAAAGAGTTCCCCTGGAACCGGAGACATAACTCTTACCAGTGCTGTAGGTATTTAGGTTATCTCCCCAGCATGGTAGCTGATGAAGTGCACATTGGCTGTTATCTGTAAAACAGATGCCTAGAATTGCATTTAGTATAGTCTCCTTAGCATTCAGCCCCACATTCACAGTTTATTATGGGGAAAAAGAAAACAGACATGTGCAGCAGAGCTAAAAGAAGAGAGGGCTGAAAAAACCCACAACTGAGCTGGGGAAAAAGGAGAGGGAGAATGACATGTCCTGTATGTAGCTCCTGGTTATAAGAACTAGGTTTTGGAAATCTGCTAGAAGTATGAAGAAAGTAGAAGCGCAGTGCTAAGCCAGAGTAGCCAGCCTATATTGCCAATTCCTGCCTCTAAACCAAATGTTCCCAAACTATGGGTAGCACACTCCATCAAGGTCATGGCAATCTCAAGTGTTTCAGAGGAGAATATCATTTTACAAAACCTCCCTGTGTTGAGGATGTTGCTTTGTAGAGCAAAATGGCATCTTCCATGCAGCAAGATGTAGCATATAAGAAACCTGCAAGTTCACACTCCGTGGAGGATGCAGTTTTTAAATGGAATACTGCATGTTGCGTGGAGCTGCAGAAAGCAATACGTCTGAAAATAGGGTCATAGAAGAAAAAAGGTTGAGAACTGCTGCTCTAAATTAGTCTCATCTTCACCATATGTAAGTGTCACATATTGAGTTGGATGTCATAGAATATATAGATACTATTCCTCAGGAGCAATAAGCCAATTTGTATAGTGGGGATGCTGAAAGCTACTGAATCAAACAGTAAACTCTGTGTAGAATGGAATTCCCTGGAAGCCAGGGGATGCAGCAGTACCTCTAGTTCCAACACTGGTGCTACTTCCTCCACACTTCTGTCAGGTTAACTCAGCTATAGTTCTTGCTCTTTTAGTTAACAGATTTGTGCAGAAGAAAAGTGGATGAAAGGAGGGTGCAATGTTATTTAACTCTTAAAAACCGATTTATTCCAGTGGAGATGGGCTAAAATTCCAAGGCACGAGGAGGTACTATGGCAAGAAGGATGGAGGTGAAAGAAGGCACTAGTCTAGGTAAGCAGGTGGGGTGGCTCTGCAAACTACTGGACTCTGAGCATGAGAGTGTAAGTTAGGGAGGTGAGAGAGAATGAATTTAAAAGAGGAGAGGGTAAGTGTGAAAACAGGAATGGAAAGGCAGGCTTTGTATATAGATAGGAGTGAACAGACTCAAGGTACATAGAACCCTGGTGTGAGAATTCTTAATATTCAGTTTACCTCAGATGAATGTACTTGTCATTAAGATTCTATGGGTTATGGGTTGCTTTCTTAAACTGGCAATCAATAGTATATTGCTGTAGCTGCACATCATATGTAAAGTCACCTGAGTACAGAAGGGATGCCTCAGAAGTCAAAGAAACAGGTTTAGCATTTTCAACCTCCTTCGAACTACAGCTTCAAATTACAAGTAGATAAATAACAGGGGGGAATGTCCATAAATATTTGCACACATTTGAATACATTTGCTTCACCTGTTTTCATGTCCTGTTTGTATATGCTTTCTAGGAACTTGCTTAGTTTTTTGTGGAAGTGATTTTAAGCTCACACATTTGATTACTGCATAAAGCAAGTTTACATAGTAAACCAGATTATAAAGCACATTCAGCTAATCAAGCTGTAAATAATAAGTAATACAGCAAGAGTGTTAAGTAGCAAATTAGTGTTAATGGCTTTTAAGCATGGTATGTTGAGTACTACATAAATCAAAGAAAATTGCAATCCATTTGTGGACATTTCACAAACAGAAAGAGGCAGAATTTATCAAGTATGTTAAACATAGATTGTTTGCTCTGTGCAACATCTAGTCCTGACAGAACTGACTCCACCCTTCATCTTTCATTGATAGCTATAGTATCATGCACTTGTCTCTATACAGATAATTTGAAATAGACCTTAAAAATTAAGTTGACACCACTGTTTAAAGGTCCCATGACCCTTTTCATAGGAATAAGAGTTTGTTCTACAGTCCTTGCCCAGATTCTTCATTGGCCCTCGATATGTTAAATATATCAGTGCCACTCTCTACCCAAGCTGTAGTTGAATTTCAGTGTTGCTAGGTAAAGCACTCCAAAATAGGGTTTGGCGAAGAGATGATAACTGTTTCCAAGTACAGAAAGTGTTATTACAAAGAGGAGAAACATTCTTCTCAACATCTAAGAATAGGAGAAGATGCAATATTCAGCACATGAATATCTAACAAATGGTTAATTTCTCATTTAACCAGCTACGTCTGTAATAAATGCAGGGACAGCTGAAATATGTTTACCAATGTTTGTAATTTAATGGGAATACAGAAAAATAGGACTGTGCTAATTTGTTCCAAAGGGAAGGTTTCATAGTTTGCAGAAAGACCCTTGTTAAGCGGTGGCTTGACTTTAGGAGCTCTATGAGGGGGAGGAGGGTTTTATATCATATAAAATGTGTGACTTTCCCAGGTTAATGGGTGGAGGCTCAAGCCAGTTGTGTGTTGGATGGAAGGAAACACCAGATATTGAACCTGATCCTGGCTGCTGTTGACTGCACGTGGCAGAAGGGTTACACTTTTTTACCTTTGTTTTCTCTCCAGAGCTCAGAAAACACATTCCATGCAGTGACACTGATCAAGCATGCATTAAAGGAACACTTCCATGTTTTATTTTGAAAAAATAAACACTTCCAGTTTTTTGTTAGGACTTTAAAAAAGCAACACAAAATAACTTTGTGAAACCAACACATTTCAGTGTTCCTGAATTTACCTTTCTGGTGGAAAAAAATGTTTTGTACAAAATGCTTAGCTTTACTTATATATTCCTTACACTTCCTGAATTCAAGGACTGGGATCATGTGTGGCCCCTCCAAAGATGTTCCGGGGTTATAAAGCAAGCCTATTTCTCTCCACACGTATCCACATAGTAAGGGGAGAATCTAGTCCTATGGGTTGTTTAAGGCCCAAATCTTGCAGCTGGCTTCCAGTGATAAAGACCAAGCAACAAATTATGATTAATATGTCCCACTGGTGTTTTATCAATAGAAGGCTGCACTTTGTGTTTGTTTTCTTCTATGCAGCTTTATACCACGGACTGGTTTCCTTATCTGTGTGACAAGGCTCAGCCTACTAAAATTTCAAGGCTGCCAAGAAGATTTTACGTAGTAATACAGAACAAAGATGGTTGCAAATGTTTCTCATGTTTTATTTGACACTCTGGCTTGTTGAAGTGGGAGCAAAGTGCAACTCAGTTTAACACATTAGAGATTATTAACCTCTCTCTAGCAATTACAAAAGAAGTTTCCTTTGTGTCAAAAGGAATATTAATTTTTGATCTGCTATGTTTTCGGCAAAGAACTGATTTGTGAAGACCCTGAAAATTATTATTCTCAGTTAGGTACGGTTGGTTCTATTCACTTAAAGTAAATCTTGTTTCCTCTTCTTTCTGTTTTATTGGTGTTTTAGAACATTCTGGCCATAGTCCAAACCCCAGTCTTCCTAGCTTTGTATCAGAAAGCACTGGAATTTCCACCTTTTCTCAAACATGGGTGATCTTTACAATAAAAGGGCTGCTGATGTAGAATCAAATAAAGTAAAAATCTTAAATGGGCCTCAATGTTCCATAGAATCTCTATGGATAGTAATTCCATGCTTCAAAAATAAGAATATAGCAGTAGGGATATATAATTGACCACCTGATCAGGACAGTGATAGTGACTATGAAATGCGAAGGAGATTAGAGAGGCTATCAAAATAAAAAACTCAATTATAGTGGGGGATTTCAACTGTCCTCATATTGCCTGCGTACATGTCACCTCAAGACGGGATGCAGAGATACAATTTCTTGATACCTTAAATGACTGCTTCTTGGAGCAACCCACAAGAGGAGAGGCTACTCTTGATTTAGTCCTAAGTGGGGCGCAGGATCTGGTTCAAGAGGTAAATATAACTGGACTGCTTCGAAATAGTGATCATACTGTAATATATTTTAACATCCTTGTGGTGGGAAAAACACCTCAGCAGCCCAACACTGTCGCATTTAATTTCAGAAAGGGGAGCTACACAAAAATAAGGAAGATAGTTAAACAGAAATTAGAAGGTAACATGACAAAAGTAAAATCTCTGCAAGATGCATGGAAGCTTTTCAAATACACCATAATAGAGACACAGTTTAAATGTATACCCCAAATTAAAAAACACAGTAAGAGAACCAAAAAAGTGCCACTGTGGCTTAACAACCAAATAAAAGAAGCAGTGAGTGATAAAAAGGCATCTTTTAAAAAGTGGAAGTCAAATCCTAGTGAGGAAAATAGAAAGGAGCATAAACTTTGTCAAATTAAGTATAAAAATATAATAAGAAAAGCCAAAAAGGAGTTTGAAGAATAGCTAGCCAAAACCTCAAAAAGTAATAGCAAAATGTTTTTAAGTACATCAAAAGCAGGAAGACGGCTAAACAACTAGTGGGGCCCTTCGATGATCCAGATGCTAAAGAAGCACTCAAAGATGATAAAGTCATTGTGGAGAGGCTAAATGAATTCTTTGCTTCAGTCTTCATGGCTGAGGATATTGGGGAGATTCCTAAACCTGGGCCATTCTTTTTAGGTGACAAATCTGAGGAACTGTCCCAGACTGAGGTGTGATAAACTTAACAGTAACAAGTCACCGGGACCAGATGGCATTCACCCAAGAGTTCTGAAGGAAATCAAATGGAAATTGCAGAACTATTAACTGTAGTTTGTGACCTATCCTTTAAATCAGCTTCCACGCTAATGACTGGAAGATAGCCAACATGATGCCAATATTTAAAAAGGGCTCTAGAGGTGATCCTGGCAATTACAGGCTGGTAAGTCTAATGTCAGTACTGGACAAATTAGTTGAAATCATAGTAAAAAATAAAATTGTCAGATACATAGACGAAGATAATTCATTGGGGCAAAGTCAATATGTTTTCTGTAAAGCAGTGGTTCTCAACTCGTTTCAGTCCACGGACCACCAGGTCAATCAAAAAATTTTCGTGGACCACGTCCTTTTTGAGACATGATAAAAAAGAGCAGACAACGAACATTTTGGTTTGAAATGTATTTCTTACTAACAGCTTTTTGGATTCTCTTCTCACTGACAAGTTTTTCAATGTTTGGAGTGGTACTTGATAATGCACAATATCGCTTTCCACTGCAAGCCGATTCCTCTGTTTGCACTTAACGTGCAACAAACACGAAAATCCAGTCTCATGCATATAAGTTGATGCAAGTGGCAAAAGAAATATGATTGTGTGTGCTGACAGATTTGGGTAACGCCAGGTCACGCTGGCCCAAAATTTCTCTATGGTGGACTGCTGGTACACGTCTTGAGCCGCAAAATCATTTTTCAGATTCAAGAATTCCTCCTGCAGATCCTCTGGAACACTATTAACATCTGTTGTAAATGGATTCCTGATGAAAGATAATCCATCCCTTGTCCTGTCCACCTCCGGAAAGTGTCGTTGGAATTCGTCTCGTAGCTTCTGTAAATGATCGAGAATTTGCATCCGAATGGCTTCCTTTTCCCCAAGCATGGCATCCACATATGGAAATTGAACCAAATTATTGCCTTGATGACTCCTACGATCCAGGGTTCCAATTTTTCAAGAAAAACCTTGATGATGCTTTGGTGAGAAAACAGATTTGCACCTTTCCCTTGCAGCTAAAGATTCAGTTTGTTCAAGATTCCAAAAATATCGACAAGATATGCAAGTTCTAAATTTGACTGTGTCAGCACATTTCAGAATTCCTCTTTCCCTTGAGCGTGAAGAAATAAATCCAACTCCTCTCTCAATTGAAAAACTCTGAATATGTTCCCTGCTGACAACCACCGTACAGAAGTATAGAACTGCAACGTATCAAAGTTGGAACCCACGTCCAGGCAAAATCTTTTGAACAGCCTGGTGTTGAGAGCTGATGATTGGATGTGATTCACCACTTTCACTAACCCTTTGAAACAGCATTCAGTTGATCAGGCAATGTTTTTGATGCCAAAGCTTCCCTATGAATGAAGCAAACTCCGGTTTCCATTGGAACGTGCTGTTTCACCAGCGTTTGGAGGCCCAGTCTTGAGCCCAGCACAGCAGGTGCACCATCAGTGCTGACACCCACAAGATTTACTCAATCCAGACCATGTTCTTCAAAGAAATTGTTAACAATTTCCATCACATCCTGAGCCTTTGTGATGGTATCAAGAGTCTTACAGAAAAGAAACTCGTCTTTGAAGTCTCCCTCAACCATGTATCGTGGGAACACCAATAGCTGAGAGCACAATGCGACATCAGTCGATTCATCCTGTTGTATGGCAAACAATGGAGACTTCTTTATTTCATCCACAACTTGTTCACTGATGTTCTATGATAGCTCATTTATCCATCTTGATACTGTGTCGACAGAGACAGATATATCGTTCAATTTCCTTGCTGCTTCCTTGCCAAGAACAAGCCACACCATCTCTTTTGCACAGAGGAGCACAAGTTGCTCTACAATGGTATGAGGCTTCTTGGCCTGTGCAACTTTGTATGTAACAATGTAGGAAACACACACTGCATTGCTAGTCATATTGTAGAATGCATTTGTTGAGTCAAGGCGCTGCCGTTTCAGACCTGATAACCGCCGCTCAAAATGATCTTCATCCTTTTGCAACAAGTTGGAGTGACACTTTTCGAGATGGAGTTCAGCTTAGCCAGCTTCATTGAGTCATTCCCCAAGACTTTGAAACAAATAACACGTGGCAAATCCACGCCTTCTTTTTCTTGACAAGTAAAGCCGAATTTGATGTAGTCCTCCGAATACTTGCGCTTGACATTTCTTCCTGTCATTGCCATTATAAATAAACTACAGCACACCTGTAAAACAGCACATGTAGCACAGGGCAAACGACATAGCAACCACTCAGCATGATGGCGGCAGCTACACTGATACACAACACCGTTGCGTCCTAAGTGACGCTATGAATGACGCACCACGTGCTTGTGAACACGGCATAAAACAGCCTAACGGCGGCACCTGCTCATTCCGTGTGACTTGGGACAATGTTCCTGTGGACCATCAAAAAAGTCACCATGGACCACCAGTTGAGAACCATAGCTGTAAAGGGAAATCATGCTTGACTAATCTGCTAGAGTTCTTTGAGCGGATCAATAAACATGTGGACAAGGAGGATCCAGTAGATATAATATACTTAGATTTCCAGAAAGCCTTTGACAAGGTCCCTCACCAAAGGCTCTTAAGTAAAGTAAGCTATCATGGGATAAAAGGGAAGGGCCTTTCGTGGATTGATTACTGGTTAAAAAACAGGAAACAAAGGGTAGGAATAAATGGTAAGTTTTCCAAAATGGAGTGAGATAACTAATGGGGTCCCCGAAGGATCTGTACTGGGACCAATCCTATTCAACTTATTTATACATGATCTAGAAAAAGGGGTAAACAGTGAGGTGGCAAAATTTGCAGATGATGCCAAATTGCTCAAGATAGTTAAGAAGAGCTTCAAAAAGATCTCGCCAAACTAAGTGATTGGGCAACAACATGGCAAATGAAATTTAATGTTGACAAATGTAAAGAAATGCACATTGAAAAAAGTAATCTCAACTATATGTACAGTATGATGGGGACTAATTTAGCTATAACTACTCAAGAGAGAAATCTTGGAGTCACTGTGGATAGTTCTCTGAAAACATCCACTCAGTGTGCAGCGGTAGTCAAAAAAGCAAATAGAATATCAGGAATAATTTAAAAAGATATAAAGAATAAGACAGATAATATTTTATTGCCTCTATATAAAACCATGGTACGGCCACATCTTGAATACTGAATACATATGTGGTCTCCTCATCTCAAAAACAATATATTGGCATTGGAAAAGATTCAGAAAAGGTCAACAAAAATAATTAGGGAATGGATCCCATATGAAGAGAAATTAAAAAGACTTGGGCTTTTCATCTTAGAAAAAAGGAAACTAATGAGGGATATGATAGAGGTCTATAAAATCATAACTGGTGTGGAAAAAGTGAATAAGGAAAAGTTCTTTACTTATTCTCACAATATAAGAACTAGAGGTCACCAAATGAAATTAATAAGCAGCAGGTTTAAAATGAACAAAAAGAAGATTTTCTTCACTCAGCGCACAATCAACTTCTGGAACTCCTTGCCAAAGGATGTAGTGAAGGCTAGGACTTTAACAGGGTTCAAAAACGAGCTGGATAGATTCATGGGGGTTAGGTCCATCAATGGCTATTAGCCAGGATGGGTAGTAATGGTGTCCCTAGCCTCTGTTTCTCTGGAGGTGGGTGATAGGGGAGGGATCATGTGAGGATTACCGGTTGTGTTCCCTCCCTCTGAGGCATCTGGTATTGGCCACTGCCAGCAGACAAGATACTGGGCTGGATGGACCATTGGTCTGACCCTGTATGGCCGTTCTTATGTTCTTATGATAATTTGTGCTACAAGTAGCATGCTGCTGGAGAAGGCAAAGGTAATATCCCTCTTTTAATGGAGTTTCTGGAGATCTCTGTGGGTAGTCCTCATTATTTTATTGGTTAGGAAAAGGGGGCAGCACAAAATTTCGAGGCAGAGATGGGCCCAAGTGCAAATCTTAGATTGAGATCCTGTTCGGGACTCTGAACACTCCAAATTTTGGGGAGATTTAGACATGAATCTGATTTGGTTCATATAACAGCAAAGACCTCATCTGTGAAATTATTGTCTTAGCCAGGGCTCGACAAACTATACAATCTACTCGCCCATGGTGAGTAGATTTCAGCCACGCACCCCGGGGCTGGCGAATGGTTTTCGCTGCCGTTTGTCAAGCCCTGGTCATAGCTATCTACTTGCAAAGTTCAGTGGTGGTCAGATTGGGAGATCTGATTCTAGTCCACCTTGTAAAAGAAAATGAACAAATTAGAAAGTACTTGTATCTCAGCATAGCATGCTTATCCAGAAATAACTAAGTGATTGGGAAAATCTGGGACAATGGCCACACCAGCCAGAATTTCAAGCAATGCTATGGTAAAACCACAACAATGAACAAAGACAGGGCAAGAACTAAAAGTTAGTATACTGAGGCCCAGGAAAAGCCATTGTATTCTAACGCTAACATAGGTGGGTGTGAGCAGGTCAGTTTACACTGATCCTGCATTTTAATGTTTGTACCTCAGCTTCCCTTTTTGGTAGCAAAATGTAAACATGTTCCATATGTGGTAATTAAAGTTTCCCCTTCTTTGTGTATGTTTGTTGGAACATAACTTAAAAAAATTCAACCCTACACCTTTGTAACAGGCTCCCTAGTACCCAACAGTCCTCGATTGCCCTAATGTCAGGGTGCCACCAATCCTTTTGCTCTTTCCAAGGGGCTTAAAAACTATCTCTGAGGGCAGGGTGTTAGACACTCTCTTTTTCCAGCTCCTATTTGCAGGCTTAATCACTAGTTTGCTCATGCTAAGATGCTCCATGCTTGGAATATCACAGGCCTCACTCTACCAGTTCCTTCTTGAACTCCTGCTTCAGTTTCCTCTGGAAAAAGAGCTTTGTTCGTCCCACTCCCAACCTCTGACTTCCTTTCCCTAAGCAACAGTTCCTTTTATAGGAAGCATTAATCCATGCAGTTGTCATATGATGCTCGGTCACCTGACACGCACAGACTATAGCTTGGGCTCTATCTCCTTCAGAGGCCCAATTTGTTCTTTGATTGTGGAATATTTGAAGATCTTTGGGCCAAGATAGGAATTACTATACTTAATCAGACACATGCTTTATCAGCCCAATATCATGTCTTTAACTGCTGCCAAAGCTGAATGCAAAAACTGAAGCTTTCCTCTCCGTAACATGAATGTGTCAATGTACCAAGAGAGAAGCTTCTGCCTGATTCAAGATGTTGATTAATTTATCCCCTAAAGTACAAAAATTCAGTTCAATTATTTCTGCCACAACTTTCTAAATTAGTTAATAAAATCAAATGAATTTAGATGAGTCACCTATTTCATGAAAAAGACTAATATTATATAAACACTTTTCTGCAAGGAATTCTATTAATAAACAATTATTATACTTCTAAGCTTCCTCCTAGCAGAGCCATAACCAGGGCAGATGAAGTAGGGCAGCCGCTCAGGGCTCACAGCTGGGGGTGACAGTGGAAAAAATGATGCAGAAAAAAACAGTACAGGGTGCAAATATGCTTGCTTGTCTGGCCACTAAAATTCCGAGGTATATCTCTACCTCCTGCACTGGACAGTTTAAAAAGAAGAGGAGAAACCTCAACTGTCATGAAATACAGTTTGAACCTCTCTAGTCCAGAACTCTCTGGTCCGGGAACTTTCTGGTCTGGAATGATTTTAGTTAGCATGTTGTCCACTTAGCATGAGTGTGGACAAGTTTCCCATGGTCCCATAAAAATTGTTTACAGCCACCAGTCCTGAGTCTCAGTGTTCTGTGCTGTTATTTAGCTCTAACTTACTCCTAAATGTCTTCTAACAGCCCATTAAGCAGTGGAAATATTGGTAATGCTGCTACACAATATTGACCTCTCGTGGTTTGGAAAATTCTCTGGTTTGGAACCGGTCAAGTCCTGAGGGTGCTGGTCTAGAGAGGTTCAACCTATAGTATGTTCTATGGTGCCTTCTTCAAATGAAGAATGGCAGAATAATAAAATTTTTGACCATATACCAGTGCTTTTGCACAGAAACTACAGGCAAATATAGAACCCAGGTTATAAAGCATAGGAATGGGATAAAGCCATGGGGTTCACTCCTGTTGGCTGCCTCTTTGTGGCCACTCTATTAGCTCCATTCAGGTCTGGTGCACCCTCCTTCCAATGGATTGCTCACATTGTCCCTCTCTTTATGCTTCAGGACTTTCAGTGTTCCCTTTTCAAGGCCTGACCTATGGCCAGATCACTAGTTTTCTCCTTCCAGGGTATCAAAGTCCCAATGGATCCTCTGCCTGCCATTCCAAAGAGTCGTTTGGTCCTATGCCATATTCCCAGAGGCTAGAAAACCCCACCTCCACACACCATTCTGGATTCCAGGCCAAGCACCTTATGTCTAACATCCATTGTGTACTTGCTCCCAGACCTTGTTGCTGTTTCCCTAGACTCCTTTCTACATCCCTTGTCTGTCTTCTGGTCCGTTCCTCTAAGTAAACCTGCTCAAACTCCCTTCCAGGGAGTAACTGTAGATTACTCCTTTCTTTGATTTTTTGCCAAACTGTATAGCTCCCAAATACCCACCGCTTTTCCCAGCCAGTGACTGAAGACTGCTTTCCTGCAGCCCTCTTCTTTGGTTTCATAGTATAGTAGATTTGCTTCCAGAGTGTCTGACCACCCATCTCTATGGTTTAGTCCACCCATCTCTATCCATCATCCTATCAGTCTAACCTTAGCTTTAGGGAGGTTCTGTATCACTGTATTATCTTTGGGGAGTGTGTTTATACCAAAACTTGATATTGAGATGTTGTGGTGCCACATTTCATCAACGCATTTCAGCAAATATCTAATGCCAAGGAGTGCTTGTGTTTTTGCAGTGCCAGCACTGTTCTTGCCAAGTGCAGTGAACTTGAAAATAGGCATCTTTCGTAACAGGGACTGACTTTTGCTCATTGACTGACTCTTGCTAACTTTGCTTTATATCAGCAGGGCCTGATTTTAGTTAGGTAGACATGAACCTGAAACCTCTGGAACTTAGTGCATGAGCCTCTACAGCCTGAGCTATAAAGTCAGCTGGCTCTCAGCAAATGCTGTGCAGAGCAAACTCATTCTCTCAGTGGTCTAGGTGGCATTACATGGTACAGTGAATCACACATAGTAGGTGTGTGGATTACATTTGCACAAAGTCCCATGCTGCATGCTCTCTCTTTCACCTTTTTGTATCTTCCTTCCCCTTTCTCCCATGACTTAGTCTTGTACCTTTCCTAGTAGTCGTAAAAAATTGCAGAAGAGCGTGCATGTGTGGATCTGCTGTTGCCTGGGCTTTGCATAATCCATCTTTGTACATATTAATTAGAAATAAGGGGTTTTTTTTATTTATTTCTGAAAGCCCTATTAGTGAAGTGATGCTATATAGAATTCTCTCTCACAGGATCTTGGATTGTGTTCACTTTGTGAACTGTTGGAAATATTTCCTGGAATTTTTCTCCTTTGTTTTGTTTGCCCAAAGTTCTTGTCATTCTTTTCTTAGCTCATTTTTGATTAGGTGTTAAAATTCCAGTTTGCTTAAGGAGATTCCTATGTCAGCCTCTGAATGATTAAGATCTCTTTTTGCCTGTTTGCCAATTTATTGCCTGCTACCCTTGTGTGTGCCAGGACCCATGCTATTACTATAGCTTTATCCAATTGCATCAGTTCAGTTGTTAGCAGCAATATTTCGTTAGCAACATAGTTTCTGCTGTCAGACTTACCCCTGTAAATTCCCTGCAGCCCTGATACGGAATCAGACAGGATGGCTATGGGCACTGGCTGCACATCAAAAGCCCAATTTAGCGGTAGCATAATTCTTTCTTAGCTCAGCCATATACATGGCTACAAAATTACTGAGCCTTGTAGCTTTCTTGCAATTTAGGCACTCAGAAAGCTGTTCCTGCCCTTCCTGTACATATGTGGCAATAGTCTTCTCACTTATTGCAGATACAATTTGTGATATTTTGTAGATTTTAATCTTATCCTTTTTTCCATAGCTCCATGTCTACCTCAAGAGAATGGTTTCCAATGACATTATTTTCCACTAGTTATAGATTTTGGTCTCTCAGTCTTCTCTTTTCATTAAGATTCTTTACCTCTGTAGCCTTTTTGGACACGGAATTCTGGAGCCTGGCATCCATATTCAATAACTGTTTGAGTCAACACTCTGTATAACATTACTGCCACTTTCTTATCAATTCCCCAGGATGCTCCAGGGATAATTTTAAGTGCCAAGGTAGAATCAGCATATTTACTTTAATGTTTTCAGTATGGTCCCTCCAGGTGAACTAGTTATCAAAAAGCATACAAGAATGTGGTGGGTTTTTTTCCACTATATGCATCAGCCCTCTTTTGTTGCTGATGCATACATTTTTAGATTTATACAAACAGTCTGCCCCTGTTCCCTGAATTTTTTTAGCCCTTTGAAGTCCTGGGTCTCCTCCAGGTTCTGCCTAACAATCTGATCAACCTGCAATAGACTGACCACCCCTTCATAATTCCTTTATTCAAGAGATCAGATTACCTGTCACACTAAGGGCAGATGGTAGTTAGGAGTCTTGCACATGGTTACCTCAAGAAAGTGTCACAATTGCATTTTCAGACAGTTTTGCAATTGGCCATAAATATTTGCAAATGTCCACATTAGCAGTTTGATTTAGCTCATCTCCAGCAAGATAAAATTACACTTTATTTGGGGCTGTTTTCTACCAGTGGAGTAAACATGAGAAACACAGGGGATGTGAGGTAATATCTGTTATTAGATCAATTTCTGTAGGTGAAGACAACAAGCTTATGCAGAACTCTTCTCCAAACATCTTTCTGAGACCTGAAGAAGAGCTCCATGCAGCTCAAAAGCTTGTCTCTAACCAAAAACAGTTGGTCCAATAAAAAGGTACTACCTCACCCATTTAGACTCTAATATTCTGCAGCCAACATGGCTACACCACTGAAATAAACAGACATTAAAAAGTTATTAGCACTCCACAATATTCACTAGAGTACCCACTCCCCATTCCATTGAACACTTTCACAGAAGTCTGATTCTCTACTCCAAGGAATATACACACCAGCTTTTTTACATTAAAGTTACCACTGCACTTAGCACACCACAGGTTAGCTATTTAGTTATAGCGGAAATAGGAATGTGTTTATTTGAATCTCTGTTCTTTGATAATATAGTAAGAATATTAGAAACAAATTGTTATATTTGAAACAAAACCAGAACATGTTTGCTAGAGCCTCAATTTAATTCATAGGACACTCTGTTGCTTGCAGGATATTTTACCCAATTCCTTTTCCTAGCATTTTTAGCCATGTTGGCTGATACCATCACCCTCCCATCATGCACACACATTTCTGTAAAATCAAACCCACTGGCAACTTTTCTTCTCAGTATGAAGGAAACCTCAGGGCCAATCTGCACCCCAAATATGCCCAAACAGACCTTTAATAGTCATCTGAAAATAGAGGTCCCCTCCACCCCCACTGCTGTTACTTTTCATCTGAAGTCTCTTCAATTTTTTCCATTAGCATTTGACTCAACATACAAATAAACTTCTCATGTAAGATATACAATGGTTCATCAGGGAGAGAAGTCTCTTCCATCTTCTGTCTGAAGCAATCCATCACCATACATACTGGCTTTGAGTGATCTACCTTTAGTTACATAGCCTAGAGAACATAATTTTCAGCATATATACATAACTCCTTACATATGTTCCATATGCATATCTATCGGTGATTAAGACTATCAGCACAGCATATACTTTCAATAGAGAATTTACTGAATCTCCCTTCCTCCAGTTCATTAGTTTCTCAGCAACACACCTCCAAATTCCAGTCCTTTTTCCTTCTTCACTTCACCCAATCTGCTAGAAAAAAAGGGAGTGGGGGGTTGTTATTAGGTTCCTAACAGAGCCTTAATTGGCTACAGGTACTTCAATTAACTGTAATAACCTTCCCTATTCTATAGGAAACCACACCTTAATTAGCATGCTGTATCACATTAGGTTCCTGACATGGCCTTAACTGACTACAGGTGCTTCAATTAACCTGTAGTAGCCTTTGCTCATCTACAGGGAACCACACCTTAATTAGCCTAGGGCTTTTATCTCCTCTCTCCTGCTGCATCATAGCTACAAAGATTACCAGAGGTTTCTACAGAATGTGCTAGGATGGTTGCAAACCTCCAGTAAGAATTCCACATATGAAGAAAAAGAAAGGATATGATGACACAAAGAATAAAAGCAAAGTGTACATGAGTGCACAGTTATTGTCTGCTGTGAGCATGCTGGAACCAATACTGTCTCACAATGGAAGCAGTGTTTGTATACCTAACACTCTCCTCCTTCAATAGCTGTTCAAGAAATGGAGAATAAACTCAACTAATATTCAACACAATAATCAACAGGAAGAAGAAGGGAGAGCTGATAACTGTCCCAGCAGCCAAGAGAGATGACATGTGGCTCACTGTAAGAGATATTAGACAGGGATAGCTAGGACATGGGCTCCCTCCTATTTTTGACAGGCTCAAAGATGCCAACCTTACTAGAATTAGACCAAGAAACAGACGTTAATAGTAGGAATGGAAAAGGGTACTTGGAATATGGGGCCAAATTCATCACTGCAGTCTTCCAGTTTTACGACAGAGTAACCCCCACCGATGTCAAACTGCTGCTACAGGAGTATAAACAGTTGCATCAGTGCAACATGGCAATAGCAGTGGTCAATCAGGTCCATGCAGTTTTATTTGGGTAGGGGGAGGTTTAGATGACTTGAGAAAATAATTGAAAATCCTACCATGAAATATTCAACTTTACAAAGGAAGAAATTGGGGATATATATATAAAAAAGTGGCTTGAGCCCAGAGAAGCATGTTTTTTCCAAGTAAATCCATACTTCCTTCATCCTCATGAACTGTACTCCAAGACAGACTGAAACAACAAAAATAAAACTAATTAAATAACAGCAGGATTGGTCTCAACTGGTTTGACAGCTAATACAATACAGTACTTACATGGGCAATATTTTTAAATGTGTACAGGAGGTAAGATTCCATAGACCAAAACAGAATGGACCACTAGATTATACCCAGGGAACTATGTTATTTTCTTCCCTACCTACCTTGCTTTTCTTCAGCAGTGTGTTTTAATTTCTTAGAGCACAAAAGCACTTTTGCTCATGTTGGCTGCTCTTTAATGAGGCACAGGAAATGGATAAAAGAAACCCACTTCTTTAACATGCCCAAGGAAGAATTTCATTCTTCCCCTTTATTTTTGCTCTGTTCCTCCCTTCCCTTAGGCAAATGAAGCTGTTCCTTACATGAGAAGCCAAACACACCCTCCGCAGATAGCGTCCTGCTTCTTGCCTTACCTAAGCCCTACCTCCCATTCTGCCATCTCCAGTTCTCCTTGCTTAATCCTCCTGACATCTCAACCTGATCTACCTTGCCCTGCTACTCTTGGACTAAAGGTGGAGATGGAAAACATGGAGACTCCTCCCCAGAGCCCTAAATTGCCCCACTTCCAGGCAGTCAGAATCCCCTCCTCCACTCTAACATAGGATCGTCCAAAACCTCTTCGGAAATCCTAGCAACATAGTTTCCAAAGTGTTTAACACATTGGAAATAGCCAATATTAAAGGTTAATTTTGATTTTTCCAGTACTCTATAGTCAGCAGTATTCCGTATTCTTTTGTTAATGTACTTCACTAATGTTTTTGTATAGTTCATTATAAAACTCAGAGGGGTAGCCGTGTTAGTCTGAATCTGCAAAAGCGGCGAGGAGTTCTGTGGCACCCATGCATCTGAAGAAGTGGGTCTTTGCCCACGAAAGCTTATGCTCCAACACTTCGGTTAGTCTATAAGGTGCCACAGGACTCCTTGCTGCATTATAAAACTGTCACTGTTACTTATAAAATATATTTACTGTAAGATCTTTGGATCATGTTTCTATATATGTTTGCACAGCAACTACTACAATGGAGCTCCAGTTTTGGTTGGGGTCTCTGGATGCTGCTATAACATAAACATTAGATAATTTTGTGGGGAGACTCATTGCAACAGGAAAAGAACATTTTGCAATTCTGAGTCTGAAGTATGAATATTTTATTTCTTTCTTGAACAGTGAATGACAGTCCCTGGAATTGGTTCTGGAATCACTTGAATACAATTTAATTTATTACAGCTGTATATTTTCTTTTGGATCCTTAGGTCTTGCTCCATTTGCATTCCAACTAACAGTCAGACGAAATCCCATTCGTAAATCTTTGCCAGGCATATGTGATGCTAATGAGCTGCAGACTTTTTTAAAAAAAATAGCAGAAGTCTGATGCATTTAAGTCACGTCCCATCCAGTTTGGTATTCCAAAATAAATACATTGGAAATATGCTGACACAAGTCTTTAAGGCTCTGTTAATATTGCTTGGTGATATCTCATGCCTTTTCAGGACATCAACATCAGCAGAATTCAAATGCCTGAAAACCAGAAAATACACAATTAAGGTGTATGTCCATACAACCTTAACCCTGCCCTCTCCCCCAGGGTGGCAATATCCACCTGGGATCAATCCACACGTTCTCTAACTACATTCATCGTATTATATGTCATCATATTGAATGGTGGAAAGATTAGTTGAAGCAACTAGGCAGAGCTATGACTGTGTTATGAGGTGTATGAGATTCGCCTCCCCCCATTCCGTGTGTGATAAAAGGAAAGAGGTACATGTGTATCTGAGATATCCAGTATGCCTCATTTCAGTGCTGAGTTATGTAGGTTGTCAGCAGCAAGGCATAGGGGTCTTCTTGCCATGGGTATTGTCAGTAGTGAGATTGATTATGAGACGAGTCTGTGAGTTTAATGATGGATATGTTAAAGTATTTTACTATCCTGTGAGTAATAGTGAAGGAATTGTAAAAATGAAGTGACAGCAGATGTGGCCTTTCTGTGGAGTAGTCTGAGTGTTTGTGTGTATGGCAGGTGCAGGTAGATTCTGTTCATTACAGTCCACTGGCAGTGTGTGAATGTGTTATGGACATAGAAAGCAGAGTTAAAGTTTTGTAGGCATATACTGTTTTATTTCCTGGGGTTTCAGAAATTTATAGTACCTTAACTCTTCTTTCCCTCACTTCCAAAAATATGAATTTTGCTGAATTTCTTGTTTTGGAAGGATGCAAGACACCTTAACACTCCCTTAAAACAATTACAGTGAATTTTCATGGTGGTTTTTTTTCTTAAGAAAAAAAGAACACTATCTCAGTTGTACAGCTAGAGAAACTGAGGCATGCAGAAGTGAAGCAACTTTACCAGGGCCATCTAGTAGGCCATTGGACACCTGGGAATAGAGCCTAACATTTGAGTTCCAATCCACTGTTCTCTCCACATAGTTACTATGTGATTTCCAAGTGCTCTCCTACCATTTCTTGTTCTCATTGAATGGGGATAAGGGTTGTGCCTTGCAATGTTTGCAGTGGTGAGATATATGGGATTTTATTTCTAACAGTATAAAAGAAACTTACTTTTAACATTTTTCCAGATGCCCAACTGGGGAACAGGACTTTCTTTGTGGGGCGATGCCCTGAAACTCACTGCTAGTTCAGAGGCAAGGCAGGCTCACATTGACACTATCCATGTGTGACAGCTGCCAAATCGGCCAACATCCAAGAGCAAGAACTAATACAGCCTTTGCCAAAGCTTTTGAGCATGGGCTCTTACAGACTCATATATTCTGCAGATCATGCAGAGAGAGAACCTGTCATAAACACTCTCCTGTTGGTTACATTTGCACAAAGCAACTGTGGGACTTGAGTGTTGAAATTGGAGGAGGAATTTGCATATGAGACTTTTTAGGCCAGCAGACTTATTGAAAGGAAAAGAATAAAATCTGACAATTCTTGCAGTTGTTGTAATGGTCTGGGAGACAGTTAGTAGGGGTTACTGATATTTTAATTATATAATTTTAATTATTTAATCATTTGTAGGCATCTGACAAAGTGGTTTTTACCCATGAATGCCCAAGTCTGAGAGTCAGATGCCACAGAACTCCTCATTGTTTTTGCAGATACAGACTAACATGGCCACTCCTCTGAGACTTATTTATCTTATTTAAAAGGGCTCAAAATCATTTAGCTATGCCCATACTGTATGTAGAATGCCTATGCAGCTGTCTGTTCCAAACACGGTTACCCTTCTTGCTCCATTCCTCCCCTTGTCTTCAATTAGGCCATGATCCTGCAATTGGCTCTCTTTGGAGGTCTGCCCAAGTACAATGAGTTGCAGGATTAAGGCCATAGATGTTAAGTTCTTCAAGGGGGAAAAAAATCTTACTTTGTTTATACATACAATTTAGCACAACCATTGCTGATTCAGACTTCTGAATATCACTGCAATAAAGATTGATGGATTTAAATACTTTTCTCATGCTGTTTTTTAAACTCATATAGCAGGATGTTTTTGTGCATTCTGTTTCTTGTTGCTCTTCTTGAACAAATCATTATCACTTCCTAGTTTCCCATGGCTGCTTGTTAATTGATTGGAAACAAGTAGGCATAAAAAGCTCTCAGCATCTCATAAAAGCCTAATTTCTCCACTTCAGATATTCACCTTCTGGGGGAAATACAGCTACTTTTTCAACTGCATAGTTTAGATGCAGTGGGTGAACACACACTATAGTTTTAATCTTTTAATGGTTAACAACATGTTGTTTCCAATCTGTATGCCACTTGTTGTTATAATATCTGAGATCATTTCTTGCTCCTTAACCCCTACATAAACACACAAGACCTAATTTTCTGCAGCTTTGTACTTTCTGTGCAGGATGAGTTTGCCCCAGGATGAGTTTGACTTAGTAGCATTTGCTCCCCCTTCTGAATAGGTGTAAATGATGGCAGAGGTTCAATTCAGTACAGCATCAACTCCATAATTATTTCTGAGTAAGGCAGAAGCCCTTGGGATCTGGGGGGCTATGGTGTGTCTGCACATGAAAGTTTTATTCCAAATTAAAATAGGATGTGACTAAAGCAATATAGGTATTCAAGAATAAATCCATATGAGGAGAAAATTGTTCCTGAATAAGAATACCTTCTTATAATGGATTAAGATAATCTGAGGGGGGGAAACCCTTATTACAGAATAAGGGTGTCTGAGATAACTCTCATTTACCCACATCCTAAAACATAGGAAGGATGTGAGATTCACTATGGGCCCATCGTGATTCCTCATTCCATTTGATCACAATGTAAGAAAGGAAAGTACAAGACAGATAGTAGTTGGAAGTCATATAAATGCTTCCCTTGTGACATGGATGAAGGATATGTGTAGGGAAAATCAATGTGGATCCATTCCAATATAGTCTCAATACACCTTGTTTTCGTAGCAATTGAGCACAGACTGAATAGGGCACTGAAAAGTTAATTTTACTGCTGACATTTAAGGAAGACATAAACCAGAAAATAATATTTGGATTCAGCAGTGGTTAGACAGGAAAATCAAGCCAGTTTTTCTCTTTTCTATGTCAGTGTCCAGAGCTCTTAATTCAAATTGACTTAAGCAAACACCTCCTCCTTTTAGCATATTAACATTGATTCAGTTTAACTTCTGTTCATCCAGAGCTGCTAATCCCATAGGGAAACAGTACAGCACTCAGAGCAAGTTGCGTTCATGGGAACTGTTTTCATCACTTCTCAGCTACAGACAAGAGGACACATTTGTAACACTGACCCTCTTTAACCCAAGCCCAGTTAGCAGCAATTAGGCCTCAAGAGATAAAGGCTGAAATGAAAGCTTCTCAATGATGGAATCTTAGTTAGAAAGCTCTTTCTCTCACCAACGGAAGTTGGTTCAGTAAAGATATTACTTCACCCACCTTGTACTTCTAATATCCTAGGACTGATGTGGCTACTACAACAATGCATTGATAAAAAGCTGCCATAAAAAAGAGGTTTTATTTTTAAGTATAACTGATCCCAAATATGTCCATAACGCCCTAAGTCTCCACAGTTTCCATTTAAAAAGTAGTGGGAGAGGAGAATTCACTGCAATTATGTCGTGATTATCTTGGGATTAGGCTGTAAACTTAGCTTGTTAGGTCAAAGAATGGTTCCTTCTGCAGTCTTCTGTGATGATTCCATTTAGCAAGAGCATTGTAATAGAGTCCAACAATACTACCTGGGAAAAGAACAGCTATATATATATATCAGTACATTGTAGTGGGCTAAATTTTTTCCCATACATCTTTGCTTAAAAAATTACAAGGCTGTGGAGTCATGTCAATTCACACACCATTAACAATGACTTTGCAAGTAATTTTCAACATCATTTTAGCTGGTCTTGGGTAAACTCTGCAGAAGAGAACTTGTTGCTTGTTGATCCAATAAAGGTTTGAAATCTATCTTCATATAGTTACCAGCAAGAAAGAGAGATTCCAACTCCACAAGCTCATTGCCATTTTGTCTTCACTGCAGAGTTAATTTAGTGTGATTCTTGAAGTTTCTGTTGCTAACATTCAGAAACCAACTCTCTATAATCATGCCATAGTAGTGCCACAACGCAAGGAAGCCACCACATTGTGAAATACAGGGCAAACCTACAAGTTAGCTTTCCCGACTTTTTGCTACCTTCAGACATTTACATTGAAAACATGTAGCCAGTCATAATAATCAATAGATGATGGTCTGCCAAGTCTTAGCAACAAGAACTCAGGCATTCAAGCATTTGATTGTCTTGCCATGTGCCTGTGATCTGTCCCCTGACCAGATAACACCTGCCTTACATATCATTCCACTCAGTGTCCTTAGTCCCACACTACTTGAGGAACCTACTACAGGGAGATGAACATCATCAAGAAGACCATGTTTCAATATGTAGTCACTTGACTATAGGCTGATCCAAAGGACTTGTCAACATTTGGACTAAAGTAAGCCCAACCCACAGCTGTGGGATCCAGAAGACGAATGTCTAAAGTATGAAAACCTAACTTGTAAATTGAGTCCAACCCAATCTTGGGATTAGCTGGACTGGACAACCGTGAGAGGAAAAAATGAACAGTTCAAGACAATCTACCAGAAGACCAAGTCTTGTGCAGCCCCAGGCTATGTCTGGACTACAAGGTTTTATTGGAAAAAGGTAAAAGGTATGCAAATTGTGCTCTGCAATTTGCGTACCTTTTTCCAATAGTTTTTTTGGAAGAGGCTTTTCCAAAATGTGGCCTGTCTACATGGGCGAAATTTCGGAAAAGCCTCCTCTTTCAGAAGAGCCATTCTTCCTCATGGAAGGAGGAAGACAGGGCTTCCAAAAGAGAACGTCTCTCTTCTGCAAAAAAAAAAAAAAAAAAAAAAGAAGAAGCAGAAGAGCAGACGCATTGCCTGGATGTGGCGGAGTGTAATGTAGACCACCCCGTACGGGAGACATAGCCCCAGTAAGATGAGATGAATCATGTGCTAAAGAATGCCCCTAGCACACAATCCCATTTCAACCTGGACTCAACGGTGGAGCTAGCATGGATGCAGATTTGAAGTTTGGATATCTGCAAGGATAGAGAACCTGTCACCTCAGCTGTGAGCAGCCAGCCTGGAGAATCACCTCAGCCCCAAAACTGCAACATCTCTCCAGTGACCTGAATGGACAGTATGCACAATGGAGTGGAAAAGCTCTTTACAGAAGAACTGGAGGAGTTGGAGTGTGACAGCACATGCAAAGATCTCCACGGCTATTCTGCTATGCGGTCATGGTCTGTCAAATTAGGCTAAAGGGAATTGCTTAACTTATGATTGCCCAACTCAAGTTAGAAAAAGCCTCCAAAATCAAGTCTTCAAAGACTCTTATCATTGAAATGTTAACACTGCAATACTGTACAGAGCTAATGCTGACAGTATTCCAAAGTAAGAAACAATGAACTAGTTACCGCCTGCTTATTTTAAAAAAAATATTTGTGAATCCCCACCACCAACTACTTTGTGACAAAATGTGTTATCCTGCATCTACGCTAGGGAAGAAATCAGGGTTTGATAACTTTGATTTAATTCACTCTCTTCTCCTAATCTAGATAAACCTTACAAGAGGATTCGAGCACCAGCCATTACCAACTAACACATTTTTAAAACATCAATGTCTTTGTTTATGTCAGGGGCTAAATGGCATTACAAACCTGTTTGTTTATTTAACATTTTTAAACATCACCCAAACTAAGGAAACAAATCCTACATTAACTAGCTTTTACACAAGCTATTTCCCTGTTCTTATAAACTTCTCCCATTTTTTGTGCTTGATCCTATTTGTGATGAACATTTCCAGTGTTATAATTTCACACTTTGAACTGGCAGATTAGACCAAGAATCATCAGCACTGCCACCTTTTCAATTTGTCCTTTCGGACAAACTCATTACATCACAATATCAACCAATTTACATCATCACTGCATTCTGCCATCTTGCATAATGGTGCCACAATGTGTGATTCCCTCGACATTGTGAAAGCTCCATTTAAAAAATAAAGTATGGGGCTGACGCCTTCTGGCATTCTGCAGATTCTGCTGGAACACTCAAGATAATCAGTCAGAGTCAGGATAATATAAATCGACAGAGGATGGGTACTAACCACTTGCAAGCCACATGACCAATGGTTGAGCTGCAATAACACAAGAAAACCAGATAATAGCATAGGTTAGGGACAAGGCAAAACTCTTGGACTTTTGGGGGGTTGTTAGTATATTTGGGTCTTTTTACAACAGCTCAGCTTAGTTGGGGCAGTGCTGGTTTTACAATGGCACCATGAAGCCATGCCCATGCTCAGAAGGGGCCCTGTTCTGCTGTGCTTCTACTGTGTCCTGAGACCCCACCAGTCCACTGACTCCCTCACCACCCACACCCACCACTTATTGCTCTCAGCCTGCCCACTGGTTGGTGGAGAGTTTCTCTCCATCGACTGGCTTCACCCACCAGTGGGCAGGCTGAAAGCAGTAAGCTGGGGGGGAGGGGAGCCAGTGGGCTTGTGGGATCTCAGGACACAGTACAAGCACAGCAAAACAGGGCCCATTCAGTGCATTTTTTTACTGGTATAACTATATCTGTAGGATGTGATTTCTCCCTCCACACCCTGCCAACTTGTTATTGGGACAGATACAATAATCTGTAAAATCCCTGAAGGATATAATACTATTATGTTTGTGAGCCAGGATTTTATCTAACTTATTTATCGGGGAGATGTGAAGAATACTCCAATCCCATGCAGTATCCTTGGGGTCCATTGTTTTAAATACATGGTTTATGTATGATTGTGTTCTATCCCTTGTTCCTACTCCCTCCACCTGGCCAGTCACTCTACTCCCAGCCTGCTTCTGCACCCCAGCTCCCTTTCAGATCCTTCATCCCATCCATATCCTACTTGCTGGCAGCCCTGTCTTGCACACTGTACCCCTCATTTTTGTCCCTATCCCAGAGCCAAAAGAGGTCCATAAAATCCACCAACTCCAGTACCCCAGAAAAGTAAATCTGGTCTATGGGAAGCCCTGAACATCAGTCCCCTCTTCTTTTCTCCTTATCCTATGAGGCTGGGGCACAGAGGAGTGAGGTGTCTCAGTTGGGTCCACATCAGTGAGCATTGGAGGAGTTTTTTTGCTTCTCACTTGTGTGGTCCCCAACTGATTTTTTGTAGGTCAGTGCCCCCAGACCCAAAAAGGGTTCCCCACCCCCACCATAAATAAAGAAAACATTGAAACCTTTTGTGTTGGACATAATATTTTACTTTATATAAAATGAAGTTTGATAAACTAACATAAGAAAGTTAAAACACTTAATCTGTTCTATAATTTAAATTAAACTGTTCTTACTAGCTGCAGCTGGTTCAGAAAATAAGGTCACTGTACCCAGCAGGGTAGTTTTTAACCCTGCCCCTTCCAGGTCGGCCCTCATCCACTTCTGAAATTTGTGAAGTGGCCCTCCTTCCAAAATTATTCACCACTCCTGTTGTAACCCAACCAGAAAGGTAACAATCTCTTCAGGAGGCTTGCATGGCTCAAACTAGATTCTCCAAAGACTATCAGACCAAGAAAGGATGTTTTGGTGGTTAGTCTGAGTTTAAACTGACTCAGTGCTGCCTTTCTGATCCAGAAAACAGACCAGAGCTTCTAGTGAATCTTTGCAGTAGGGTTGGAAGGACTTGGCCAAAGAGGACACCAAAGACAGGTGGGTGACCTCTGGTAATGTTAATGCACATATAGGAACTTTTATGGGTGTTAATGTTTGCTCTATAATGCTTTCACCTTAAGATAAATGTGCTTGCTATGTGGTAACTTTCAGCTGCTGGAATTACAGCTGTCCATAGCCTTTGAAAAGAAAGCAAAAGTGTTGGGCTGTGTAGGCAGTCTGGCGTTCTAGGCTATCACAGTTTAAGCAGGGATCAGTGCAGCCTGCAAAACCCCCAGCCAAGGAAGAGAGATGATAGCTGAGAAGCTGGCAACCACACACGGGCAATACAGGTGCAGTTGCCCTGATCTGTGACAGTGATATGGCTCCAACCCTTCGTATGACCACAATAGTACTGGTATAAAAGTGCCTTATACATATATTGCTTATTTCACTTCCCATTCTATAATCATATTTACAGCCGCTCCCCGAGTGACGACCACCTCCACTTACGACCATCCACACTTACAACCAAAGCGATAGTAAATTCAGATCTGAGTTACAAACGGCGATCCGTGCTTATGAACAGCACAGTCGCCATGTAACTCTATGGGATCTGAGTTACGAACACTTCGAGTTACGGACCAAGTGTTGGTCCGTAACTTGTTTGTAACTATGAGAGCGGCTGCATACAGCTTAAAATTCTCTAGTCCAGCACACTCTCTGGTCTGGCAATGTCCATGGTCCAATATGATTTTAGTTAGCCAGATGTCTACTTACCATGGGTATAACTGCATCACTCTAAGCAGGTTTACCATTTTAACTACACTGCTATTGTTAAGGATATACAATTGTCTAATGAAGACTAGATCTAGAAGTCTGAAACTTCTTTGATATCCCCAGCCTAACTGAAGAATTGAAAAGCTTGTATCAGTTTTTCCTGAATTATTGCCTAAATTTCCTGACAATCTTGTAACTTCTTATCACTGTTTTAGGCAATAGAGTATTTGTCAAACTCATCATTCCTATTGCATTAATTTCTCAAGACCACCTCAAACTTTAAACTGCTTGTCAAGATAACAAAAGATTGGATCCACAGCACAGGGCAAAATTCTGCAGTATTATGAATGATGTTGACTTACATTTATGTGTTAAAATTAATTCACTGGTTTCTTCAATTTAGTGGTCACAGAGTCATTATTCTATTTAGTTTAATTTCAGAGTATCAGGGCCACTATCTATTCTAGGTTTCACCATATAAGTGAGATCAGAATCTGGACCTTAGAAAGTTGAACCACAACATTATTGTTATTGTTTTAATTTGGTTTTGTGATATTTTTGCAAGCTCAAGCCACCCGGTTACAGGAAGTGAAACTTAAATGGCACAACAGATCCTCTGCACGTTCTATAATTCTGTCAAAGTAGAAGCATATTTTAAAATTGCATGAGATACAGTTTCCTCCTTATATTGACACACAGCATTGTTGGCATCAAGCAACTATGTCAAGATGTCTTGCACAGCTTGTGTAACAGCAATAGAAAAAATTAGTATATGTAACAAGAGCAGTACGTGGAAGATGATTGTATTTGCTTTGGCTGAACACCCCCTACACTCCTTGGGGACATTGAAGTGCGTTCATGAAATCGTTATAGCTGTTTCACATAATAAGGCTTTCTCTAACAATAGGAATGAGATATTTTGCTTGAACAGCTGAACCACAAAGTATGTTGTTGTTTATTTTAATGTTGAGGACCAGTAGACAAGCCCATTCTGGATAGTTAGTTGTTTCTGGGTGACCTGAAAAGGAGGGAAAATTGAGTGTTTGCCCTCACTTGCTTATAACCAGGATCTTTTCAAAATAAAAGTTGGTTGTTGATTTCCAGATTATTTAACTTAATACCTTCAGGTAAGAGCAGAGAAATCTCTCATTCCATGCATCCTCCAGTAGAGTAAGACTTCAGAGTAAACCAGAGAAGACAACCCAATTCTTGTTCTTCCAACTGCTTCTCAGATATCTGCATTAAAAAGACATTTTCAAAAATATTTTTTTTTCAGAGCTTAGGGATAACCTCCCCTTACAAAGCTGCCCCTTATGCATTAAGAACATCTGCACTGTCATTTGTATCTACAACCTGGTATTTAGATGTGCAATTATCCTGATTTGTACCCACAACTGAAATAAAGTTGTTACAAATGGATGGATAAGAATCACTTCCATCTCAAAGCTCCATCCTTTGGTATGTATAATATCATAAAACTGCCAGTTCCCTAGTCTTCGACATAGTCTTCCATTAAAAAGGGACAGATAACACCTGGGTTTCTGATGCAAGAAATCAAGCAAGAAAAAAGCTAAGCCTAACAAATACTTTCAGACCCTCTGTGAAGTCATGAGTCATCCCTGAAGTACAGCCTGATTAAGCCATATACAGTGATGAGTCATTCTACTGCTAGACTCCAGACCAGCTCCTGGCTTGCGGATTGTCTGGTGACTTTCAGAACAGGTATGTAGCCTTATAGGAGAAATAGCAGCTTCATGGCTTGTAACTCTCTCCTGTCTCATATTGGTGACACTGTGGGCATGTCTACACCACAGGGCAAAAATTGAATTAAGATACATAAATTTCAGCTATGTAAATTGTGTAGCTGAAGTCGAAATAGTTTAATTTGGCTTTTGGCACTGTCTACACAGCAGGAAGTCGAAGGAAGAACACTCCTCATTTGACTTCCCTTACTCCTTGTGAAATGAGAGTTACAGAAGTCGGAGTAAAAGGTCCTCCATGTCTCCATTATTTCCAAATAATGGCTTGCTATGTAGACATCACTTAAAATAACATCACTTATTCTGAAATAACACTACTGTGCAGACATACCCTAAGTGGCCTTCATCTGCTCCAGTTCTTCTTCAACTCCAGCTGTCCCTGTGTCCTCACTCCAACCTAGCTTCTCATCCTATGCTTGCCTTGTTCCACACCAGCTCCTGACTCCTGATTCCAGCTCTGGTTCTGGTTCCTGATTGCCTAAGCTCCAACCACTAGACCTGATAATCAATGTGTTGGTATCCAACAGTTTGGCCAGACTCACCTGTCAGACTCAGTGGCCAATATGGATCTCCTATGCCTTCAGGAGTTGAAATGAAATCTATAGGCTCTCCCTCCCACCACTGAGATCACTGAACTAATTCAGGATCTGCAGAACCAAGTGGCCTAGCTACAATGGGAAAATGTCTTCTTGCACTTGCAGTCCCAGCAGTACCAGGACCTCCCACACAATTAGCCATGACAGTGTGAAATCTAAGCCCAAAGTCTTAGAAGTTTCTCAGACAATGTCACCTGCTATTTATGCTGCTCTGGGCAATGTACCTGAATGAACCAACCAAGGTAGGAATTGGTAACGGCTTACTAACGGGTGAACCAGTTACACCATACCACAAAGATACATCTGCTATTCCATGTTTCCTTGTTAAAGAAAAACACAAACATTCCCCATATTGTGGTTCAGAGACAGACAGAATACCTCACAAGTTCCTACAGTATCCATGAAAAACCTTATTGAATTAAGTTTAAAAATATTTGGATTCCACTGTATTAAATGCAAAAGTTTTGGATTGTTGTGGGTCTGGATGATCAAAGAACTATACTGAATAATTTGGCAGATAAGCCCCCCCGACCCGATTTCCCCCAACCAGCCCCGCTCCCTCCGACCCGCTCCCAGCCAGCCCCGCTTCCTGTCGACCAGTGTCCCCCCCCACGTGATCTCTCCCCGCCAGCTCCACTGCCCCCAACCAGCCCTGCTTCCCACTGGCCAGTTTCCCACACACACACACATCCCCCCAGCCAGCTCCGTTCCCCTCCCAGCTGGTGTCGTCCCATCTGAGATCAAGTGTGTCCGGTATTTTTTTTGAAGTCACCTGGTAACCCTATACCCGTACCCCCTCCCAGATCTGGCACCCCAATCTCCTGCCCCCGATCACAATACCCTCCTACCCTAGGTCACATCCCAAACCCCTGCACTACAGTCCCCTGCCCTAGGTCACAACCGCCTCCTTCACTTAAACTCCCTCCCAGAGTCCGGTCTCCCTTCTGCACCCCAAGCCCTTACCACATGCTCCCATTTGCACCCAACCTCCATCCTACACCCCGCATCTCCGTTAATATCTTGGAAAAGTGCGGACCTCGAACACTTCCCAAAATCCTTTAGTGACCTCCCCATCAAAAATTATTGCCCACCCCTGGTGTAGGTTCTTTTATTGTTTTAATGTTTTTTTTTCTGTAAGACTTTCACCTAAGAAACAATGTGCTAGCTTAGAAAGTACTTTTGTAGTATGAGCAATAACTTTGTTCATAGTCTTCAAAGAGAAAGCAAGGCACAGATGCTGGCCTGTTTAGGCAGTCTGGTTATCTGGGGATTACACTGTAAGCAGGGAAGTGTGCAGGCTAGAAAAACCCTAATCATGAGGGAAGAGAGATGGGTGTCTACTTGAGAGCTGAAGAGCCAGGAGCCTAGTCTGGGTGCCAATGTTCCATCTAAGGCTATATCTAAACTGCAGAGTTTTTCCAGTATACCAGAGGTATCCCCAAAAAACTCTGCCATCTCCAGGGAACACGTCTGCTTTTTTGGAACAGTTTCCAAAAAAGTGAGTGCATTCTTTCAGCGTCCCTATATTCCTCTCAGTGAGAGGAATAAGGGATGTTCCAAAAGAGGAGTTTTTTCCGAAATTTGGCCCTGGTTTGCTATTTGCGTAACTTTTTCTGATAAAACGCTGCAGTCTAGATGCAAAGCCTAATAGTTTCCATTGATGTGCAGAATAAATGTTATGTGCACCAAGGCATGTGCAGATGTGCACCACCATAGAAATAAAACCTCGCTGTGAGTGCTCTGCTAATCAGCTGGGCAGCATTTAAGTATCTTCTGAATAGCCGCACAAGTGCACAGCTGCAGGAAATACTGCTGGGTGCCATTACTGGGCCACAGTGGGAGAATACAGGTGCAGGTGCTCTGAACTGTGACACTGTGTTCTCCCAATACATCTGGGAGTCCTTGGCTATAGTGTATCATAGGAGCTCAGCTAATACAGGAGAACGGGGTTATAGGGCAACTAATACTCACATGAGGTTCAGCAACTGCATATCTGAATTCATATATTTCAGTTTTCATACATTTGGATTTTTGATGGAAAAAAATCAAAGTTTTCCATGAAAAAGTTTTGATGGAAAAATTTGACAGACCCTAATCAGAGGGCACAATTCTTCCCAACATACTTAGTTCTGGATGCAGATCCTCACTAAAGCCTCGGGTAAAGGGCATGTTGCATCCCTTTGGCCCAGCCCCTTCAGATGGTGATTAGAGCAGCATCAAGAGTCCTTGCTGGATTAATCTGGAGCCTTCCTCAGCTAATGGGAGGGTCACTGAAGCTTTTGAAAGTTATGAGGAACAAATAGAGAAGATGCTGCTGACCCCAAGTTAGCAGTGAGTATACTAATTGCTGAGGTTCTTTTTCAATGGTATCTGAATTAAATAGAACTCAGTGCAGAATTTTCCCCAAAGTACTAAAGAATGGGGGGGAGGGGTGTCTCAGCACCCTTTTTCTATTTATTTTAGTGTTTTCCTCCCTTGCCATTTAGCTGCATTTAAAACAATGGCAGGGAACATGTTCAAGCCACTTAATAGTCCCCCTCTCTCCACTCCCCAAAAAACCCAAATAGCATTTGTAGGCTTTATTTAGATTTTACTAATGAGACCCTTGTAAGGAAACCAGATAGACTGAGATTAGAACTAAGGGAAAGGTACTTAAGGCATTGCAACCTGCCTTGCTTCTTGGATACCTCTACACTTCTGGAAAGGAGACAGAGCAATGGACATGGAATGGAACTGGTGTTAAGCATCTCCAGTTGCAGAAACTGTAGTTTATCTTACTCCTCAAAAATGGCTCAGTTCAAGTTCTAAAAATGGGCAAAGATTCATGATTCCTAAATCAAACCAGATTACCATGGCTGATGATAACCTAAGGAGGCCTGGCATGAAAAGTAAAAAAAGTAACAGAGAAAAAGGTGGTAACATGTTCAGAATGCTGGAAAAGGCAGCACAGTATGTTTCACCAACCACTGGTTTTACTACACAATAATCACAGGCAACATGTGTATGTGTGAAAAAGAGACTGGAAAAAGTGTACTACACCTTTAAGGAACAAGCTGTGCTAGCAGTCTGGGAATAATTAATAAGACCCTGCCTCATCCTGGGAGCCATATGAACAGGTAGCAGGCTAGCAGAGAGAGGCGGAGTAGATAGTGTGCATGCAGACTGTAGTGGGTGTGGCAATTTTGTAGGCACCAGTTGCAAAGCTAACCTGACTCAGACATTTGGGTGTGAACAGTACATTTGGTAGCCCTGAACCTGCAGCCCAATGACTGAGCTCTTTTTGGTATAATGATGAGCTGTCCTGAACCATTAGCATGTCCCTTTTTTAATATCTGGATAATTATGTGTTCACTTTTCCTTGCCTTGGCTTGCTAAAGTTAATCTATTACTGCTACACTCAGGAAAATGAAGGTGAGGTGCACCAAGCTGCAAAGTTTATATGTCAAGGCTGCCTAGACCTTTACAGTAAGCAGTTAATCTCTGAAAGCTTGATTTTTAATTCCAGTAGGATTACTATTGTTACCTATGATGCACTTGTTTTAGTGAGTCTGTCTCAGCTGAACACTCACTGAAGTATCATTTTAAATTGATCCTAGCTGTGGAATAATAGGAAGCAACTAATACTGTAAACAATCATTAAATGTCTCATCTTTCCAACTTGTGCATAGTACATAATTTTACCAACACTACCATTCAAACTCATATAAGTGAACCATAATGTGATGATAAACTGAAAGCTTATCCCAATGGCTTGCTCAAAGCTAGCTATGTAATCAAAGCACACAAACACCTAAGAGTCAATTATCTTAACAACTACAAGACTATTCGAAAGATTAAACATCCTATTCACTCTGTCACAGTTTTTGCCATTTTCTTAATAACCCCACTATTCACTATAACTAGCCTTCTTGAACAGGGAGAACAAACATTTTGCCTCTAAAATCTTCTGATCTGCACTAATATCAGTGCACCTATGGCAACACAGGTGGTGGCTTGAGCTACCAGGCAGTACTATACAGGCTGCTGAGTGGCACTATGCCAGCAGCTAGTCCAAGCTGCCTGTGCCACTGTGGCCATATTGCTATTTTTAGTCATTAGCTTGAGCAGAGTTAGGGCATGTATGTCTACCCATACTGGGAATTATACTCCCAGGTGTTGGGTAGTCAGGCCCTAAAGCTTTAAGCCAGAGGTCTCAAATGTTACAATCCAGACTGGAACTCCTGGGCTACGTCTAGACTGCAAGCCTCTTTCGAAAAAGCGCGTCTAGACTACAATACACGGATCGGAAAATCGATCCGCTTTTTCGAAAAAGAGCGTCCTGACTGCTGGACGCTCTTTCAAAATTAAAAGCCACCCAGAACTGCTTCTGCCAGGGCATGGGGGCAGCATTTCCTTCCGGGTGCTGCTGCCTGCCCTTTGCAGAGACGCGTGGTTAAAGGGATGCCCCTGAACAGCCGTTGCTCTGCTGCTGCAGCTGCCTTTGCTGTCCCTCTGGAGGTAAGCAAGGTATTGCAGTGCTGGTTTGGAGTGCTCAGCTTCCTGGGACACCCCAGCAGGTTTTTTGTGTGGAGGTTTTTCTGTTTTAGACCCACTTTTTTGGCATGGAGCCAGAGCTGCCCCTGGGCAGGCGATGGCCCCACACCATCATACTGCAAGTGTTGTTGCATCTGCATGACACAGTCATGAGGCTACTTCCCCATCTGGAACCAGACCAGAGGTACGAAGGGATCGTCCGTCATGCAGCCCCACTGCCCTTGCCTCCAAACTTCTTTGTGGACAGGCGTTTTTGGAGGCTTGACACCAGCTCTGACTGGTGGGACCGGCTCGTTATGCAGCTCTGGGATGACCAAGAGTGGCTACGCAACTCCCAGATGCGAAAGACCACTTTCCAGGAGCTGTGTACCTGGCTCGCCCCTGCTCTGCAACGGCAAGACACCCACCTGCGGCCCGCTATCCCCGTGGAAAAGAGGGTCGCCATTGCCCTCTGGAAGCTGGCAACCCCTGACAGCTACCGCTCCGTGGGACACCAATTTGGAGAGGCCGGGTCTACTGTTGGATACATCCTGATGGAGGTAAGTCATTGTCTGGGGACAGTCACAGCTTGGGGTGGGGGGAAGGGAGACTGTCAGGAAGGGCAAAGTGGAGTGTGAGTGGAAGGGAGCTCCTCCACTCACCCTGAATTGTTGGGGGGGGGGAGTTCTGAGGAGGGGATTCCCGGGGTGTTTGAGAGGGAAGGTGGGTGGTGGGTTCTCCCCCTAAGAGATAAGGCACCCCTTCTAACATTTTGTTGTCTGTCTCGTTCTGCAGGTGGTGAGGGCCATCAATTCGGAGCTGCTGAACAGGCTCGTCTGTCTACCAGATCTGGACTGCGTCATGGCTGGCTTTGCTGCCCTTGGCTTCCCAAATTGTGGAGGAGCACTCGATGGGACACAAATTCCAATCCGTGCACTGCCCCATCGAGCAGCCCAATTCATTAACAGAAAGGACTACTTTTCTATGGTCCTCCAGGCCCTGGTCGACCATCGTGGCCAGTTTTCTGACATTTGTGTTGGGTGGTCAGGGCGGGCACATGATGCCCGCATCTTCAGGAACTCGTACCTCTACCGGAGGCTTCAGGCAGGAACATTTTTCCTGCATCACAACTTTGTGGTTGGGGATGTGCACATGCCAGTGTGCATAGTGGCTGATGCCGCCTACCCCGATGCCGTGGCTGATGAAGCCCTACACCGGCCACCTGGATGCGAGCAAGGAGCAGTTTAATGCTCACCTTAACCGGGCTCGCAACCAGGTGGAATGTGCATTCGGATGTTTAAAAGGCAGATTCCGGTGCTTGCTCACACGCCTAGACATGGGGGAGAGCAACATCCCTGAGGTGGTGGCCGCGTGTTGCATTCTCCATAACCTGGTGGAGAGGACAGGGGAGGCCTTCCTACCAGGGTGGGGTACAGGTGTTGATGGTCAGGAGAGGCACTTTGCCCAGCCCCGGACAGCTGCCATCCACCAGGGTCATCAGTCTGCTGTTTGCATACGGGAGGCCCTACGGGAGCAATACTCAATTGGAGGCCACTGACTCTACTAAGGGGCTTCTGCCTGGGGACTGGGCCCTGGACCAAAAGAAGCTTCTCTCCACAACCCATCTCCTGACCCTGTTCAGAGAAATAATAAACACCAGGGTTTGTCTAAAAATAATAAGTTCTGTTTTATTTTTTTAAATATCACTCACTGGAAAATAGTATAACTGTTGCAAACATAAAAAAGCTTTTGTTCATTTTTGATGTAGAAAATATACTTTCATGCCAAACTACGTACAATAAACATTTTGTTGAACACTTTCCTTGTCATTTAACTGGGGTGATGGGGGTGCTTGAAACCTGGAGTGGGGAAGGGGACTTGAAACCTGGAGGGGGGAATGGGATCAGGTTGCACAGTGCTTGCCTGATCTCAGTCTCCTGCTTGTGCCTCGTGTTCGGGGTCCACCATGGCCACGGGATCGGGTGGTGCACCTGTCGGTTGGCTGGATAACAGCGGGTAGGTGCTCTTGGGACTGGGAGGCCTGGGGGAGAGGAGGGCCAGGGGGAGAGAGGGGCTGGGGAAATGGGCGGGCTGGGGGAGAGGGAGGTCCAAGGGGAGAAAGGGATGCTGCTCTGGAAGGGGGTTTTGGTGGGGTGGGGTCATGGGGTCCTGGAGAAGCAGGACTAGGGACAGGAGCAGGCAAGCCGCAGACCTCCCTGAGTGGCACTCAGGGACGTGTGCTGCTGGACCAGCTCCTCCATCAGCCAGTCATGCCACCGATCCTCTGCCTCCACCCTCTCTCACAGGATGGTGTTGAGCTCCTGCACGGCCTCCACATGCTGCCTCAGGATGTCCGCATACACATGCATGTGTCTGCGGCTCCCATGTCCCCGAGATGGAGGTGGGGCTGGAGTGCTGCGGCCCTCTTGCACGGCTGGTCTGGCTGTGGAGGAAAAGAGGAAGACACAACCAGTCCTAAAAAACTGGACTATGTAGCACTTAAAATACTAACAGGATGGTTTATTAGGGGATGAGCTTTCGTGGGCCAGACCCACTTCCTCAGATCAGAGTAACACGGCTACATTTCTATCACAATCAGTCATGTGTGCAACAGCTGTCCAAAAGGGCATGCCCTCTCCTTGAGACAGAGGAATCAGACATTCTGAAGGTAACACTGTGTGTGACCTGGGCATCAGCCTGAGCATTACAGGTTTCCCTTGTGCATCATGCACTGTGCACCCACCTACCTCCCCCTCCCCCGGATGTTACACAACCTCACCTGCTGCTTCATCTCCGGCATCAGATGACACCTGGGAGGCCTCCGGGGTCTGTGTGACTGGCTCCAGGGTGAGGGTCGCCGTCTCCTCACTGTCCTCCTCTGGCACCATTTCCCCGTCTCCTGACTGCTCTGGGTCCTGCTCTGGCGCGTCCACCACAGGATCCGCCAAGCCTGACTGCATGAGACGCCGTGGTGTGCATGCTTCACCACCACCCAGGATCTGGTCCAGCTCAGTATAATAAGGGCAGGAGTGGAGGGCTGCCCCAGAACAGGAGCTATCCTCCCTGGCCTTCACATACCCTTGGCGCAGCTCCTTAACTTTGGAGCGCACCTGGTCCTGGGTGCGGGAGTAGTGTCCTTTCTGGGCCAGAGACTCTGCCATGCGGCCATAAATGTCCGCATTTCGCCACCGGCTTTTTAGGGCTTGTAAGGCCTCCTCCTCTCCCCAGAGCTCGAGAAGGGTCTTGAGCTCTGGCCCAGACCATGACAGTGCCCGGCGTTTGGAGCCCCTGGTTGGGTCCCCAGAAGGCTCTCTAGAAGGGCCAGGAGGGTCTTGGGGCTGGGACATGCTGCACTTCACCAGCCATGTGCTCTGGCTGCTTTGCTGCCACAAGTGGCTGTGAGGGTGCCTGTCCCTTTAAGAAATGGCTGCAGACAGGAACCAGAGACATGCAAGGCATGCCCCAGATTGTCCACCAGGGCTTCTTCCTGGAGGCCATTATTTTTGAAAAAATGGCCTCCCCGCATCCACACTCACTTATTTTCGACAGATCTCCGTCGAAAAATGCGTTCTTCCTCGTGCAATGAGGTTTACCGCCGTCGAAAGAAAAGCCGCGTTCTTTCGATTTAATTTCGAAAGAACGCAGCTGCAGTCTACACGCAGGTGAAGGTTTTTCGAAAAAACCCGAGTCTGGACACAACCCTGGTGAGTTGGGCACGGCTGTCCATTACCAAGATCCAAGAGTCATATCCCTTCCAGCCATTGCCCTCCTGCTCCTCCCCCCGCGGCACCCTGTTCCCCAAGCACATGACTTTGGGGATTACTGGAGGGAGGGCCTGCCGCTGCTGGGAAGTGGAGCAAATGTACCTGCCCAGAACCGTGTGTGTTTGTACACGCAGCTGCTGCATGGTGCCAGGCTTCCCTTGTGATTCCCCAAAGCCACATGCTCAAGGGACAGGGTGCCATGAAAGGTAGAAGGCAAGGCAATGGCAGGACCAGGGTGGGGCTTGAGGGCTGGTAATGGAAAGTCCCCAGGAGTCCTGGGCCAGATTGCACAATTGCTCTGGCTAGGACTGGTCTATGGGCTGGGAGTTTGAGACCCCTGCTTTAAGCTCTGTGCCAAATGGTACCTTCCTACTTGTCTTCTGTTCTGAAGAATAACAAAATACAGAATGAAACAAAATACAGGACTATGTAGCATTTTAAAGACTAACTAGATGGTTTATTAGATTATGAGCTTTTGTGGGCCAGACCCACTTCCTCAGATCAAATAGTGGAAGAAAATAGTCACAACCATATATACCAAAGGATACAATTTAAAAAAATGATACATTTTTTTCATACAAAAAATGAACACATATGAAAAGGACAAATCACATTTCAGAACAAAAGGGGATGCGGGGGGAAGGAAAATGTCTCTGAGCTAATGGTATTAGAGGTGGGAAAAGGTAAATGTCTGTGAGCTAATGGTATTAGAGGTGATAATTGGGGAAGCTATCTTGGTAATGGGTAAGATAGTTAGCGTCTTTGTTGAGACCGACGCGTAGTGTCGAATTTTAGCATGAATGACAGTTCAGAGGATTCCCTTTCAAGTGAAGATTTAAAAGGCTTCTGCAGCAAGATGCAGGTAATTAAGTCGTTGAGACAGTGTTCTTTCTGGTTGAAATGGCAAGAAACTGTTTTTATTTTGTGATCCTGTCTAATATCTGTTTTGTGGGCATTGATCCTTTGGCGAAGTGTCTGAGAGGTTTGTCCAATGTACAAAGCAGATGGACACTTTCAGCACGATAGCATAAATTATATTTCTGGATGCGCAGGAATATGTATTCTTGATCTTATAACTCACTTGGTTAGGTCCAATAATGGTATCAGCAGAGCGAATATGTGGACAAAGCTGGCAACGGGGTTTGTTGCAAGGGAAGGTACCAGGGTTGGTATTAGTGTGGTATGTCCTGTGGTTGTTGGTAAGAATCATCTTGAGGTTAGCTGGTTGTCTATAGGAGACTATGGGTCTGTCTCCCAGAGCCTCTTGGAGTTTAGTATCCTGTTCCAGTATAGGCTGTTGTTTATTGATAATGTGTTGCACAGGTTTAAGTTGGGGGCTGTAGGTGATGACAAGTGGTGCTCTATTGTTGATATTCTTGGGTCTGTCTTGTTAGTCTTTAAAGTGCTACATAGTCCTGTATTTTGTTTCAGCTACACCAGACTAACACGGCTACATTTCTATCACTTTTCTTTATTCTGAACACATCTTGAACCCTGATCCAGCAAAACGTTTAAGCACATACAGGTACTCAATAGCACAGTGGTCCCCAACCTTTTGAGGTTGTCGGGCGCCAGGGGGTGTGGCCGTTTGCCCGCCGGGCGCCAGGGGGCGGGGACACTAGCGCGCCCGGGGGCGGGGCCCCCCCCATAGCCACGCGCCCGGGGCCAGCGCTCCTGCCCCCCCCACTGCCGAGTGCCGCGCGCCCGGGGCCGGCGCTCCTCCCCCCCCTGCCGAGTGCCACGCGCCCGGCGCTCCCCCGCCCTCGCCGAGTGCCGCGCGCCCGGGGCCGGCACTCCCCCCCCTCCCACCGAGTGCCGCGCGCCCGGCGCTCTCCCCCTCCCGCCGAGTGCTGCGTGCCCGGCGCTCCCCCCCTCCCGCCGAGTGCCGCGCGCCCGGGGCCGGCACTCCCCCCCCCGCCCGAGTGCCACACGCCTGGCGCTCCTCCTGCAAGCGCCCGTGCGCCATGTGCCCGGGGCCAGGCCACCTCGAGCACCTGGCGGGCGCATTGAAATGCCCCCGCGGGACCACGGCAATAGCATATTCCCTGAACTCAACGAGACTGCTCACCTGCCTTAAATGACATAAATGCTTAGCTGGACTGGGTCCCTGGGGTGGCTGTTTTCTTACATCTTAAAATGTTTTGCTCACCCCAAGTTTGAAGTACAATCACCAGTCAGTGCCATACTCACAATCTGCTAGCATTATCATTTATTCATTTACTTTAATTTAGAAGTCAAAGTAAAAAAAGGTGCTTATTCTCATTCAGCCTCTAAGTACCCTTGACAACTAGTTTAAAAAACAAACTAACACTAAAGCCAGCAGCAGCTTCCAGTATATACACCAGTAACAAGTGAGTATTTCTAGAAAAGGAAAGTGAGGAAAATACTCCCTTCTCCCTAAGTAACAAAATAGCATTATAGAAATTACTAGAAAATCCCCAAACCATACTGGACAATCTAGGCCTTGAAATGCAATAGAAATTACTAACATCAGTTAATCACTTCTTTCATGTGCTCTACTCTGATAGGAGAAATGGATCTAGAGTGTCAAAATAACTTAAAAGATTTAAGGCAGCTGCACTAAACTTTTTCCATCAAAGCACAGAATCCTTCACTGGAACTCTTGGAATGCAGAAACTTAGGGTCTCATTCTTGGTTACTTTTTTCTTGCACATGGAGCAGGGGTGGGGGAAAAGGTGGTTTCATATTCTGAAGCTATGGACACTTGATGGCCCAATGTCAGAGGAGTCTCTAGTTAACAACCTATACCCATGGCTCCCTAAGGACTCTGTGAGGCAATGAATTCTACCCACATTATAAGAACGGCCATACTGAGTCAGACCAAAGGTCCATCTAGCCCAGTATCATGTCTTCCAACAGTGGCCAACGTCAGATGCCCCAGAGGGAGTGAATAGAACAGGGAATTATCAAGTGATCCCTCTCCAGTCATCCATTTCCAGCCCCTGACAAACAGACACAATTCCTACCCATTGTGGCTAATAAGTATCGATGTACCTAACCTCCATGAATTTATCTAGTTCTTTCTTGAACTTGGTTAAAATCTTGGTCTTCACAACATCCTATGGCAAGGAGTTCCACAGGTTGACTGTGTGCTGCGTGAAGGAAATTTTTCTTCTGTTTTAAAACTGCTACCTATTAATTTCATTTGGTGACCCCTAGTTCTTATGTTAAGGAAACAAGTAAATAATTTTTCCTTATTCACTTTTTCCATACCTGTCATGATTTTATAGACCTTTATCATATTCCTCATTAGTTTCCTCTTTTCTAAACTGAAATGTCCCAGTCTTTTTAATCTCTCTTTGAATGGCACCCGTTCCAAACCCCTAATAATTTTGTTGCTCTTTTCTGAACCTTTTTCAATGCTAATATATCTTTGTTGAGATGAGGCGACCATATCTATAATATTCAAGATGTGGGTGTGCCATGGGTTTACATAGAACAGGGGTTCCCAAACTTTTTGATACGGGGACCAGTAAATCCATTCACGAGCTTTTGGAGGACCGGTAACATTCATTTGCATATGTGCATATTCAATAAGCAAATGTTTAATATTCAAATAAGTTGTTTCTGGTCCTCCCAAAGCCCCTAGTACCAGCGTTAGCAAAGCTTTTGATATGGTCACCCACAATATTTTTGCCAGCAAGTTAAGGGAATATGGATTGGATAAATGGACAGTAAGATGGACAGAAAGCTGGCTAGATGAGGGTTTCCCAAACTTTTTACTTTAGTTGGAACCCGTTTTTTTTCAGTACTGTCTTTTACAGCCCAAAAATATAAACGCATATAAAAAAAGAATGAAAAATGAATACATTTTCAGTGTTTCACTCGGCTGCATCCTCCGTGCAGCCTGGGCCAGGGCTTGGGGGACCTGGTGCCACATGAGCCCTTCAGGAGGCGGGAGCAGGAGCAGGAGCAGATTGGAGGTAAAGTATCTGGCTAAGAGGGAGGGTGCAAGGAAGGGTAGGGTTGCCAAGTGTCCGGTTTTGTACTGGACAGTCCGGTATTTGAAGGTTTTGTCTGGGAAAGAAATGGAGAAATTACCAGACATATAAAATGCCTGGTATTTTCTAATTAGGTACGTTTTATTATAATTAGGTGTATTAGTCCTTAGCTGCCTGGCTGGTAGATGTGCTCACGCTGTCTGAGTGTGTCTACCTGCCAGGCAGTTCGCAGCTACCCAGGGAGGGTATGTGGGGGAAAGGGGGCAAAATGGAATCCGCGGGCAGATTCACTGGTCTGCAAGGGTCTGCATGTGCCCAGGTCAGTCCCGCTCCCCACGCTTTCTCTTCCTGATCTCCCCAGTCCAGCCCTGCTTCCAGTGGAGGGTTCCCCCCACCACCCACCACCAATCTCCCCGCTATCCCGACAACCCCCCCCTCCCCAGCCCCGCTGCCCCCATCCAGCCCTGCTTCCGGCAGCTGATTCTCCCGTTCCCCTCCTTCTGATCTCCCCTGGCCAACTTCCCCTCCCTCTGTGCAGCCCTGGTTCTGCTGCCTGCCCTCTCCGATCTCCACCGCCAGACAGCCCCGCTACCCCCAACCCTGCTTCTGCTGCCCACCCGCCTGCCTCCCCCCATTTCTGCAGGACAGCCCTGCTACCCCCAACCCTGCTTCCACCGCCCGCCTGCCTGCCCACCCACATGCCCAGATCTCCACGGGACAGCCCCACTCCCCCAGTCCTGCTTTTGCCACCCGCATCTCCGCAGGGCAGCCCCGCTGCCCCCAGCCCTGCTTTCGCTGCCCGCCCGCCCAGATCTCTGCGGGACAGACCCGCCGCTCCCAGTCCTGCTTTCGCCACCTGCCCGGATCTCCACCGGGATAGCCCTGCTGCCCCCAGCACTGCTTCCCGGCGGCTGGTTCCTCCGCCCCTCCTCCCAACCCGCTCTGCTCTGCTCCCCTCCCGGCAGCCATGCTGAGGCCCAGTATTTTTTTCCCACGGCACAGTACCGGGCCACAGCCCATAGTTTGGGAAACGCTGACATAGAGACAATAAGATATTCTGTCTTATTCTCTGTCCCATTTTTAATTATTCCTAACATTCTATTTGATTTTTTGACTGCTGCTGCACACTGAGTGGATGTTTTCTCCGATCTCTCCCCTACATTGAGGACTCTGGATAGAGAACATTCCCAGGAACTATTTCAGCCCACTGCTACACTGGCTTCATGGCACTAACAAGCCTTATAATAACTGAGGTCAGGCTTCTTGACTCGAAACTACTCTTCTGTCTTTCCCCAGGAACAGCTCTCTCCAAGAACTATATATTACAGTTTTTTAAAGTAATGCCTCCTTCGTCTTTGTCAGTTTAAAATAGCTATCGGTAATACATGATATAATGGTCCTGCTGGAGAACCTTCCTTCCCACTGGCAAACAAAACACGGGACACCTCCACTGCTTTCCGAATGATGTGAGTAGCATTTGATAGAACTAAGTTTGCACACAAAGAATATAACATGATTAGGGATGAAAAATTAACGCACAAGAATAGTTTATTTATCATGCTGTTTAGAAATTCTGATGGATCAGCTGACATACTGTAATTGGAACCCAAACTATCAGTGATCCCAAGGTTGACCAGAAAGAACTAAATCTGTAATGTACTGTGCACCTTCAAATATTACCGGCAAAAAGTGGGGGAGGCTTATATCCAATGTCTATGTTGCTTCTTTAGGAAGGAAGAAAGAAAGAAGTTCTTGTCTACCCAGGTAAAATATTTAACTGGAAAACTAATAAAATTATGATATCACTAATATCTCAGAAATTAAGAGGGGAGGGAATTCTTAGCTAGACTGCTTGAATCTCTCTCTTTGCTTCCGTTAACAACTATTTAACTTCAGAGCCTAATATATGGTTAGAGAACATTTTTGTTAGTCTTACCCTCATATCCCTTTAAATTACACTATAAAAGCACACTGTGTACATCTTAGATGCCCCCTAAGAGTCCTTCAACAAAACAGAAGAGACCAGACTTGATGTTCCTGATATTTCTAACACACACAGTTACCTGTCCTGTGTGAACACTTATTCTACTATGATGGCTTTGTTGTTATTGTTTAGATTTAACTCCTCCCCAGGTAACAAACTAAATTGAAAAAAAAAGGTAATTTTACACCAGAATACCAATGTCTGCATGGAGAACTATTCCACAGCTCTTAATTCAAAATAGCTATTTCAAATTTGGCGTTACTCCTTGTAGAATGAGGTTTACCAAATTCGAATTAAGCGCTCCGCTATTTTGAATTAATTTTGAAATAGTGGTTTGCATGTATAGGCGCTATTAAAGTTAATTTGAAATAACAGCTGTTATTTCAAATTAACTTTGCAGTGTAGACATACGCATAGTGTGTGTCTACACAGCAAACTGTTCTTTCCAAATAATGTTGAGATGGAGGACTTCTTACTCCGATTCCTTTAACCCTCATTTCACAAAAGTAAGGGAAGTCGAAGGACGAGTGTTCTTCCTTCGAATTCCTGCTGTGTAGAAAGTGCCAAAAGCCGAATTAAGCTATTTCGACTTCAGCTACACAATTGGTGCAGCTGAAGTTACATATCTTAATTCAACTTTTGTCCTGCAGAGTAGACATGCTCTTGGAGAAAAGTGCTTGGCAAAGTTAAGTGTAATATATGGAATAAGCATAGAGAACTATCTTATGCCTTCTGCAGGTTTATTGCGCAAATCTACATAGTTGTGAAAACAGGAATGACACCGCACAACAGTCCATATAAACTGGGACTTTCACTTTTGAATCAGTCCGTCCCATAGATTAAATTACCATACAATCATGGAATAATACCTTCATGAATTATATTCTTCTGACTCAGATCAAACAATGATCTTTGAAGTAGCCCAATGAGTAAGTGCACAGCGAGAGCTATAATAAACTATAATAATTTGTTTCCAATTAATTTTAGAATGATAGAAAACACCATACAATCATGCATATAATCTTTCATACAATTTAAAGGTATTTTAATCTACTCCCATTTCTGGGAGAATTTAGCACCTAGATACTTCAGCACTAGACACTCTACATAGCAGAGATATTGTTATATATAGATTTTAGTTGGAGACCAAATGATAGTCCTGATTGTTGTAAATTCTTACAGTGATAAAAAGTGGTCAAATGGCACTAGTGTGTTGTGTTATTTCAGCTGGAAAACAGCAGTGCGAGCTAATACCAGATACCGAGCTCAAAACAAGTCAAAATCACTTTATTCTACCAGCAGAGAGCCTGCTTTTTGGATATTTAGGTATGTTGTGCTGTTACACTTTAAAGCAAGCATAACTGCAACACGTCCAAAAAAGGAAGACTTGTATTAACTCCGGTGATCTGAAGAAGTGCACTGTGCCCACGAAAGCTCATGATACCATCTACATGTTTTGTTAGTCTATAAAGTGCTACCAGACCATTTGCTGGTTTTTTTTAAATTGAATAGTTATTTTCAGATTAGAAAGCAGTTGGGAACTCATCTAGAAACTCTCGGCAGTCGAAGTAATGTGAGGAAATGATATAAAGTGGGAATGAAATGAAAGCAAGTACTATGGGGTTCCATCCCCGTAGAGTCTGAGTCACAGCACACACGCAAAACTGGAATGCTTGGTTGTTTATGTTCTTGAATATACATAACTGCAATACAGTTTTCATTCTCTGTCTCACCTGAAAAAACTTAAAAAACAATGAATGGTCCTGCAGCCTGAGCTGTTACTGTATTCTGCCAAACAGTGATGAAGCAAGATGTTGCTCTCAAACAAAGCAGAAATTCCTAAACAGAAATACCAAAAGCATCTTGAGGCAGGAATAAGAAAAGAACTAGGATCAAATTTCTCTGCTGTTCTGACATCTGCTCAGTACAGCAGGGAGGAAAGGTTGCCAGGGAGCCAGTTACAGCTCCCCAGTTCTTTGCAATACCCTGCCTCACCCTTAGCTACACTAATCAAGGGCCTGCTCTAACTTATGCAGGTTGGTAGCAGTTTTAAGGAACCATTCACCCTACCAGCTGAAGACTGATTGAGGGACGTGCACTTTAGTTACACCCCATTTTCTGCCTTCCTTCAGCACTCTCTAAATCAGGATTATTGAGATTGCTGGGGGATTTCTCCAGGTTAGAAGAGATACTGGTGATTTCCCCACTGTTCATGTCATCTAATCACAGGCATTATGCAGAAGGTGCTAGCGAAGAAAGCTCCCCCATGTATTCACAAATGGGCCAAGCACAGTCTAGCCCAAAGTTGTCATTTACATATGTAAAGGTCCTTGCCACAAAACTAAAAAAATCACTGATATAAAAATTTCCCTGACTGGCCACATACTATTTTTAAAGATATAAAAATAAAATAATTTACTTCAGGTTATAGTCAGATATGATTAGTTGCAATAAAATTCACTGTGGTTTAATCATTCATCAGCCTACAGTGCAGCTGCTATTTATCTCTCATGTATACTCTGAGGCAAACTGAAAGAATACTTTTCAAGTGTTCATTTAGTGGCAGAAGCAGCTACATATATTGTGATCCAATACATCATAAAGAGCTGGAATAAATCACAGTATGTTTCAAAACTATGTATGCAAAAAGAGGCTAAAAGAAATACTAGCCTTTAAAAAAGCCAATAAAAACACTGATATAGCAAGGAAGTTGTGCGAATTACTATTTTCAATACCTGCCCAAGGAGATTAAACTACACTTATGATGAGTGAGAAATCAATTAAAATCTTCAAAGTGACTAACGCAATGGAAATAGTCACAAAAGCCTTACATTAAGCCCAGAAGTCAGAAAATTGAAGCCAGAATCTGACATTCCATCTTTAGACTTTACCTACACTACGATATAAGGTCAAATTTACTAATGTCAATTTTAGCACCCAATTTGGTAAAGTCAAAGGTGCATGTCCCCGCTATGCACAAGAGTTTGACTTAGTGCATACCTGGTACGGTGGCTAATGTCAACACTGACAGCAATGAACTGTGGGTAGCTATCCCATAGTTTCTGCCTTTCTTTTGCATTCTGGGTTAGGCTCCCAGTGCCTGAAAAGACAGAGACAGTGCAGTGGGTGGATACATGTCATCAGCATCCCATAATGCACTCATCACCTCCCTCCCCCCCACTTGAAACCAACAGCAAACAATCTTTTCATGCCCTCTTTTCCCTGGTTATCCGTGCAGATGCCATAGCATGTCAAGCATACTTACACCAATCAGGGGAGGCAACAGAATCACCAGGCCCCTGGGCCATGCAGAGGTGGGCCCATCTCCATGCTCTTTAAAGGAGGAGGGCCTTGGACAGCCAGCCCCCAGCACTGTCTGAATGGCCCTGCGACTCCCTTCACCCTTGCTGGCTCTGAGTCAGTTGGCACCAATTTTAAAGGGCCTGAGGCTCTGGCCGTTGCCATGACAGTAGCGGTGGAGAGACAGGTTTCTTTTACCACCACCCCCCCATCAGTGGGCCTGACACCAATAGGAGGGGTCCTTCCATTGCTCTACAAAATTTAACTCCTCAAGAGGAAATAGCTAGGTCAATGGAAAAATTCATCAAACTAAGATTTTGTAGACACTACCAAGTTTTGTCACCAAAACCTGTCTTTTGGCAATAAAACAATGAGACAGGAGCCATGCAGGAGACAGGATTGAGCCCAAAGCTTGTTAGCCTTGTTCTGATTGGAATGGGGGCATAACCCACCACAAGGGAAATGAGGGGAATAAAACTAAGACCAGACAAGTACTGCCTCAGCTGCTCCAGAGTCAGCATGAGTAAATAGGCTGACAAGCGATACACTGAGATAACAGAAATGTGCCTGAATAGTTTGCAGGATTCTTATGGAATTCCATTGGAATAACTAAAGGAACCTTTGCAGCTTCAAAATGGCATTTATTGCTAGTTTGGTAATGATGCAGATTAAGCAGGTGGTGAAATTTATCCTAAAAATTCAAACAGTAGTGTAAACATCACCTGTGCATGGATACAAAAAATGTATGGTGGTACAAGGTATTTTATCAGCATGCCAAGAGTTTACAATGTTGTAATGCTGAACTGGTGTAATGAAGTCAAGGTCTACAGTGGATTTAAGAGAGTCTAATTCTAACTTCTTCTAAACAGACTTCTCACAGTAAGGTTATTGTGTTATAACTTGAAATATTTCCAAGGATCACCACATCCCCAAACCACCAACCAAGATTTAGTAACAGTGGTGTAATTTATTTGACAGGTGAGAGCTGGAGGCATTATATTACGATAAAAGGTTATTTAATGGTAGACAAGAATATATAAGTAGTTGCCAAAAAAATATAACAGAGATTTTATTTAAACCGGAACAAATGTAACTAGATTCCATTTACCTACAATAACATTAAAAAGATGAAAAATATATATAATTAAAATTATTTGAAAATATATTATACACACCCACTGTAACTTACTACTAAGTGTATCACTGCAGCACCAGCAATAACTAAATATAACCCTCTAAATAAGGAAATATAGCTATATCTATTGCTGTATTCAGACTACAGGTTGGACCTCCTTGGTTCAGCACCCTCAGGACCTAACCAGTCCCAGGTGAAGGATTATGCCAGACTAGAGGAGGTCATTTCTGGACCCCTTCCACTGATGCCCCCAACCTGCCTGCTGGCCTTCCTGCTAGCTCCCCACCTCCTGCTGGCCCTGCTGACCCCACTGAGCAACCATCGCTGCCATAGTTCCGGGCCCTGTAGGGCAGCCATGTGCGCTGCACTGGGGGTCTAAGTCCTGCAGGGCAGCCGCACACACTGTGATGCAGCTCCAGGACCTGCTGAGCAGCCATATGCACCGCACTGGGGCTTCAGAAACCCCCACCACGGCTCCCAACCCTGCCAGGCAGCTTTGCACAAGTTCTCCCAACCACACTGGACAGCTGCACTATCAGCTCACTGTAGACAGCCCACTGCCCTGCCAGCCCCACAGGGATCTGTGCCACTGGCCCTTCACTGGGACTCTCTGGTCCTCCAACATCTGTGCTGAACCATGGATGTTGGTGAACCAGAGAATCCTGGTTAAGAGAGTTTTGACCTATACTATATAATATGTTAAAACAACGAGGAGTCCTGTGGCACCTTAGAAATTAACAGATTTATCAGGGCATAAGCTTTTGTGGGTAAAATACACTTCATCAGATGAAATAGAGTGGAAATTACAAAGGCAGGGATGTGTGTGTGTATAATATAGTACAGCAAAAGAAAAAAGTTAATTATGTATTTATGAGGCTAATCAAGGCAAGGTGGATGTGGCTCATTCACTGCAGCTAATGGGGATATGTGAGTATCAAGAGTTTCCTTTGTAGTGCATTAACCAGTTTAAATCTTTATTCGGACCTAAATGGATTGGATTGAATTTGCAAATGAATTGTGGTTCAGCTGTTTGTTTCCTTTTATCATCAAGTTCTGAAGGGGTCCGCACACAAGTGAGAAACAAAACAAAAACAAAAAACCCTCACTGATGTGGTCCCTGACTGAGAAAGGGGAAGACACCACATTCCCCACCCACACCAGAGCCTAAGGGGGCCCTTGTGTACTCCAGCCCTGCAGTGGGGCAGCAGGGGTGCTTGAGTGTCAGCACGAGCTCTCCACAGTGCTGTGGGGGATGCCCTGAGCCCTCAGGGCTGGATCAAGGTAAGCCGGGAGCCCCATCCAGCCCCCCAGGCCTGTGGTTCCCCACCCCTGCCTTACAGGGCAGAAAGATGGTCTTGTAAATAAAGGCCCTGGAGTAAGATTTAGAAAAACCGAGGGTTCTTTTTCCAGTTCTGCCATAAATGACCTTGGGGAAATCAATTAATTTCTTTGTGCCTCAGTTCCTCACCTGTATAATGGTGATATTAACTATACTTCATCCCATAAGTATGTTGAGAATAAATTCATCCATATTAGTGAACAGCTATGTTATTGTGGTGATAAGCACCATAGGAAAGACTAGAAATAAATATTTATATACACAATCAGTGTAGGGGCAAGCTGAGAACACACAGCAGGCAAAGGATCTACATTTGAGTATTGCACTTGGCCCTGAACCACTGGGCTGGGTTGGGCAGTTGCAGAAACTCAGATCTTCCAATTTGCTCCCTGCTAACTTTTTCCCTCTGTTGGGAGCTGCCACTGTTGCACACTCCTACAGAACTATTTACCCAACCACATGCAAGGCCTGAAAAATACTGCTGGTCAGAAAACAAACTACTACAAATCATGCACCCTTGTACACTCTGTGTGTGTTACCTGCTATTTTAAAATCCATTACTGACTGTCCAGGGAGGTTACCCACTACAGGTTTTTATTATTAGTTTAATTTAGTTCAAGTTTCTGCTTTCGCCAGGTATCACACTGAATTCTGTCTAATACCATGATGCTCACACACTTCCTGTGTGTTCCTGAAGATATGGACTCAACTCCAGTGACAACTTGTTTGAAGGGATGCACATTAGACCAGACCCACATAGATCAATGGTAGGAGATGCCCAAAACCAATGATCAGGAACAAACAGAAAAAGATGCTCAGGAACACACCATCAAACATGGACTGACCTGACCAGCCAGCCTTAAATTAAATGGACTCTCTTCTGCATGTCTCCCTGTCCTGCTGAATCTCAATCTCTTCACATATTCTCAGTTTGTTTTCTTTTTCCCAGGCTGGTTTCCTTTTTCCCCCCATTCCCCATCCCCTGCCTTTCTCAGTTCACTGTAGGACTCTCTTAGGCTTGCTTCTGCCTGCCTCTGTCCCTCCACATCCCTCTTAGCCTCTGTAACTTCCATTCCTCTGAGGGAAGGGGCCACTTCCTCTCATTTTCTCATAAGAAGAGGCTACCCTCCTCTTCACTGAAAAATCATAGCACATTTAATCTGAACCCCCCCACACACATTTTATATAGCCCACAAGGCTGAGCCTCTTTACCATATTTACTTGAAATATATATTAACTAGTCCAGCCATTTCAAATCTAATAGATCTGGAATAAACAATAATAAATTCTTGCTCTCAAAGTTCTCTCTAAAGCACTATTTTAGGAGATGTTGAATACCTAGGAAGAAAACCTTTATTGCAGAAGGAGATTATTCTGGGGCTAGGAGCAATAGGGGAGAGAAGGGAATGCTTTCAGAAAGAAAACAACACTTTCCTGATGTAAAAAAGAAACCACCCATTCTGTACTGACTCTGAACCTCCTACCTCCTGTTAAGAATGAGCTGGAGGAAGAAGTGGATTGTGTTACCCGTCTGCTTGAACTGAGTGGATAGTTGAGCATCTTATCCTGACTTATGAAAAGAACTTGGAGGAGGACTGAGTTTTGACTGTCCCTTACAGGACACTTTACATTGACAAATTAGGCCATGAGTGCCCAAAGGAACTATAAAGAGATAGAGAAGGCATCTTCTAAAAGTCTGACTCTGTATTCTGATAATTCATTTTGAACAGAGTCTAGCAGCATTTATGTCCCTTAAATGCCAGGTGCCCTTGAAAGGTGGAGACATCAATTTCATCTTATCAGTGAAATCTTTAATCCAGACAGAACTACAGGGCCCTCCTGGTAACACCAACCAGCTAATTAAATTTGCTTCTAATTTAATGAAATCCTGAGCAAAGTCATTAAGGGTTTAGATGGCAATAATTGACTTAGAAAGAAGCTAGTGAGATTCCATAGGGAACTACTTTATCGGACTGTAGCCATGAGATTCATTCTATGGATGTTCTGGAAATGTAAAATTCATAAATGGTGACTCTCAACTGCTCATTTGCAAGCTTGTCATTTTTGTAGAAGACCTTTTCTGTATTATCATCCTGCACATCCCTAACGGATATGTTGGAGTCTAATGGGTCCAGCATGGGGAATTTGTTGCCGGATGCTGAAGAAGGAGGAGCAATCAGACAGAACCCCTTGTTTGATTTTCTTTAACTTTCTTAGCTATGGGCTAACATTCTTAGTCACTTGGGCTACCCACCAATTTTGATGCTCTCTCGTTTGATTGGTGCAGTGACCATGACTAGTACTACAAGGCCTAGAATGATATAAATAAACTATCCACCAATTAGCTACTTTTTCTTAATAGGATAAGCTTTGAAGCTCTGAGGTATAAAGGAAATATTTATAATCATTTCTTAAATTCAGATAAATTTACAAAGGCCTTAGTGATGTAATTAAATAGATCAGCTCTTGCTGAGAGACTCTGGAAGGCTGTGTCTCCAAGGCTCAGAACCCTAACTTCAACCATAACAAGGCAATAGTTTCTTTAAATTATGTGACGCCTAAAGTCTCTCATGAAAATCTAGGTCTGTTCTTGAAAATCCAGCCCCTCCCTGTGTAGTAAATCTCATTCATTAGCAGCGGTGAAAACAAGTGGGTTCTCCCTGGTGCACAGCTCCTGCAAAAGCTGGCTGAGCTGCAGCAAAAGTCAGCAGGGAGTTATTTAAAGAGATGGCAGGAACCTGGGTTGCAATAGGACAATACCTGTAAGAAATCTGAAGTTCTTTCACTATTTCTCATAAGTTTTGTTGCCATAAGGTCCTTCTACAAAGGCTGAATAGTCCCTCATTCATTCTCTTAGGCTATGTCTACACTACAATGATCTATCGGAAAAAGGTATGCAAATTGCACTCTGCAATTTGCGTACCTTTTTCCAATAGTTTTTTCGGAAGAAGCTTTTCTGAAATTTGGCCCGTCTAAACTGGGCCAAATTTCGGAAAAGCCTCTTCTTTCAAAAGAGCCCTTCTTCCTCGTGGGAGGAGGAAGATAAAGCTTTTGAAAGAGTTCATCTACTCTTCCACAAAAAAAAGCGGAAGAGAGGACGCATTCCCTAGATTTCTAGCAATGAAACTAGCCCCATAAGTAAATATTATTCATGTAAGAAGGTTTGCAGGATCAGTCCCAAATTTATTAATGCAATATAGTCTAACCTGTTAATCTCTTCAAGTTCATCTGTGTTATAGCTCTTTACATTACCATTTTTACAGATAAACAAATTCCATAATAAATAATGTTTGTATTTGTACAATTTTTTTCATGATAGGATCTCAAAGGTGGGTACGTCAGTCTCATTGCCATTTTAAATGCAAAAATGTGATGCAAAGAAGTTATTTCTCTTGGCCATGGTCAGTGGCAGAAGCAGAAATGAGATCCAGGTCTTTACTCAAATCACATTATTTTTTTACTTATTACTTTAGAAGCCCTAGTCACAGGCCAGGAATCCATTGTGCTAGGTACTGGACATTGCTTTCATATTTTATATTTCTAATTCCCTTCCCTCATTCACCACATTACATTAACCTCTTCCCTGATCCCAGTGTTTTTCTGTGTTGTCCTATGGCGAAATCCTGGTCCCATTTCAGTCAATGGCAAAAATCCCATAAATTTCAATGGAGTCATAATTTCACCCTTAGTATATTATATTACTATTCCTCATAAGACATAATTTTCTTTATAAAGGAATGGATGGCTTTTCATTTCTCTTTCTTTGATAGTTATAGTTGTTATTTTTTAATTACACCGAAAAATATAATTATCTAATACAATGCCTCTCATTAAGTACTGAATTTTCCACCAAAACTCAAGTCTTCATTTCAAATAAATAGCATAAATCTGAAGCCTGGAAAATAATTTGGCAACTGATCATTCCAAGTCATGTTTGACCGTTGTGGACAAATGAATAAACTTTGCAAAGCAAACATAAACCACAACCAAATGAACATACATTAGCCATTTTCACCAGTTCCAGTCTAAGTCTAAATTTAAACATTCCTTCAACAAAATAAAAAAACCTTACAATTGAAGAAAAGAGAGATATTCTAAAATATAGGACAGCAAAATCAGATATCTTTAAAAATGCCCATAGAAAATAAGGAAAGGCCTTTTATAATTTGGCAATTACTTTATCTAAGAGTGGGATAAAGTGCCCAGTTCTAATAGTCAAAAGTTAAAACAACAGTGGTGCTATTGTGATGGAGCTATAGGAGTGAGTGGGTGAATACAGCTATTTATAGCAAATCGGATAAATAAACACTATAACTATAACAGCAAACAAGGCTATTTTGTAAAGAAAACACACTGTGGTATGGTCCTATTTAAGGAATGGTATCTAAACCTGTGGGACAATTTTATATTTAATAATGGTGCAGAAAAAGAGAAGAAACCCAAATGTCTACTTCAAATTAAACTACATATAAATTACAGGCTGCAGACTCAAAGAAATTATAGTTATGAACAATATATCCCTCTAATTAGTCAAATGAGTCTCTAGTACAAGATAGGTTTTTAAGACCTGTACTGCAGAAAGAAAATGATAATGAAACTACAACAAGTCTGATTGTATTGTAACAAGGAACCAGTTTAACAAATAAACTCTACTTCTGGGAAGTATGTCAGGGTTGATGTGATAGTAATTATGCAAAAGTAAAGTGGAATCCATTATTTAAAAAAATAACCTTTGTAGTAATAATTTTTGAATATTTATACAAAAAAATCTAAAACAATGAAATTATATACAAAATAATATGAAATAAGCCCAATGTGAAGAAAAAACATGCAACACTGCCAAGATTCCCTAAATAAAAAATATACACAATTGCAGACAATCTTCTCTTACACACAGTTAAAAAAAAAAACCCTTCTATTTCTAGTTAGCATCTTATACTACATCCTCACTGTAATATTTTTCCAGAACTGGGAAACAAAACAAATATACCTGCTTCTTTCCTTCTCGTTCTGAATACCACGGAGAACATTACATAATAATAATCATTATTGTCTTCTAATAAGATTCTAACTTGTATAATGCTCTTTATGAAAAGTCAACAAGTTTATGTATATAGGAAACAGAGAATAATTAAGATTGTGTATTCTTATTTTGAAGATGAAAAGTAAAAGTTTGGCTCTGTGCTCTTGACTATTCCTTTTGGATTTAGAAAGACTGCCTCCAATTTTAGTATTTGTTCATTTTCTTTTATTTATGTATTTATTTATTTTACATTGCTTGACTTGTTTTTAATATTGGATACTTTGGGGCCTCACTTTAGTCCCCATATGCCAGATCCAAAGATATTAGAAAGATGCTCATTTTCTTCAGCTGATTTTAACATAGACACATCTTGAGAGGATAGTAGATGTTGTGTCTTATGCTATTTTTGAATTAGCACCTCTTCACTTTCATATATATGTTATAGGGGGACAACTTCAACTCAAATTGCAGTTTCTTGAGACTAACATTTTTACTATTTATAAAGGAAAAGCAAAATCAAAGTTTATCCAGTCTATATATTATACAAAAATATGAAAGGACAGAATCATTTTATTTTGCAGTTCACTTTTAATAAAAACACAAAATCATACACCAGAAATTCCCACATTAAAAACTAAAATAACATAAGATCAGAGCCTCACCTCAAAAAACACTTCTGCAATTCCCAGTGATGACCCAGCTGTGTGTCAGATAATTCCTTCAACATAAAGTAAAAGTGTGAAGACCAATGTAAGGTATGCTAACTATAAATCCCCCCCATTGGGACAATATAGCAATGGGGGTTCAGCAAGATGTAGGGAAATCTTGGCGATATCTCTCTTTACCAACCACAACCTCTGTTTCAACCATAGGCATGATGCAGGAGTTCCTACACCATCTCTACACTATTAGTGTACATCCCACACTGTGGTTATAGTCCCATGACTAACTATCCCTGTTTTAAGGTCACTTTACATTTGTTGTGTGATGACCCAGGCCATAATCTTCAACCATGAAAAAAATAAATCAGAATTAAGATATGGAACACATTTATTTTTAAACATTTCATCTCCTTTTCATTCATCTGCACTGAAGATTTCTTTAATAAGTTAATAATATAATTTTACCATCACTGTTAAGGTACATGAAAAAGACATTCTGATTAGAGGGAGAAACATTAATGGCTTGCTTACTAATATTTATGACTAGATTAATTTAACTCTAAAGGCAAGATGCAAATATTTATTACTGTTTATGTTTTAGAAATGTCTACCTTTAGTTTGCCTTTGTAAAAGTAGGGCCCCAATCCTGCCAACATATGTTTGTAGACTCAAAGGCAAAAAAACAAAGCTAAATACAAAAATACCAAAAAAATCATTTCTGAACTAGCCTTTCATTGTGTTTTCAGAACTTCCAACAGAAGCTTTATGTATATTTATTTCACTTTATCATTGACTTGATTATATTTTCATTCCAGTCTTAAATATATTATCGTTTCTTTTAATCCATTCCCCCTGGTTTAAATGTTAAGCAATAATTTAGTCAAAATTGCTAGATAATGTAATCCCTGAGCTAAATGAATTTATTCCAACTGACAAAAAATTATTCTGACTAAAAAAAAATTATTCTTATTGACAAATAATCATGGTTAGAAGTCTTGATTCCTAGAAGTCAAATTGTCATGTTATGATTATATTGTATATAATTGACTCAAAATCTAGTCATGCTTATTTTCCAAATAAATTACTGATTAGTTTTTCCTATTTCTTAAATCCAAATCTTGGTTACCTTGGCAACTTCCCCATATCCAATGGGATTTTAAATGCCTCTGAGCTATAGGACATCTGCTAAAAAAAGAAGGCATATCACGCTGTGCAAGGTAGGGGTTTTCACACAATTATCATGTCCATAGGTAATGATGCTATTTTAAGACATAGTATTTAACACATTGTTATATACAAAGGTCCACATTCAAAGACTACTATTTTTTTAAGCAACATAAAACAAAGGATTGTATTTAATGGATGAATTGAATGAATAAAGACCTGTTTAATTTCATGTGCTATTTACCCTTTCTTCTACAATTCTGTTGAATCTTCTGAAATAATCATCCAAGTGATGGCTATTATGTTTAAATAATCACAAAATATTTTCCGGCTTCTGGCACTAAGCAGTTTTTTCACAGGCTAAACTACAAATTTAAATGTTAGAGGAACAGAATAACACTGCATAAGATTAAATCAGTGGTTCTCAAACTGCAGGTCTGGAATCCAAAATAGGTCATCACCCCCAGTGTAATGGCATTGCTAGCGTTGGTGTTAGCAATGGGGCCAACAGATTCTCCAGGTCTCTAGCCAAGCTCCATGCCCCCAGAAGGGGCAGAGCTGGGGCTAGACTCCCCCAAGGGAAGTGTGCCATGTGATGCTCCAGTGGCAATTTAACAGGCCTAGGGTACGAAACGCTGCTGCTGCTGTAACAGTGGTGGCAAATGGAAGCCCCAGGCCCTTTTGAGTTGGTGGGCCCCGGAGCAGTTGCTCATTCCCTCCCTCCATCCACCTCTCCCCCCCCCCCATCCACTGCCAGCAGGCCTGGGTGTTAGACTTGCTGAGGCCTTGAGCTAAAAGCTGAAGCCGCAATCCCACCACATGGGGCTGAAGCCAAAGCCTGATGACTTCAGTCCTACTGGTGGGGCTTAGGTTACAGACCCACTGCCTGTGGCTGAAGCCTTTAGGCTTCAGCTTTGGCCCACCCAACCCAAGGCAGTCCCCCCCCCAGAGGTTGTGTAGTAATTTTTATTGTCAAAAGGGGGTCATGGTGCAATTAAGTTTGAGGACCCTCGGATTAAATAAAACAATTCTACATTTTAAATAGCGTACTGCTCTTTTAATGTGCCTTCTACTAGACTTTTGGTGAAAGAGACAAGAGAAAGAGAGCTCTCTTTCACTAACAGAAGTTGGTCCACACCAAAAAACGTGCAAGCATCATTGACCGACTCCACCAGCATTATGAAGTACACCCGAATCATCTTTTGTCTCCTAAGCTACAAGGTTCTCACAGTGTACTAAACAGTGCACAAATGAAGAAAGAGGGAGAGCTTTCTGGTAATACTCAGTTGTTCCTCCTAACCATGCACAGATTATTTCATAGTTTTTCCCCCCAACAAGGACTACCGTAAATTTCACATAAACAAACAAAACCTTAATTCACAGGATTAAGGGGCAGATCCAAGTGCATCTGAGATTTGGGCATTTCTAATTTAAAGAAACTGAATAATTAACTCAGATTAAAAAAATGTTTGTAGACAAAACCCACATGAGAAATTAACTGTGGCAAATATGGGGGGGGGGAGGGAACAAAAAGTAGTGCTTAAAATTATTGTACCCCTATTCCTAGTGACTGTGCCTATGACTATGCCCAGTAATAAGTACTTGCAAATACCACTTTAATCAAAAGTCACAAAATTGTGGAACATTTCTTTTAAATGAGCACAGGTCCAGCTAACTAACCAGAGGTTGGTTCTGTTAGAATTAAAGTCTGTGAGAGTTTTGCCATTGACCTCAAAGGAAGGAGGATTGAAACAGCCTTTTCATTGTAAAACCTCTTTTGTAGTTAATGTCTCCTATTATGGTCCCATCAATCTCTTGGAAGCCCCTGATGTTGTACTCTCTTGCACCAATGGGACTTTAGCAATACCCTCCTGATGGAAACTCTCCCTCTCAGAACTAAAATACTTTAGGGGACCCCTTGCCACAAACAAAAGGATTTTCCAAAGCAAGATTCTATCTCCTTTGTCCTGGTCTGTACACTAAACAAAGTAAGCCTGATTTGTAGCCATGTGGCAATGACACCACGGCAACCATAGCCTGTTTCTTACTGACAGGAAAGTAAATCAAATCCTGTAGCATTGTGAAAACCAAAAAAACCGTAAGTGCCTTGTGATTGTTGTGATTGCATGTTCATCACCTTTTTAAAAAAAGAACTAAAATGTTGCAAGTTTTTAAAAGCTTTCTGCTCATGCTAGTATTGAATAAAGTTGTAAAGAGAAATTTCCTTTTTCTAAATTTGCAATTTGTATAATCCTGCATTTCTGATCACATCTCTGAACACATATTTTTCTACATTCTCTCTCTCATCCTTCTGCATATACATTAATCTGTCATGCAGGCACAAGTGCTGGAGGAATGCTCAGTGACCAAACTGCTGACCCTTTTACTAAAAAGCTCTTTGCCCCACTGCATGCAACTCTCTCAGGGTGAAACTGGCAACAGATGGGAGAAGGTACAAGAACATCTCCTAACTCCTCCTCCTCCTCCTGTCAACCATGCTTTCCCCTCCTCACTCCAAAATAAGCCTGAAATATCCTAATAGATTTCCCTCTATTTATAAAAAACAGCCTTAGAAAGAAACAATTAAATGTACTGTACCTTTTTTTAATTGGATGTAGATTTTTTTAACTTTGGTCTGGTGACTATATGATACCATCTTACAAAAAAAAATCAATTACTAGAAAGAGAATAAAGACTATAAAAATCATAGTGCTCATCTACCTATATAAAGCCACTCACAAAGCTGCACCAGTTTAACTAAATTAGTTTAGGATCACATATTTATATAAACTGGTACAACTTTGCATCCATCTATGAAGCAGCTAGGAAGGACCTCAAAATAGTGTGGCTGCTGTAGCACAGGCAGCAATTTGGGTAGATTCCTGAGTGTACATCCCAGGAGTCTTGGTGGGATTGCACATAGGTGACTAGCCCAAACTGTTGCAGCAATCACACTGCTATTTTAGGCATTAGCTCAAGCAGAGTTAGTTCCTGTACAGCTCCCACACTGGGAATTACGCCTCCCAGAAGCTGTACAGACATAACCTTTGTGTGCAGACCAGGCTGCTAGATTCTCTCTCTTAAAACTTACTTAAAGTAAATAAAATGTATAAAGAAAAGAGTGGATTATCAAATAAAACACATACAAATTCAATACAGTACAGGCAGTCCCCGGGTTACATGGATCCGACTTACATCGGATCCCTACTTACAAACAGGGTGAGGCAACCCCGCACTAGCTGCTTCCCCCCAGCAGACCAGGGAGACACGAAGCTAGCACTCGCCCCCCCCTCCCCCCCCAGCAGACCAGGGAGACGCGGAGCGGCTTTTCTCAGCAGACACCTCAACTTGAGAATAAAGGACTGAGGGAAGTGAGGTGTGGGAGAATAAAACTGAGCTCTGGAGAAATGTTTGGCTGGAGTTTCCCCTACAATATGTACCAGTTCCGACTTACATACACATTCAACTTAAGAACAAACCTACAGTCCCTATCTTGTACGTAACCCGGGGACTGCCTGTATAGTTAAAAAAACCAGAGTCCCGATGGCACTAATTTTGCAGCCTATAAACTGTAGACTCATCCTGAAATCAGATCCACAAACAAAAACTTTGACTCTCTTGCAGTGTCCCATCAGCTCTGTCCACAATAGGGATTTTTTTTCAAAAATTCTCCACCATTGCTAACACCTGTTCAGCTAGAATAGCATTAGCAAAACTGAAAGAGAAAGGCTACCAATAACATTTTAAGCACCATGTTTCAGTTAAATGAATTGCTCGGAGGGGGGTTAGATATGGTGATTAAAAATCCAGAAGCAGTGCTAGTCGTAAAATTATGGCTTCCAAACTTGCTAAATGAGGTCTTAGCTAAATGGGAAAATTGATCTAAATAGCTATTGAGGAATCTTATTCTCCAATAGATATTCTGGTCTATTTCCCTGTGTAAACAAGCCCCAAGAAGACTTGGATCTGTCACAACATGTAGACAACACCATTTACTTCTGTGAAACTCCATGCAAGATCCTAATACATGGGTCCTTTTGAAAGGCCAGGCTTGGGCATCACTGTGCAAAACAATACAAAACAAAATGCTCTGATACAATCATCAGCTTGCCCAGCTGTCCACTGTCATTCAGAAGGCACACTGAGTTTTCAGGGCCTGATCCAAAGTCCACTGAAATCAATGGAAATTCATTGATTTTACATGGGATTTGGATCAGGCCCTAAGTAAACGAATAAATGACCAGACACTTTATATTTCTGCTCATGATTATTAACAGAACTGCATCTCCTAAGATTGGGAAATTAACAAACAAAAACAGATTATATATAGAACATGTTTTCCTTTTGCAATTGCTAAATATATGTTTGTTTTCACCAGTATAAAGATCACTGACTATCTAATCAAATCTCATTTTCTGCTCTATAGCACACACACAAGGTTTTCTTTGCTTTCCTTAGGAAAGGGGGTTGGACAGAACGTGTCTGTCTTATTGCCAGGGGACCTGCAGTGAGTTGTTTGAGATGAGAAAAGCAGCAAAAAAGTCTTGAAGTCATTAAATGAGGTAAACAGTTCCAAAATGTGGAGAAAATAAGTATACATGCAACAGAAAAAAGGAAAGAAGAGGATAGGGATACCCACTCGGGTGCAAGGCTAAGTAATGTTTGGAATAAGCGAATATATGTTTTTGAGGGGGATGGGAGATTTCCTGGTTTCCTACAGATAGGAAAATCCCCACCGCCAATGTGTTCTCCCCTTTCTCTCTTCCTCTATCTGTAGTCTGTATTATCAATACCTAAATATATTATGACATACTCCATGACTTCAAACCTATGTATTGAATTGTTTATAAGACACCACTGGCTGTCTACTACCTATATCCTACATCTCTCTGCATTTTCACTAAGGGTGTGTCTAGACATTAGGGTTTTTTCAAAAAAAGTGGCCTTTTTTCGAAAAAACTTCCCCTGCATCTAGACTGCTGCTGTGTTCTTTCGAAAGTAAATCTACGTGGCAGTTTTTTCAACCGTAGAAAAACTTGTTTTACGAGGAATAATGCCTTTTTTCAAAAGTGCTCTTTCGAAAAAAGGCGCTATGTAACACAAACTGTGCCTTTTCGAAAGAAAGCATCCAGACTGCCTGGGTGCTCTCTTTCAAAAAAGCGGCTTGCTTTTTCGAAAGTACTGGTTGTAGTCTAGATGCTCTTTTTTTGAAAGAGGCCTGCAGTCTAGACATAGCCTAAGTGAGATAGTCCCAATAAGGCTTACATTCTTCCTAGGGAACCAGTTCTGCAAAGAGATGTGTATAGACAGACTTTTCAATTGGGCACTGCACAGAGGCATACCTATACAGAGGTCTTTGCAGGATTGAGGGGACTTAAATTAGATAAACACTTGCATGTTATACAGCCAATTTTGTTTCACATATGTATTGTATTAATGTGTGTCTCTCTCTCTTTCTTCCCCACTCCCCAGAATGGGGTCTATCACTGGCAAGAGAAGCAAAAATAAATGTATATTAGTAAGAATTTTGAGTAGGGCGATTGTGTAACATGAAGGATCAAAGAAAGGATGGTCCAGAGATGGGGGCAGCTTAGAAGAAAGTGCAGCCACTTGTGGAAGAAGGGAACAATGGATGTGCAGAAGAAAGCATAATTAGCAATGTGCTGTGTTTGAGCAGAATAGTGGTGAAAGTCATGTTATGAAGGTCTCTGAAAAGGAGAACAAAGAGTTGAATTTGTTGCTGAAGGAGATTCAGCAATAACAGAACATTAAGGGCCATCTACCTTAGGGGAAAAGGCATATTTTAAAGACATGTTAGCCAACTAACACCTTTTAACCTTGGTACAGATAAGTAAGTTATACTTTATCACATCAGTTGGCTGGGATGAAGAGAACAACAGAGCTGGGGTCAGAGTGGATAAAAAAAATTGGTGGTATTCATATGGATATATATTTTCTGTCCGCACAGAACTCTTTATAGATTATATTTAAATTATCATCGCTGGGCATATGTGTTAATGGTTTTCAGGCTGAGTGTAGCTATCTAGGCATCAGGCCCAGTTTACAGTCAAAAAGTTATACTGGCATAACTATTTGAGTTAGAGATGTGAGTTTCTTACCAATAAAGTTATATCAGTGTAACCCCTAGTATGATTATAGTTATTAATTGCCTTCTATAGATACAGTTTATTTTATTTTGACTGGGTGAGGAAGATGCCTTTCAATTAAAACAGTGTAAAGCAGCAGAGTACTTACCCAGGAGGTTAGATAGGATTGTGTGCAGCAGCTAGCATAGTAGCTCAGCAAAGATTACACTTGTTTGTCTCCCTGGAATGGGAAGCACCCCGCCAGCTGCTATACAAACGTACCTAAGCATAGATGAAACCTCAGTTAGCCTCAAAATGTGAAGTTTCTCCAATATCATAGCAGCTAGAGACTGAGTTCTTAAAAAAAAAACCCAGAAGTTAACATTTGGTGTATACTTAGGGTGAGTCTACATTTAAAACTTATTCCACTAATGCCACAATCCACTGGCTGCTACTCATGTAAAGAAAGACAGCGCCTGCCTCAAAATTAACAATCTAAGTATATGTCTATACTTAAAATGCAACAACACCACAGCTGCATCTGTGCCAACATGGTACATCATCATAGACACTTGTTACAACAGGTCTCCTATCGCTGTAATAAATCTACCAAGTAGTTAGGTTGATGGAAGAATTCTCCCTTCAACTTGGTACTGTTGACAGTGGAGGCTGGTAGGATTTAACTGTGTCACTCAGGGATGTGGATGTTTCATACCCCTGTACAAAACAGTTCTACCTTCCTAATTTCCTAATGTAGACCAGATCTCAAATTTAAGCATCAGAGGGGTAGCCAAGTTACAGACTAACAGGAAAAACTTAAAAAACAACAAATAGTCTAGTAGCACCTTAAAGACTAACAAACTATGTAGATGGTATCATGAGCTTTTCTGGGCACAACAATACTTCTACGTCTACACTGGCAGCTTCTTGTGCAAGAACAGCTGTTCTTGCCCAAAAACTTCCCGGGTGTCTACACTGCACACGTGTTCTTGCGCAAGTAAATTTACAGTACAGCATCAGAAAACAGGACTTCTTCTGGAAGAGTTATTCTTTTCCCCACAAGGAATAAGCCCTCTTGCGCAAGAGGGCAGTGTGTAGACAGGCAACATGAATTTCTTGCGCAAGAAATCCCTATGGCTAAAATGGCCAGCAGAGTCTTTCTTGCGCAAGAGAGTATCCATGCTGCCATAGACACTCTTGTGCAAAAGTACATCTCTTGCACAAAAGCACATGCCAGTGTAGATGCAAGAAGCTGCCAGTGTAGATGTAGCCTACTTGTGTAAGGGATGAGAAGGGGACAGAGTTGAGAGAAGACAGATTAGCTGGTGAAATGTTTGATAGATTGCAGGTGGATGAGATGGGAGCTAAGGAGACTAGGAAGTTGTCCTCTAAAAGTACTCCTAGTGAAAGACCACCAGACCACTGGGCACTTAGGTTGAGAAGATAAATGGATATTGTGAGGTTGTAGAGAAGAAGCAACAAAGAGTTGCAGTAGCATGGATACGTGACGTCAAGGAGATTTGCCTTTCTCTCTTTCACACGAGCTACAGCACCGTGGTTGGGAGGAGGACCCACGTTATTCACAAATACCCTTCTACACTGCAGCAGCAACACGGGAGAGGGGGAGGAGCGTGTAAAGAGGGTCCAGATAATCGGATTTGAAAGGAGGTCACAGGGAAAGCGGGCTACACGAGTTTGAGTGGGAGTCACCACAAACGCCGGGAGAGTTGGGGTAGCCCTAAACCAGCGCGGCTCCCCAGCCGCCTCCTGTCGCGGCAGCGCCCAGGCAGCTGTGCCGACGGGGGCTTGTGCGCTGGGTCTGGCGGCAGCGGCTGGAGCGCGGGGAAGGCGCTTCCACACGACCGCTCACGGGGAAGGGCTGCTGCGGGGCGCGTGCGGCACGTGCACAGCCCGCCCCTTCGCCTGGGCGAGCGGCTCGGCGACCAACAGCCGCTCACCCCGCACATGGCTCCGCGCAGGGGTCACAGCGCTCGCTGCACGGGCGGACGGCAGGAGCGGCTCACGTGGGAGTCTCAATTCCGGTCGCTGGGAACGTCAATAATGACATCAAAGATGATTAAATAAGTCTCTGCTGACGTCAGCGCCTCGGCGCTTCCCCCCCCCCTCCCGTCCGTGCGGAACCCAGCTCGCGCCGGCCTCTCGGCCATGCTTGGCTAGTCGAGGGGCGGCTCTGCGCGGGTAGCGGGCGTGTCCCGCTGGGGCTCCGTGCTGCTCGATAGGCGGAGTGGGCGGGCCGTTGGGCGTGTCCCTGCCGGAGCGGGCGGGGCATTGTGCCGAGTGGGCGGGGCGCGGCGGCGGCTGCGCAGTGGCGGGGATAGCTGGTACGTCAGCAGCAGGATGGCTGTAGCTGCGGCGGCGGCGGCTGCAGGCAGCGCGGCCGCAGCGGTGGTGGCGGCGGCGGTGGCAGCAGCGGCAGCAGCGGGGCGGGGGGCGGTGTAAGATGGCGGCGCTGCGGGAGGGGGGCAGGTATGGCGTGTCCTGCGGCAGGGTCACCCAGGACAACATCACGGTGCTGCACGTCAAGCTGACCGAGACCGCCTTCCGGGCTCTGGAGAGCTACCAGGGCAGCAAGGTGAGGGGCGCCCCGCGCTTCTGGGGCTGGCTCCCGCCGCTGTCGGGGATGAGGAGCCGGGGATGGAGCAGCGAGGGCTCGGCTGCCCTGCCCGCTCCCGCCCTGCCCGCTCCCGCTGGGAGGCGGCAGCTGGTGAGGTGTAAATGTCTCTCCCGGGCGCGCGGGGCTGCCGGGCAGCGACATGGTCTCTAGGCTCCCCTCTGCCCCCCGTGTCCGCTGTGGCCCGTCCCGAAGCCCCCGTCGGCGGGGTCTTGCCCGAGGTAGACCTGTCCCTCTTCCCCTGCTGCCGAGCCAGTTGCAATGGCACGGGAACAAAACAGCCCTTTCCTCCGCTTGGTGCCAGCTGGTGGCCCTGGAGCCAGCCAGCAGCTCTCGGATGGGGCATATTTCGCTGAGCTGTCATGTCTCTGGCTCTGCCTGTCTCCTCCCCCCCCCATTCAAACCTGGCTCCTAAGGAAAGCGGAAGGTGGCTGGCTGGCAGTGGGTCTGAAGTGACAATGGCACCCATGACCATTTTATTACACATCTTCATAATGCTGCACAGAAAACTTTCTTTTATTGCTGTATCTCCTGCCCCCCTTTCCCTGGGCCTCCCTGCAACCAGGCGGCCCTGAGAGATTGATGGTTTCATGCCCCGTGTCTACCGTGGAAATGTCTGCTATTGTTCAACACAAGAGAGTTAAAGTTGCAGTAGATCTACTGCTAGTTGGAGTGACCTGGCCTTTTTTTTTTTTTTTTTTTTTTTTTTTTTGGCAGGGGGTTTTCTTGTCATTTTTGCTTCGTTGTCCATAAATCTTTCTATGGGAGTGTATTGTCAATATAGTTAGCCAATTTTAATTTCAGGATGGAAAGTTTTGTAAAGTTTCAGACAGCATTTTATATCTTGTTTCAAAACAACACCCCTTCTTGTGAGTCTTGTGCAGGGTGATCTTTTTTTCTGACTGTAGTTTTCCAGTTGAAACTTGAGACCTCAAGTTGCATTTAATGGAAGTTAAAAGTGGCTACGTGCTACAGAGCTTCTCAGGGAGGAGGAGGAGGACGATTAAGCTCTTATTGGACTGTGGCATTTCATTGGATTTCAAGTTAAAATACCTGTTTTCCCCTGCCCACTTCACTTCATTATGGTTAAGAGAATTGATGGGTCTTCTGTGTAATTTTTGTGTAATATATAATGCAGGATCTGGGAAAGGGAAGTTGATGATTGAACACTTTTTTTCTAAATATGCTTTCTTCAGTGCTAGCAGACCTTCATTCAAAAGACCTTTCTCTTACTGAATTGGCATATAGAAACACTTTTTTCAAAATTATATATGATAAAGAAAGAGAGAGATTGTCACACTGAAAAGAGAGATGAAGGGAGATGAAGCTGGGTAGTGATTTGTCTGTAACAGGTTCTTAATTGATGCCAATCTGGTTGTTCTTTTCCTTTTCAGTCTCCTTCACTGTAAGGCTGACTCAGATATGGATTTCCTAGAACTGACCCCCAAATTGAGCCTTTTCCTATGACTAATAGCTGCTTCTCCTGCCTCCATAATAAACTTACTCTAAGGCCAGGTCTACACTAGGGGGCATTATTGAACTAAGGTAAGCAACTCTAGCTCATGAATAGCTTAGCTGGAGTCGACTGTATCTTAGTTCGACTAACTACAGTGTCTTCACTGCATGAAGTCAATGGGAGCACAATCGGTTGTCGATTTAGTGGGTCCGGTAATGTGAAAACAGGGACGAAGAGAGTGTTTGAGTGTACTGTACTCCAATTCTTCTTATGTGCACTTTTACCATTTAGCAGTATCTAGTCATCCTGGGTTCCAAAGCGGCGTAATTACACCACAGCTTGTCCTTTTTTTTTCTTTTGCCTGTAAAACTGGCATATGTGCAGTTTTTGCTGTTGCCAAATCCAGAGGAAGAATCAGACTTTGAAATGCCACTTGTCCTATATGTGATTGGGGAAATACAGCCATTACTATGGCATGAATAGTTGGGGTTTCTTTTCTTCTGGTGGAGGCTTAGTTAATACCTTCAGCTCTATGTGTAAACCTTGCCTCTTTGGGTTTTATGTATTATTCACAGCCCCAGAATGAGTCCTTTCCGGGCAGGGTTAAAGTGGTCACTCGTACTCTGTAAATTTTTAAAGCTGTCCTTGAAAACCAGTGGCTTGCAGATGTTAAATGGGAAACTTTAGAAATATTTATAAGGTTCCATCTAGTGTCACTTGATTGAGTAAATTACAGCATTCTTCCTTGTAACTTTTGACTAAATTGTGTCTTTGTTACCTGTATAAATGGTTTCTGAGTTTTTTGCTTCTTACTGTTGGAAAGTCACAGTGGGTTAAATAAGTATATGAGAAAGCTATAAAATCAATTAGGAATGCCATACATCGGTTTAAAGCAAATTTGCACAATGCACATGTGTGCTTAAATGACTAAAATTTCTGTTAATATTTGGAGTTGGAACATTATTCCAGGTTGTTAAATTACTTTGTCTTTATGATTTTAATTGTTCGAAGTGTCCTGCTTGTAGTAGGAAAGGAAGGAAACATTTAACAGTGTTCTTTTCAGATCAAGTTTGAATATAAGGAAAGTATTTTAAGTGCCGTTTTTATGATAAATCTATAACTTTTAAACAAGTTAGTGTTTTATATTCAAATTTACTTCTAAAATATAATTTTTGTGTGTATAAACTATATATATATATATGGTAAATAATATTGTAATCTGAAATTTGATATTTGCATGTTAAAACAGATACATTTTGAAAATCTGCTGACTGCAATAAAACTACTTTCCTCACTGCAAGTAAATGCATCTTGGATGAGGTTAAATTGCCTGGGACTTATAAAACAATTATGCTAAATTATAACCATGTATGTCGATAATCAGTTTCTCCATTCTTGTGGTCTCTCAAGTAATACAGTCAGGAAAAATATTTGTATCACTCTTCATTATTCTGCAGTTTAAAGGAAAATTGAAGTATTAAAGTAATGAAAAATCTGATGATAATCAACTGTCTTCATAAATACCTGTTGCTGTTTTATTATTTTTCATATCTTTGAGTGGGGCTATCTTTCTATGGAAACTGACTCCCTCGTTGCAGTTTAATACAGCAGGAATTAAAAATAAGAAAGGGTGGAATTTGTCACCATTTGAACAGATGGTAAATTTAAAGAACTGCAAAGCTGTTACATAAAAATAATTTTGTTTGAATAAACAAAAAATGGGTTTAGCCACTGAAATTTCTAGTAAAAAAACTGACCAATTTAAAGAATTAAATCGATTTAAATCTATAACAATTCTGATATGCCACCCAAGAAGTCATCTACATCAGACTGTCAGTGACTACTTCTTTATTATTAAATTATATTTGAGATGCTTTTCACTGCTTTAGAATGGATTAGAATATCTTTTTTCTGTTACTGCCATTTTCTGCATGTGAAAAAAAGAAACCACTTTTCATAATTGTCTAAATGGTCCCAATTATACCTTACAATTCACATGTCAATGAGATGGCTAGGGAATGAAGAGGGTTTTTTTCACTTCTGCAACTGCTGTTTTTTAACTTATACTACCTGTCTGTTAGCCTATGCGGGTAGTACCAAACTGTCAGCTTGCCTTAGTATTGTAATCTTCGCAATAGTAAACTTTTTTTATTGAAAACGTAGAATTTGCATTGCATAAACTTGAGGAATGCTGTAAAAATCTCTTCTCTTCACCTGTACTTGTAATTCCTCTGCTCTTCCTAATGTTACAGTTGTTGTTTTGAAGCGTTTCTGTAAGACACATGAACAGGAACTTACCAAATTCATGGTCCATTTTGGTCAATTTCACAATCATAGGATTTTAAAAATAGTAACTTTCATTATTTCAGCTACTTAAATCTAAAATTTCATGGTGGTGTGATTGTAGGGTTCCTGAACCAAAACAAGTTTTGGAGTGGGGGTTGCAAGGTTATTGTGGCCGGGTGGGGATTACAGTAATGCTACCCTTCCTTCTGCTAGCTGTGGTACCTCCTTCAGAGTTAGGTAGCTGGCGAGTTGCAGCTGCTGGCCTAGAGTCCAGCTTTGGAGGCAAAGCCACTGCCAGCATCTGCACAGAAGTAAGGATGGCATGGTATTATAACCTTCACTTCTGTGCATCTGCTTTCAGAGCTGGGCTCTCTGTCAGCAGTCATCACTTTCCAGGTGTCCAGCTCTGAAGGCAGCAGCTCAGAAATAAGGGTGGCATAGTATGATATGCCACTCTTATTTCTGCACTCCTGCTGGCAGGGCACTACTTTTAGAGCTGGGCACTTGTCCAACAGCCACCACACTGTGTTCTTCCAGCTCTGAAGACAGTACAGAAGGGTGGCAATACTGCAACACCTCTAAAATAATCTTGTGACCATCCTGCAATTTCCTTTTGTATTAGAGCCCCCAATTAGAGAAATGCTGGTCTCAGCCATGAAATCGGTATAGTATAGGACGAAAAACATTCAAAAGACCATAATCCATGCTCTGAGACGCATTTTTCATGGTACAGGTTGGACCTCCCAGGTCTGGTACCCTCAGGACCTGACCAGTCCTGAATGAGGGGATTTGCTGGACCAGGGAAGGTCTTTCTCCTCCTGGCCTGTTCCTTCCCCTGCTTCCCCCCGCTAGGACTCCAACCCACCCCTCTGTTGTCTGGTTGCTCCCTGGGCTGGAGCTTTCTAGCTCCTGCCGGCTCCAGGGCCGGAACTTCATGGCCAGAACCAGTGCTTCCTGGCTGCTGCCAGGTCTGGAGCCGGCCCCCTACCATTGCGCAGCTGTTGGGACCAGATTTTCCTGCTATGCTTCCCACCCACTCCCTGCACCACGCTCCCACTGTTGCTCTCCTGCACTCTGGCCAGACCTCCCTATACCTGGATTCTGTGGTCCAGGAACATCTGTAGTCTTTTGGACCATGAATGTTGCCGGACCAGAGAGTCCCGGTTAAGGGAGGTACAACACGTAGAGTATTTGAAAGGGTCCTATACATGAGCAGTATTTCAAAGGAGGCATTAGCCAAACTTGGAGAGCTATGAGGAGAGACTAGGGTCAAGGGTAACCCTCAGAAGTCCTAGTGAACATGGCACTGTAACCTCTAGGTACCATGTTAGTAGGTTGCAAAGTAGTATTGCATTTGTGTTTAATATTCAAATTATTTACATAAAAAATGACTGAAAATCATCCCATGTTGTCATAGCTACTGAACTAAAAGTTTTGCCTCCTTGCACATAAACTGAATTCTCAATGCAATAATTCTTAATATTTTTGCTTCTAAAACCAAACCAATTCATAACTCTAACAAAACTGTGAACTGACTCTGTAGCATGGCCCATGTTGCAGCAAATCTTTACTTAGCACTTACAAATTAGGATGAAAATGTAGGAGATGGAGCCTGTAGTAATCTGTGCTTCAAAAGTCTTAGCACATATGGAGTGCCTATTTTAACATTTTATAAATAGATTAAAAGCCAAGTTTATAAAATTTTGCACTGTTGTACCATTACATTTGGTAGCAAAGGTGGGAGCACTAGTGTACATTAATGTGTGTGGTTAGGCAACATGATAGTGAAAATGAGTCCTGTTCTCACTATTATTCCATTCAGAGATAGTAGAAAAATACTAGTTTGCGTTCTTTGCAAAAGTAATGTCAATACTGCAGATTATTCTGGGTGCTTTTAATGGAAAATCCTTTTCACTTTTCAAAATCTGGAGAAAAAAATCAAATGACAGTGGTAATTTCTACTACAGTAGCTGACCAATGAGAGAATATAGTTGAGAATTTAGATTCCAAAAATCTACTGCCTTAGGTTGATTTTACTCAAACTAAGTAGTCATTCAAGTTTTTCAGTTGCAAAAGCAACATAGCTAGTAACGCAAGTCCTATATATAATCTTATTTTATTTACTCTTTGAATTTATGCAACTGAAGCAGTAAGTCACTTTTTAAAAAATTCTTCTAGGCAATGGTTTTAGTCCATGGGAGGCTTTTGATTGATCTTGAATGGACAAGTCACTTTTTAAAAAATTCTTCTAGGCAATGGTTTTAGTCCATGGGAGGCTTTTGATTTATCTTGAATGGACAAATCACTTAAGTGTACACTGAGAAATAATCCCGGTTGGCAGGAATATGAACCAAAATACCTAATACGTTTGTCTGATTTCTGTGGTCAGTCATTCCTCAAGTACTTTTCAGCTGGCTTTCTGCTCTTTTGTCCTCTCCAGTTTGACCATTTTCTTTTTAAAGACTTATCAAAGTTACATAAGGTTTTGTGTTGTATCAATTTTATTGTGCTTTTGTTCCATCTATTAAGCCAACTTGATAGGAAACTGGGGGTACATAAATAATCTTATAGGGTGTGTGTGGAATACCTGTGCATGGAGGTTGAGAGACGCTAAGAGGATCTCTTGATAACCTAAACAGTAAACCTAGAGGAGAACATGTTTAGTGGTGTCTGGGTTTTTCTCCCTGCAGTTCCACAACAGTTGGTTTTGTGACATTTACCGGCTTGTTTTCATTCTTTACCTCAAATGTATGTTTGGTTGGAAACTATTTTTCCCCCTGGGGTGAAATGTGACTGAAGAAATGTTTGAAAGACAAATGCTGCATTGTTTTGCCATTTATTTTAACTTTTACATCAAGGTGGTGATATGCTGAATAAAGTTCATCATAACAGCATAGACATGAGAAGTCCCATCGAGAGATTTGCCCTATGTTCACAAGCACGACTGAGTTAAACTCAGACTGCACTAAACATCTCAATATTTCCTCTCTTTTAATGATCTCTCTCAATCTTTCTTGTTACTATTGGTTACTTACCTATAGTGCAAAGAATGCATGGCTTCTTTGTTTGACCACAGAAACTACTGGATCATTTTACTTGGCAAGGGTGCTATAGAGAATTGAGCCTGAGTCCTACTTAGGCTTCCACTTAGCAGCTGCAAGTCCACGAATTTAAAATTTGAACTTTGGGTCCTTCATAATAATGAATCATGATGCAAAAAGATCAAAAAGTTCTGGTGTCATATCAGAATTTGAGATTAGCATTGGGCAGATTACTGCAGTGCAGAACTATTTTGGAGGTTGGGATTGAAAGAAAAAAGCTTGCATTCTCTATAGTTTTGTCATTTTATTTAGGTGACGTTATGGTCTCATTTGCTCATTTTGGGTTGCTCTGCTTCAAGAAAGTTAAAGATCTTATTATGGCATTTTCTCAGTTGAATTCGATAACCTAGTGTCTCAGCCAACATTCCTTTGTTGAATTGAAAACTGAGCTCATCTAATATATGGCTACCACGTTAGCCTACGTAGTCACTACATAACTGTCTGCATCAATGCTTTATGACAGGGGTGGGCAATAATATTTTGGGAGTGGCACTCCAAGATTTTAGTAAGTGGTTAAGAGCCATACTCTTCCATTATATTAATGGAGGAGGTGCAGGATCTGGGATGTAGGTTGGGTGCAGAAGGGAGTTTGGAGTAAGGGATTGGGATACAGGAGGGGGTGATATGGGAGGGAGTTTGGGTGAAGGAGAGGGTTGTGATTTGAGGCAGGAGACTGGGATGCAGGCTCTGGGAGGGGGGTTGTAAAGACCTGCACTTTAATAGGATTCAAAATAGAACTAGATAAATTCTTGGAGGTTAGGTCTATCTATACTTATTAGCCAGGATGGGAAGGAACGGTGTCCCTACTCTGTCAGAGGCTGGAAATGGGTGACAGGAGAGGGATCACTTGATGATTACCTGTTCTGTTCACTCCCTCTGAGGCATCTGGAATTGGTCATTGTTGGAAGACAGGATACTGAGCTAGATGAACCTTTGGTCTGATGCCGTATATCTGTTACATTCTTATGGCTTCAGGAGAACAAAGGGTTTGGGTTTGGGGGCAGGGAAGGGCTGGGGTACTGGAGGCAGGCTCTGGCCAGCAGCTTGTCAAGTTCTTCTTATGGGCTCCCTCCCTTCCATGCCCCCAGAGCAGCTGGCTGCAGGAGCAATCTATGCTTCTCTGAAGGCTGCGAATCCAAGAGGTACTTTGCCCACTGCATGTTCCTCAAAGTGACAGTTCCCATTGGCTGGAAATTGTGCTGGAGATGGGGGCAGCAGTATCCCCTGGGTACCAAAGGTGCCAGATTATCGGCACACACACATGGCCCCACAGCCATTTTTCTGGCAGTGCACAGGAGAGGTAGGCAGGGAGCTTAGCTGAGATTCCTGCTGAGCTGCGGACTGTATTTTGCCCATCCCTGCTTTATGAGGAACTCTTATAAATAACATTTTTTTCTTAGAATATTAAACTAAATTTTACTCCAAAAAATTGAAACTGAATTGTTTCCTCTAAATTTTCTTTGTACTCAACAGGCTGCAAACTCCAGTGAGCACCATGTTTTTGTCCTTGGGCATATGTTAGCTTCTGAGTGAGAAGAGTGACAACTACAAGTTTTGTGTATGAAGGGAAAGATGAGGAGGAGTATGGAGAGGGTGTTTCCCTGGGGTGACTCCCCTCCATTATCCCACACTATTCTCTGTCCTTGCCATTTGCAGCCTTAGGAACCAGCCAAAGAGTCAGTGAGGGTGGTGGTGTCAGATACGTTCTCTCTGGCCAGAGGGTCCCAAGAAGGGATCTTGGCCACTTTTTCCTCCTCCACTGCCTCTCAATGGTAACAGCAACTTCTACAACCCTGGAAACCTATTAGCTCAGCAGTTGGATCCTTTTAGAACACAGCCACTGCAGACTTGGATTGGCAGTGAAAAGCCCAGACTAGCCTCCTCTCCAAAACACCTGCACATGGGGCACCCCAAAGTTGTTGCCTTCTCCCAGCTATGCAAACATGTCTGTGGGACCTGAAGTGCTTCTGCTTCCTCTCTTCTGCAGAGAGAAGGCAGGGCCTCATGCACTCTGTCAAGAGAGGCGGTGTGGAGCAGGTCCTTAGAGGATCACATCACATACCGGGGCTCCACAAGTAGACATAAGCAGCACTTAAAGTATTGCCATATGGCCATGCAGTTTTCAGGGAATGTTATTACAGACTAGTATTGGGAACTTCACCTACATAGGACCAGTTACTTGTCAGTTGTTCAGAGTAGGGAAAGTAAGGTTAACCAGTAAGCATCACCATTAGTGGGTGATGCTTACTGGTTTGGGTTAATCAGTGCAGGGTGGAGCAGTTCCCTGTTCACCGTGGGCAGGGGGCTGCTTCAGCTCCATGGGGCCCTCTGCAGACAAAGGCTGCTTTGGGCATCCAGAGCAGCCCCAATCCACAGCAGACCTGGGCATGTCATAGGTAGCGACTGCTCTGGGTGTCCGCAGAAGCCCTTACCTGCAGCAGTGGGCTGTTCCAGCCCAGCCACTGCAGAGTGGGGGCTGCCCATTGGCCCCACAGTCCCACTTAATTGGTTAACCAGTTAAACATAAAATAGGAATGTGAAAGGTTAACCAGCTAACCCAGGGGTGGGCAATAATTTTTTACAGGGGGCCACCCCAAGATTTTGGAAAGTGGTTGAGGGCCGCACTCTTCCATGGTATTAATGGAGGAGGTGCAGAGTCTGGGATGGAGGCTGGGTGCAGAAGGGAACTTGGGATAAGAGATTGGGGTGCAGGAGGGAGAGTAGGGTCTGGGAGGGAGTTTGAATGAAAGAGGCAGCTGAAACTAACCAGCAGCGGACTTGGGGAAGCCGGGGCAGAGCAGCTGGTTGGTGTGCTGCTGGGTTGGTCCCGCAGCACCGCTCCATACCTGAGCGGCGCTGCGGGACCAACCCAGCAGCACTCCAGCTGCTCTGCCCCCTGGCTTCCCCAAGTCCGCTGCTGCTGAAACTGACAAGCAGCGGACTCAGGGAAGCCGTGGGGCAGAGCATCCCAGCTGCTCTGCTCCCAGCTTCCCCAAGTCCACTGATGGTCAGTTTCAGTAGCGGCTGATTTGGGGAAGCCCGGGGCAGAGCAGCTGAGCTGCTTCAAGGTTGGTCCCGGAGCGCTGCCTCTCACCTGAGCAGCGCTGCGGGACCAACCCGGCAGCACCCCAGCTGCTTTTCCCCCGGCTTCCGCAAGTCCACCGCTGGTCAGTTCTAGCAGCGGCGGACTTGGGGAAGCCGGGGACAGAGCAACTGGAGTGCTGCCCACTCTGCACAGTTCCCTGCCATTCTTCCCCCCACCCCCCGACTCTTCATAGCCCCCCTTTCGGTACTCCGGCATATCCAATAATCCGGCATCCCCTGGGTACCAAAGGTGCCAGATTATCGGAAGTTGACTGTAATTTGTTAGCTATCTGGTTGTAAGAAAAGATCAGTTCTTTTGCAGTGAAGCTATGGCCAAAGGGCAACAGTCTAATTTGAAGACACACAAGTAGCTTAAGTTAATGACTGGGCTCCCCCATGCTCTTTAACTTGACCTGCAACTTGTGTGAAAACGACAAACTGTCTTGTCTTTTTTTAAACTAGAATGAGGAATACACCACTTCTTCATAAAAACAAAGTCACAGATCTGTGCATCAGTTGCATTATGGTCATGATTTTTGAAGATGGTTTAAACAAGGTGGCTTGGAGTATCTCAAGTGTTCACAAGACATAATCCTGTATCATTTAACCAACCAAACTTTCCAAGTTCCTTTGACACTGTTTAACTGAGTGTGTACTTTGAAGTCAAGATCCTTGACCTTGGAATTTTTTACATGGTTCTGAATGAAGTCTTTAACTTTTATATTAGCAAAACACTGTGTGGTCTGTATATTTAGCTACAAGGATGCAAATATGGCCAAACAAACATGTAACACGATATAAGCAGAATTTCTGTTAGTTTCATTCAATTTTTTTCTTTTAGCTTGTTTTAAAGTGGTCAAAAAAAGTTAAGTGAACCAACTAAAATGTCTTCTGTATTAGGAAACTGATAAACTTTAATATCTTACTCTTCTCTCATGGCAGCCACAGTGAAATGTTTTCACTTCACAGTTAATCCAGACTTTTACCTGAGTTTTCGCCCAAACCCCTCTACAGTTCACACAGAAAAACCTCTGCAACTTTTTTTGGTGGGTATTAATCTCCGTCTAGTTTACATGGCTTGGGTATAAATAGAGCATGGGCTCCAGATTAACTCAGGCTTCGTCTAGACTACAGAATGTTTCTGGCATACTAGAAGTATGCCGGAAAAACTCCACCCCGTACAGGGATCACGTCTGCTCCTCCAACATTTTTGCGGAAGAGCAGATGCGCTCTTTCGGAAGCCCTGTCTTCTTCATGCCACAAGAAAGAAGGGCTCTTCTGAAAGAGTAGATTTTTCCTAAATTTGGTCCAGTGTAGGCATGCCAAATTTTGGAAAAGCCTCTTCCAGCAAAACTATTGGAAAAAGATATGCAAATTGTGGAGCACAATTTCTGTACCTTTATCCGATAAAAAGCAGCAGGCTGGAATTTGCCCACTTTGAATTGAGGATGCTTATATTTCTCCAATGCCCTTTCTGTAACTCCTCCCAAAAGACAGGCAAGTTGTGCTGCAGTTGACTTGGAAAAGGTATCCTATAGTGTCAGTACACACAAATAACAATGGAATATACCTGCAGAATCACAGGTGAGTGTAGAAATAGTAAGGCTATATAAAGCATATAGGGCTTTGCTGTGGGGTCACTTTGTCTTGGCTAACCTAGGTGTTCAGATCTTGGTATCAATCACTAGGGTTGATTATGTTGTGAAGACATACCCGCAATTTGATTACCTTACTAAATTTACTAATTTAAAAAGAAATGCTGTATTTGAGAAGTTAGGTTAAACTGCAAATGGTTTGTTTTATTTTTGTTGCCGTAAGGATCACACTGCACTATTAGAAGCAGTGTAAAGTTCCATCAACATGAAGGATTTTTGACAGCATTTTGGCTGTAGCAGTATTACTAGCATTCACAAATTTAGAGTGGATGTGATTCTGGCCCTGCTGCATGAACTCTCATAATATGTAGAGTGCCTGTCTTTAGCCCTGTGCATGTGGAAGCTCTTGTTTCTCCTCCTACGGCCATTACTATCCAGTCTTTTCCTCAGCTCCTATCCCATCACCCCAAACCCCACTCTGCCATTATTCCTATTTTGCCCTTCCCTCCCATCAACTCGTGTCTCACCATTTTCTGCACCTCTCAGCCTCTTTCCTCTCCCCAGCTTGAGTCAGGAAGCATGGAGGAAGAAGTAATCTCAGTTCATATGGCTAGCGGCTTCTGAGACACCAGGAGGAGAAATTTCAGGTGAAGTTGTGCACAGTCCCCTGTAGCCTGTTTGGAGCAAATCTTAGTTCAGTGGTTCCCAACCTTTTCACTAGAGTGGACCTCCTATTGCTCCCCCCAAATGTTCGCGGACCCCCATCAAAGCCAGTTCTAGCTGATATGTACACTTCATTAAATACAAAAGGAAATGTAAATAATTAACATTTAAAACAATGCATACTCATTTCTGACATCAAAACAATTCGATTGCACGTCTCTTCACAACAGACTACCCCACAATTGGCTCTGTATAGCGACAAATAATAAACTTTTGGCTTACTTATGAGATTCCTGGTGTTGTTTCATTGACTTCAAAGACTGGTAGGACTGAGGTTCAAGGCCTTAGGCCAGATTAACTCTTCTGGAGTTCCAGGGTTAGTGCAATTTGTGGGGCCAAAAATGAGGGATCCAGTGTGCAGGACAGGTCTGCCAGTGAATGGGATAGGGATAAGGATGCAGAATCTGGGTGGAAAATAGGATACAGGCGCAAGCTGGGGGTAGGTGTCTGGCCAGGAGGGAGGAAGGGAGCAGGAGCAGGGTGCTGGTGGGGGCCTGGGCAGAGTGCAAGTGGGAGTCTGTCCAGGGGTCATGGTACTACAGGGGGCCTGGCAGGGGGCAGGTGGGGCCCTGGGCAGGAGCAGGGTGTAGTATGGTGTCTGGCCAGGGGGCTGGTGGGGGCCAGGTCAGGGGGCATGGGCAGAGTGCTGGTGGGGGCATGGGCAGAGAGTAGGTGGGAGTCTGGCCAGGGGGCAGGGTGCTGGTGGGGGCCTGGGCAGGGAGCAGGTGGGAGTCTGGCCAGGGGGCAAGGTGCTGGTGGGGGCCTGGGAAGGGCGCAGGGTACTCATGGGGGTCTGGCTAGAAGGGCAGGGCACTGGGGGGGGGTGTTGGCCAGGGAGAGGGGACGGGGTCTCAGGAAGCATGTGTGCTGTTCTCCTCCCCCTCCCCCCACAGCCAGTGGGCTTCTTGAAAAGCCAGGTCTGTCGCACCACTGGGGACTTCCTTCCCCCTGCTTCCTGCCTTTCTTCCTGCGTGGGGGGGGGGCATGGAGAGTGCTCACTCTTCCACTCCCCATGACAGCCGGCACACTTCTGAGAAGTTAGAGCTGGTGCGCGGTCCCGGGACTTCCACTTCCCCTCCTCCCATGCACAGGAAGGCAGGCAGGAAGCAGGGGGGAAGGAAGTCTCTGGCGGTACGACAGACCCGGCTTTTCTGGAAGTGTGCCAGCAGTTTGGGAGAGGGGAAGAGCCACCTATGTGCTTCCTGAGATGTTGGACCTGGCGCACAGCTGTGGCACTTCACCACCACGTTGCCGGAAGCCAGCGCTACATCCATTTTTACAGGAGCTAGCGCCAGCTCAGGCTCCTTCTTAAGGTGGGGGGGAGTCACTGGGGAGAGGGGCTGGGACGCCTCATGAGCAACTGGTCATGCCCCCAAAATTGACCAGTCGATCGCAATTGACAGGTTGGTGACCATGGTTCTATGTTCTTTTTTTTTTTTTTTTTTTTCTTTCCCACGGACCCCCTGCAATACCCTCATGGACACCCAGGGGTCTGCGGACCCAGGTTGGGAACCACTGTCTTAGTTGATCTGTAAAAATGAAAAGAGTGGTCTGGCCAATACATTGGAGCTGTGTGGGGATAGGTCATGGTCCTTGTGGATGGACTTTTCAGAATATTTAACTACTAGCTTCTAACGAACTTCTACTGAGCATATGTGAACTTTGGTTTTCAAAGACCTATAATTTGGCCAAACTTAGATTGTTAGAGGGATAACAAAGGGTGATCTTGCATACCAAATTTCAAATTCCTGTTACAAAGCATAGAGGCCCTGTAGGTTTCCTTTGAAAAGGTTGCAAGTTTTTTGTATTACCCATCTAAAAACCACACAATCTTTTGTTACCATAATCTTGCCCATGAGAACATCTGAAATAGTTGGCCTGAAACTTCCCAAACAAATTGTCTGAAATATACCCGATAGAGAATATATTTCAGCTGTATGGCTGAAGTTTGGCAAATTTATAGGAAATTGGAAACAAGGCCTTGTGGAAAGTGTTGAATGGCTAGATAATGCTGCCTCCTCTACCCATACATATTTACTGAGTACACTATGTATGATGATTATATTTATACATAATAATCTGATAACTTTAGGTTGGAAATGTATGCAATTCCCAGTCTGATAATATATCCTTTGAGGGAAGAAAAGGAATTGAATCAGACCAGGAAACAAAATATGACTTTTATTTTTAAAACCTCATGATTTGCAGGGATCTAACTCGAGCTTTTTGAGTTTGGGGGTGAAGCATGTTGAACACTAGTTAGCAAGTTTGGGTTTGGCATTACGGCATTTTTACCACAAAAACTGTAGCTCAACACTGCTCAAGCAGTGTTGTTTTCTATTCTGCTATATATTTGAGAGTTTGTGTGTCTGAGTCTGTTATTCAAGAACTCCTTCTAAATAGAAAGAGCTAGGACCACCAAATTTGGTATGTATCTTCCTCTTATCATAACTTAAAGCAAGGTAAATGTTTATGCTAGTATAATAAGACATGAGAAAATCAAATTCCAGTCACAAAGAGGAAAGGGAGAAGTCTGATAGGAGGGACAGTTAGACTGTCGAGTGACCACAGGGGGCAACAAGGGGCCAGAGAGGGGACTGGGACAGCTGTAACCCCATTGGGCCAATAGAAGGCAGGGTGGAGAAAGGACAGCAATCTACTATATATATTCAGAGTTTCTATTTGTGTGTCTGTCTCCCAGCCAAGGGACATGAACCTCTCTCCCAGCTGTGCTCACTACAGCGGCCATGAAAAGGCACTTCTGACCTGGTCCCAAGCTGTTGCAGTGAGAGGGGCCTGGATTTATCCTTTCTTCAAGGGCAGCCTACATAGTAAACTTCTCATCCCCAGTCCCACCCTAGAACAATGATTTAAAAGAAGAAAAACAAAATTTATTTGAATTAAGGACCCAAGCAACACCTGATCAATATTATAGGTTAAATTAAAACTTAAATGTTATTAACTTTAAAAATTAAATGGTGCTTTTCAACACCTACTTCAGTGTTTTTGCCACTTAGCATGTTCAAGATTAACTACTTTAGTAGTAATTTTACAGAGAAGAGTGTATTTACTCTAGTTTATTGTATTTGGATCAATCTAAATGAATGGGAATTCTGAGGGTTTTTTTTCTGATTTTAAAATAAGCTATATTGTGTAGGCAACTACAACAAAATGCCATTAAGCACCTTTTAAAATATTTAAAACATTCTGAATCAATTAATGATTATATGCACTACCATAATACGTACACCTCTTTATTCTGCGTGCAGAGCTATTGTAAAACAAAATTTGCATTGCCTTAAACATCTTTCTGTGAAATTTCACTGTGCCCAACTATATTTAAGCATCTCATCTCAGTTTAAGTTTGGTGTATTTGGATCTAAAGAAAACAAGAATTATAGACTTTTTATGACGTAATATGTAAATATAAACTCTGAATGTGGGCTTAACACATTTTTTTTAAATGAACTATTTTGTGTTGTTACTTTCACTTAATTATTGGAACTAAAAAGTCATGGAGTGAAGTTTCAGACAAGAACTGTAGTTTTACAAATTAACAGACACTTCCCTGCTCCAGTCCTGATCTCTCAATGTTATTTTAAATTATCTCTAACAATCTTTCAGGACAAATCCTGAAACAGATTTTCTGTTTTCAATACTTTTTGGAATTCTTTATTCATAGTTTCAAGAAATGTGTTCTTAGCAAATTGTATTAAACTTCAGTAAGTGTCAATTAAAAGAATGAAGTCTCTCCTTCCTTTTATGTTGGGTAACCTGCTTTTCTTTTAGTTTCTGACCTGAAAGAACAGCATGTTTCTACAGTCATATAGTCTGTCAGTTTAATCCCCACAATATGAAATTAAGGTGATCTTCAGTAAGCTTCTTTCTGCATTAGCTAAATATCTAGTCAAGAGTGACAAGCTTTAATTTTTCTTTTCTTTTCTAGTTAAGGCTGCGATGTTGCTAGAGTTCCAGTTAACCCTTTTAGATAATTTAATAATGTCACCTTAGAACAGTGGTTCTCAAACTCTTTGGCCTGTGGACCACTTGGCTCAATGTAAACCTTTCCGTGGGCCACCAGTTGCTAATGGAAAGGCACCATTAATTACGTAATTATGCCTGAGCCATTTTGCTAGTGCTGTAACTAGGGATACTGGTTTAATTTAAATTTTTAAACACAAGTGTTTTATCTTTCTCACATTACTTTATTTAAAATGAAGTTTAATAAACTAACTATTAATTTATGTTCAACACAAAAGGTTTCAATGTTTTATATATGGCAGGTGTGGGGAATCTTTTTTTGTCAGAAGCCACTGATCCACATAAAAAATCAATTGGGGACCACATGAGTGAGAAGCAAAAAAAACTCCTCCAGAATCCCCCAACCTTCACTGATGTAGCCCCCAACTGAGACACCTAACTCCTCTGGTGTTCCAGCACCATGGAACGAAGGGAAGGGACAGGGAGGACTGAGGTTCAGATTTACTTTCTTGGGGTTCTGGAGTTATGGGATTTTAGGCTCTGGGGTGGGGACAAAAATGAGGGGTTCAGTGTGCAGGACAGGGCTGCCAGTGAGTGGGATAGGGATGGGGTGCAGGTTCTGGGAGGGAGGTGTGGTGCAGAAGGGAGGTAAGGATGCAAGATCTGGGTAGGAGGTAGGGTGCAGAAGCAGGCTGGGAGTATGGTGTCTGGCCAGGAGAGAGGGTGCAGAGTCTGGCCAGGAGGGAGGTTTCAGGAGCAGACTGGGGACAGGGTGTCTGGCCCGGGGCAGGAGAATGGGGGCAGGGAGTGCCTGGGGCTAAAGCTGAGGGGCAGAATGGCTGGGGGGGTTTAGGGAGATGGGGGGGGGAGGGCGGGGTGCCCCTGGGAATAGGGCTGGGGTCAAGGTGGCTCAGGGGGGCGGTTCAGGGAAATGGAGGGGCAGAGAGCCTGGGCATGACACAGTAAGGTGGGGGTGGGTGGCGTAGGTGATTCCTGGGGTGTCCAGCCTTGCAGGGGGTAGGGTTGGGCAAGAGTCCAGTCCATGGCACCCTCCCCCCCCGATCTAGTCCCTGTGGGTGCAAAGGCCCAAAGGATCCCAAGCCCTCACCTACCTTCTGCGTGTGCCAGGTCCTCAGCCGCAGTGTTGCCTCCTTCCACCACTGCTTGGCCCCACGCAGCCCAACTGGCTGCCAGCCCTTCACTGCTCTTACCATGGTGGTGGCGCTCCTCCACGTGTAGCTCTGCAGCCTGCACAGAGGAGTGTGAGTTTTCTTTCTTCACCTCCCTGCCTGTCAGCCAGAGCTGGTGCTGCAGACTCACAAAGCTGCAGCAGCAGTGCAGGCTCCCCGCTGCATTGGAAGGTGGTTAGCTCCCACCTCAGCCTGCCTGGGAGGCAGCAGTGGACCATTAGTGGTCTGTGGACCTCACTTTGAGAACCACTGTCTTAGAAGAATTTCAATTACAGTTGTAGTCTGACTAAAATTAATATAATTTGAAAGATAATTAAGTGAACTTCTTTTTAAATAATTTAATATTTGTAGTGAAACCTTTGTCTGCAGTTTGGTGACTAGGAATGTAATAGTGTAGTCGATTAACCAATAAGCAAAAGCTTATAGTACATTCATTTCCCTCCTCTCCCTGCCAGTTAAATTTTTTAGCAGCCTGGCCAGCAGCCTGGCTCAGTCCTGGCTTGCAACAGGTCCAGGACCTACCCCTGCTGCAGCTCTGCATTTAAAATGTATTAGGAACTGGGCAGCAGGCAGCCTGGCTCTGTCCTGACTCATGCCAGACACTGTGGCTCTGCATTTAAAGTGTATTAAGAGCCAGGTGGGCAGGAAGCATAGCTCAGTTCCAGCTTGTGCCAGGTCCGGGAACTCAAACCACCCCTCCAGACAGGGGCTTCTGCCACCCGGTGCTGCTGTCTCTTTATCAGCTGGCTTTTAAATTGGCTCCCCTTGTGGACCAGCTCCCGCCTGGCATCCTGTGCTGCAGGAGCTCCTTGGGAGTGAGGCTGGAGTGCACTAACTAGCTGCTGGCCCTGCCTCTGGGGACTATAGAATAGTTGATTAACCAGTAAGAATTTATGAGGTTACTTGACAATTTAATTAGCCAATATTAACATCCCTATTGATGACCAACTCAACATATGGAAAAATTAATGGAATAATGTGAGATTAGATCTGACAAAGCAATTAGAGAAAAAGTTGGATCCTTCATGCTGAAAATCTTGAAAGATTATTTAATGCATATTAAAACTTTGCTTGGTTTCTAAATTGTTATGGAATTTTTAGCTATTTGCAAATTATGACACAACTTTTCCATCTTCAACACACTTGTATACATTTAGAAATATTCTAGATTTGGAGTGCTAACCAAACTTGACACAATATCCAGGTACTTCTTTTTATTATAGGTTCAGGTGCTCGTTTTATTGATAACCCTTCTATTATCATTATTGGTTGGTGTTCAAGGACAGATGTATTTACATTTCTTTATATTATAAAACATGTAGCTTTTAGGGGATCTTTATCTTGTACAGAAAGAAACACAGCTTTGTAAATGTCTGTTTAGATTGTTGTTTTGTAATGGCAAACCCCACTCTGGGATGTAATTATGAAATTATTATAAGACTAATGAGTTTTTTACTGTTTTTTATAGAATCTTATTGCTTCTCGACCCTCAATCCAGTTTCAAGGACTCCAAGGGGTGAGTGTTTGTTTTCTCTTTATAACTTAGCAGATAAAATACCTTATGTAAAACTTATTTCTTTCTTACACATTTGCTTTTTTTGCTTTTTTACTTCTAGAAGTGCTCATAATTAAGCATGCAGTAAGTAACAACTAATGTGAATCTCACAAATAGTTCAGAAAAGAATCAGTTACCTCTTAGTAAACTCCTTTTCCTTTAAATGGATTATTTCACATGTATTTCCCCTTAACTCTTCTCATTCATTTTTAGAGTTTAACTTATATTGTAAATCAGCAGTTCAGATAGAATTAGAGTGGTTTCAGAAAAAATCACAAATCTGCTTCAGAAGTTTAGACAGGCAAGTTCTTAAACTATTGTCTGAGCCATCAATGGTATAGCTCTTCTTGGAATTCTGTAAAATGAAACACTTTGAGTCTGCTGGTGAAGGGTTATGATGAGGATGGGAGTGGAAATGGGGTCTGTGAACAAATTCTTCTTTTAAGTGATCCATTAAATGAAACGTTACGAGACTTAGTGCAAGAAACAAACTTGAGTGCAGGTTTTGATTTCCAGATATATTTTCATGAGATGAAAGCATTTTAGATTTTCTTAAGGTGAACATTAACCAACCTCTGTGGAAATAGCTAGACATACAACATTTCATAAATTTGTAGTTCAATAAAAGATCAGAGCCTATTGTAAGGCCAATATAGTTAAAATGGCAAGAAAGAACGTGTTAGTGTTTAAATTTTAAACTGAATCACGTATTTTCTTCTCTTCTCTGTCTCTCCTCCTCCCTCCATCATCTCTTTTCATTTGTGCAGAAGCTAATGTGACTGTTAACTTATTCTTATGGGCTATTGAAATTGTTCTTAATAGCTGCAAAGGAGAAATAGGAAGATTTGAGGTTACTGAATTGGTGATAGATTTAACTAACATTTAAAATCTGTATTGATGTTGGTCCCAGTATATTAGAGACACAAGCTGGGTGAGTTGATAGATTTTTATTGGGCCATGTTCTGGTAGTGAAAGAGACAAGCTTTCAAGCTTACATCAATCTTCTCTTAAAGTCTATTTATCATGGTATGTCAGATACTGATTTTTTTTTTCTATAAGTGAAGTTCTTAACAGGTATAATTTGTAAATGATTAAGACAGTTTGTCTACTTTACTGCCTAACCAGTTTTAATGCCATAAAAATGTACTATATATTTTAGTTTATTAATCAAGAACAGTTTTGGAGACCACTTCCCTACCCCTTAAGAGACTGTTGCAATACACTGGAGGAAAAATGCGTTCTGTATACTGAATGCTACAGTTCTTTTTTTTTTTTTTTTTTTTAGACAGGATTTAGCAGTGTATCCTGCATTATTTGCCTTTGCCAAATTTTAAGTCATCAAAAGCACTGATGGATTTGCAGTTGCTAAACTTCTAAAGTTGAACTGACGCTTTTATATTAATTTAAAATGTCCAAAGGTGACTAATCTGTAATTCAGTTGTAAATATTCTTAACAAATATGAACAATGTAGTTCAAAATGGACACATCTTCACTTAATTGTTCCGTGGCTGAATTCCACATTTGGGGTTTCTTTCCCCTGAGATGGTTGATGCCAGAGCTGACGTCTAAAATGGAATAAAGAATGCATCTGCTAAAATACCTCAGCTGTTTGTTTTCAGAGAAGTATGCATGGGAGCATGGGCTTGATTATCAAGAAAAGGCACTTCAGGTGATCATTATAAATCTATTTGTAATAAGTTCTTATAAGTGTGTTTCATTAATGGCTTAATGTCTAGAAGTTTCCTCTACCATAAATTAAAAAGGTGTTGCATGGAGATATACTTATGGTATACACATGGTATTTTAGTTTAGTACTATTATTCATTAGGGATGTTAGATATTGTTTAATTGAATAATTGTGAAACTGCACAAAATCTTACCTGTTACACAATTTTCCGGCCTCACTCCCAGAGAACTCCCTGTCATCCCACACTGCTGCCAAACAAGGGGAGCAGGCTCCCAGCTCTCAGTTTGGCATTCCAAGTAAAGATAATATTGTGACCTTATTCAGACACTCTTCAGTTTCCAGAACAAATTAAAGGTTTGGAAAGAAACAGTATCAAAATACTTCACCCACTTTCCCCATCTCAAGAAAAAGGTAAACATATTCCTTGAAACAGATGTAGAAGATCATAAACTCTAAGGTTATATCTAGACTGCTCCTTCTTGTGCAAAAAAATGCAAATGAGGCAAAGCGTGGAATATTGCTGCACCTCATTTGCATAATTAATGAGGCTCTGTTTTTGTGCAAAAACTCCCTCTTGTGCAAGAGCCATTCTTCCTCTTCCTCCCCCTACCCCCCGGAAGAATGGCTCTTGCGCAAGAGGGGTTTTGTGCAAAAGCGGAGACTAATTAATTATGCAAATGAGGCATGGCGTTATTCCATGCTTTGCCTCATTTGCATATGTTTTTGTGTTTTCCTAAACAGTGTAAACATAGTTTAGGAATACAGAATTAAATTACAAGGACTGCTTGACTTTTAGGCCAGGTTTGATTGAAGTCTTGCAGAAGCTGAGGTCCTACTTTGCCTTTCCCAAAAGCCATTCATGATTGATGTGATCAATGATGGCTCTCACATTTCCCAAACTGTGATTACAGAAACATCTTCTGTAAAAATGGAATTGTTAGATCTCCAAGAGGGCAAGGCTCTAAAGATGTCAAAATTACAGAATACAATCAAGTTCTGGAAGCAAGTGCCAGGAACAAAGTATCCTTAACTCAAGATTTGTATGCAAGTTATTTCAATTTTGGAACAACATACTGCTCTGAATCACTGAAGTCAGTGATGCAATTTGAAAAATCACATCATCATGCAGTCCTTATAAATCAATATCTGACTGAATTCCTCCATATTATCTTGACAACATTATCAACTGGATTTCAAAGACTTAACTAAGATGGGGATCCACAAAGCCACTAGCTTTAGCAGTAATTAGCCATGTGCAAAGGCAGTGAATGCATTGTGGCTCTTGAACTTCTGAAGACATTGTATGTGGCTTTGGAGGGTCAGTAAATTCAGCTACCCTGTTTTAAACAGTATATACTTTATTACCTGTTGTATAGGTAGGGACCTCTGTACGCTGAGGCATGGTAGAATTAAATACTGGGTCATATTCCCATCAATTCAGTAGTGATTTGGTGCTGAAGTCTGTGGCAGTGTAAATGTATTTTTTTTAAACCTTCAGGAAAATGAACTATGTTTGATTATAACCTCTTAAGAAAAGCTTTCCATTCAACGCAAGTTGCTGCTTAACTTCCAGTCAGACAGGAAACAGCACTGGTACCTTTTAAATAAATACGTCAGGGAATACTCTAGAGTTTCTTCATATGTCTGCCCTTGATTACATAAGGACTGTTGTACTCCTTTGTGAGTATTGCAGTCCTGAGAGAAGATGAGGGCTTATGTTGATTCTAGGTTGTGCAAACCTATACATATGAGAAATGAAAGTCTGAGCACTGGGGATGGAAAGATAAGGCAAGAAGAGGCCAATAGATGACAACTCTTGAATAAGACCATTCTACTTAAATGGCAAGGTGCAGGTTACAAGATATCAAATCTGTTTCCAGCAAAAAAAAAAAAAAAGTTTGTCTGCCCCAAGGATGGATTTGAGAACTCATAGGACATTGCTGATAAACCAGTGTTCCTGGTTTCCAAACAATTAACAATAAAGGCTATGTTGGACTGGTTCAGAATCTCAGATTGCCTTGTATAGTTAGCCTTATTGGTGAAATGGTGGGAGGGGGGAAAATAAATCAAAACATCAAATTGAGGGATGGAATACTGATTACTTCCAGTTTAAAATACAATCTGGGGAAAATAAACTTGTTTATTCTGCCCAGTGAAGAGAACTTTTCAGATTGCTAGAAAGTTTAGACATTTCTGTGATTATAAAGTTCAGACAGTCCTCTATATACTGTGGCAATGAGTACCTTACAATAGTGGTATATTATAAAGGCAATCATTCAGAAAAGAGTTTGCTTTTGAGGCTGACATGGTATGGCAGCCGTGCTACTATTTTTCCTGTGATAGGATGCACAATAACTAGCTAATTTTACATAAACATTAAATTTAGCGCATTTTATAGACTTTTCATGCAAATTTAGGTGCAGTCTGTAATGTAAGCATTACATAACCTTTGTCTAATAGACAGCCGGCATGAGCTATAATGGTTGGAAGATGAAACAAGACAGATTTGGACTAAAGATAAGCAACGCAGTTTAAGAGGGAGGGTAATTAACTATTAGAACAATTTTCCAAGATCTGTGATGTGTTCTCCATCACTGGCAATTTTTAAAACAGAGAAGGCTGTTAGAAATTACATGCCCTACTTCAAATAGGAATTTATTAGAGCAATCCTACATATTAGGGTCACAGTGGTCCATTCTGGCCTTAATCTATGAACTAAAAAGAATAAGACTTGCTTTCTTCCCTGCTTTCAAAAGGGTGCCGTAACAGTGGAAACTGAGAGGATATATTTCTTAAGGCTCTTCTCCCCTTGCTGCAGTCACAGCCCCTAACAAAATGTTGGCCCAAGAGCAGAACTTGATTGCACTGAAGGAGTCTGGTGCCCACTGTAATTGGAGAAAGTACAGAAACTTCTAGTCACTCAGTACAAAACAACAATTCATGATATTAAAAGATGGCAAATTGAAAGCTGAAATCTTTTTTTCACACACAACACCATTAGCTTGTAAATCTGATTCCTATAAAATATTGTTGAAGCTGCGAGTTTAGGACTATTTGAAGAAGCATTGATCAGTAAATGGATAAAAATATCTAAAGAGTCACGATAGCAAATATTAATTTGTATATGCAACTGATTTGTTAGGAATATAAACACTCATGCATCAAAGTATGGCTGACTCCTTGCTAATAGCAATTAGGAGAAGTCCTCGGTGGCAGGTTATTTCAGAACAGACGAGTTCATGGTTTCTTGAGCCTTTTTTTAGAGCAGGATACTGTCAAGCAGGATACTGGATTAGATGGACCACTGGTCTGATCTAGTACAGCACAAGCAGCCACAAAAGCATAAATGAAACAAAAGTATGTGGAAGTTGAGGATTACTTTGAGAAGTTACAGAGACTAGTTGTGTGCACAACTTGATGGTTCAGGGTAAAGCTTTTAAATAGGTTGTATCAGTAATCCCTTATGCTGTTGTTGATTTAGACTTCTAAGTAGTTATGCTTTTAATATTGAGTACTCCTAACTATTGGCATTAGTCTCCTTATTATGGTATTGTGCAGTAGGATGACTAAAAGGAAGGTCTGATCATTATCCCCTGCACCAGGGGTGGGCAGTATTTTTTTTGCTGGGGCCACTTTGGAAATTTTTCAAGTGACCCCGGGTTGCACAGGAAGGGGCAGGGCCAAGATATTTCTGGGTTCCTCACCTCCAGACAATGATTGGTCTGGAAGTGAGGGAGTGCCTTTGCCCCCCCCCCCCCCATTCCTCCTAGGTGCCTGTGCCTCTGGTGTGGAAGGAGACTTCCCATGCTCCCCTGCCCCTAGGCCAGTTGGGGCCTGGGGGTGGGGCAGTGTGCAAAGCCTCCTCTGCTCTGCCCTCGCCTCCCGCCCCCCCCCCCCCCCCACACACACACTTGTATCCCATCAGCCTCTCTCCTAGGCCTAAGAGATTGCCTGATTAATGGCTTTTCTGGTGCCTCTCTTCTGTAACCTTGTGAGTTGTTTATGCTGCCACAGAACCAAATATGTGTCCTGGCAGCAGTTTGCTAAGAACATTTAGCTCCGTGAACATCAGCCTACTCGGTAAGGAGGGACATGTCCAAACAGGACTGAGGTATGCCATGGCAGTCCCACATGCACTCCCTGCGCAACCAAGAAAAAGTTAAAAAAACAACAACCCACAAGAACCATCACCAAGCAACCTGCAAGGATCGTGGGACTATCCCTTCGGAAAATGGGAAGGTCTTTAAGTATAGTGGTTCCCCAGTCCTTGGAGTGTATCAAGCAGTGGGGGCTCTATCAAGCCTGCGCTCAACATGGTCCGGTGAGGATAAGACTTTGCACTAGAGGACCTAAGGTCTTTTGTGCAGATCTAGTATCCCAGCAAGAGGGAACGTTCCAAAGGGAAGAGGCTGCATGTATACAGGGTGGGACATTGTCGGTCTTGCTCCTTGCCCAGCTTTGTATAGTCACCCTTGCACCAGATACCAAGGTGCCCCACAAACACCTCCACACCCTAGAATGACTCGTTCTCCAGGGAGCCCTTGTGTGTGGGGGAGGGAGCAGCAGCACCAGAGGCAAAGTGGCTTTTATGAATTGGGACAACCAGAGCAGAGGATCACTCTGTAGCTAGATGTGGGGATTTACACCTGTTGTTGCGCAGAGCTTTGCAGACCAGCCCTCCCAGTGTGCAAAACCCACCGGCAGCTGTGCCCCTTTGCCTGCACTGGCAATCTGTCTGGCCAGGACTGTGCTGTGCGTAGCTGCCACTTTGAAGAACCCCTTCCCTCCCATAGAGACAGCAAAGGGGGGGGATATCAATTAGTCTTTTACATCCCTAGTTGCTATAACGGTTTGCCTCAGGACTGTGGGAAATCCACACTCCGAAACAAAGCAGTTAGGTTTTTATTACTCCCCATGAAGACAGTGTCTTGTCAATGGGATGGCTTCTCCCATCAACACAGCTACCACCTATTACCTAGGTAGTCTCTGCTTTTAAGTATACATAGGACCCCAACTTTCAGTTTAACAGGTCTTTTTAGTGGGCCTGGGCTGAGTGTAGAAGAGAAGCTTTGCCAGTAGGAAGAGGTAGCTGAAAACAAAAAGGCTGAATTTCCTGCTCCAAGTGTTGCTGGGAGGAAGGAGGTATTACAGCAGTGATGGGCAACCCAGGCTAGTGAGTGGGTCCCATGACAGTCTTCCAGGATAAGGGTAGTTCTAACTGCATGTTTGTACCTAGAATTTGTAGGGTGTATCACGTGTATGAAAAAAAATGAATGTGTAGAAACAAGCAGAATCTGGCAACCCTGTGTGTGGACAACAGTAAACAAAATGTCTCACAGGCCAGATATGGAACCTTGACGGACCACAGGTTGCCCACCACTGAGTTAGAGGTTGTACATTATAGCAAAGGACCATGAGGGATCTCTTCTGGTACTTTATAGAGGAACAATCTCTGAGGAGTAGCAGTGCACATTAATGAAGATATGCCTCACTTAAGTTTGTGGGAGTGAGAGGAAATAATGTGAGAGAGAAAAATAAAGGCTCTGGTCTCCTGCACTAGTACCTGTTTGCTTGGAAAATTTCAGTTTAACTTTCCCTGAAAAGACCCACGTTTTGAAGGTATGAACTGGAGCCCAGAGGACAGTTGTAAAGGGATATGTTGTTGATTTCACTGTGCCCATAACTGTACTTGGTGGGAGAGGTGTTTTAACTATGTTGGCTAACTTGTATATAAGAACTGTTTATTTTCCTTGTCTAGACAAGATCTAGGTGATTGTGTGGAATATACATCCAGAACTAGTAATGACAAAGTATACCTAATGAAGTATTGAGGCAAGGATTTCATTGTTTTTAGAAGGTGGTAAAGAGAATAAATTTGATTGTGTACCAACTTGGATCTAAGCTTTCTGACATATGGAGATATGGTATTTGCTGACTTGAAAATCTGAGGGAATGAGAGAGAAAGGAAATATGACACCATTCTTTTTAAATGCATTGCATACTAAGGATCTACATGGATGCATTTTATTTGCGGGGGGTGGGGGGAAATGTAATCAGCCATGGGTATATATAGCAGCCTTTCAATAGAACTTAAAACCAAAAAACTACTGTTTCACAATAGCCAGGAATAGAATATGCAAGCTGTTCCTGATATCTTAAGTGTTGATTGAATAATTCTCTGACCTTCTGTTAATGTACATCAAATAGGAAAAACAAACATTATACATGTCCAAAAGTTTATCTTGAGTTGAAACATTGTACTTTCATTCTGATTATCCAAAAATCCTTGACTTATGCATTGAAGTTCTCTGAGGATTATTTAATTTAGGTTTAAAGAAAGCAGGACTAATACAAAATGTGTAGTAACATTTCTGTGCAGTTTACTAGGAGTTGACCCTTGTCCAGCACCCTCGGGACCCCTGGCTGTAGGCTCTGCTTCTGGGTAGTCCTGCACTCCCTGGTACCTGCCGCTGCCTCCAGTCTCCCCACCGTCCTCCTTTGCTCTAGCCCCAGACAGGGGCTGGCTCTGCTGCCTCCAGCCCTGGCAGTGGCTGCAAACCCCTTCCCACCCCCCACCACAGTGCTGGACCTGGCTGCATGCCCAGCTGGGACTGCGCTCCTCCACCACACCAGCCGGGACTGAGTCTGTGCTTCCCTCAGCACCTGCCCTGACTGGGGCTGCACTCCTGGCTGCCAGATTGACTACCTCCGGCCCTGCCTGGGGCTATATTCCTTGCTGCCAGCCGTGGTCGGGGCTGTACTCACCCCCTTGCTGGCTCACCTAGGGCTGGGCTCCCCACCACCGGCCCAGCCCAGTCTATGATTCTGAACCTGGCCAACCAGGGCAATTTGATCCAGAAATATCTGTGTTCCTACTGGACCACAGATGTTGCCAGACAAGAGGGGCCCGGATTTTAGAGGTTCAGTCTCTACCTGCTTTGAAAGAGGTGAGTTCACATGTTTTATTGGAGGAGTTAGGTTGATTTTTGTGAAGGCAGAGCATAAAGCCACGCGACCAAAATAGGAGAAAGGGAAATTATTTGGTAGAGCTAATGGAGTTGACAGAGTATAGTGCATTAGGATAGGGGGGAAAAGATGACCACATAGTAGAAAAAGCTCTCTAATGTATTTTAAGTTAATCTGGAATGAAATGAGAAATCAAGTAACAAGATTCAACAAAGGATAGAGAAACTATTGGAATGGCAGACCAAAAAAAAAAAAAATCAGATGTGGTATTGTAACTAAACCACAGATGAAAGTTGAGGCCAAAAAAGTCGCAGACTAAAGCAGCAGACCAGAGTTTTACCTGTTGATGCAAAGGCAGAGAAGATTTTTTGAAGGAAAAGAAATATAACATTTAGGGTACAAGATCCCAGATAGAAGTGAGGAAGGTGAGGTGGTACCCTCAAAGAGCCAAAGGTATGGCAAAAGAGAGGCAGCTGAGAACACTTTTTAAAGATTAAGAAGTCAACTGCATGTTTAAGGGTGGAGTAGGAGCCAGAGTGACGTTATAAAGGTAAGCAGCACCTTCAAAATGTATATTTTGATTAGCAGTTTCATAACTGTATAGGGTGATACATTTCTCTTATTTTTGTTAGTTTTCTAAATAATGATGTCTGTAGATCTGAGTACTTCCCAGAGCTTAGTATATGGAGTGTTTATCTGTCTATGTCAAAGGTTTTCTATAAGCTTGTATGTATGTCTAGTTCCTTAACAAATTCACTGCCAATTTTGGTCAATTTAATGGCCATAGGATTTTTAAAATAATAAATTTCATTGTTGTATCTATTTAAATCTGTAATTTCACAGTGTTGTAATTATAAGGATCCTTAACACAAAAAAGGAGTCTGAGGGTAACAAGGTTATTGTAGGGGGTTACAGTACTGCAAACTTAATCTTGTGCTGCTGATGGCAGCAGCACTGCCTTCAGAGTTGGAGAGCTGTGGCTGCTCACTCGGATCCCAGCTCTGAAGATAGAACTGCTGCCTACATAGCTGCACCCTCAGTCAGCAGCTGCCCATATCCATTCTCTCAGCTCTGAAAGCAGCAGCATAGAAGTAAATGTAGCATAGTATAATATTACCACTCTTACTTCTACACTGATGCTGCAAGTAGGGATGTTAAATTTAGATTAATCAACTAATCAAACAGTTGATGGAATTTCCATTGAGTACTCGATTAGTCGATAAGGTCGTCTCCGCCTTTGAAATGCAGCAGGAGCCCAGAAGTGCTACGGGGGAATATGCGGCGAGTGGGGGAAATCAAGCAGTCCCCTGCTGGCCCTGTGCTCCCTGCTTTTGAAATGTACAAGAGCCCCGCTCTTGCTACATTTCAAAGGTATAAGTGCCACCAGTTCTCCACTGTGTCCTTGCCCGCCCATGTAGACAGTGCTGAGAGGAACTGACTCTCTGTGATAGAGGTAGCAAGGGAAGGGGGGGGGGGGAGAAGCAACTAGTAAAGTTACTAGTCAGCTATTTGATAAGCATATGCTTATTGGATAGTTGACGAGTTGCTTACATCCCTAGCTTGAGGGACAGTCCTTCAGAGCTAGGTACCCAACTAACAGCTGTTACTCTCCAGCTGCCCAGCTCTAAAGGCAGAGTAGAAATAAGGGTGGCGCTACCACATCCCTCCTAAAATAACCTTACAACCCCTCAGGAACTTCCTTTTGAGCGAAGACACCCAATTTCAGAAACACCCATGCAAAATTTGTGTTGTGTAAGTAAAAGCATAGAAGGCCAGATTTGAAGGTGGGAGATCAGATTTCATGTTTGTGCATGTCTTTCATGGTTGTGAATTTAAGGTTCTATGTATTAGGGATGTAATAGTGTAGTCGATTAACTGATTAACCTATAAGCAAAAGCTTATAGGTTAATGCTGTAGACTACACGCATTTCTTTCCTTCTCTCCCTTTCCCCCCCTCCAGTAAATTTTTTTAGAAGGCTGGCCAGCAGCCTGGTTCAGTCCTAGCTTGCAACAGGTTTGGGACCTCCCCCTGCTGTGGCTCTGTATTTAAAGTGTATTAGGAGCTGGGCAGATAGACAGCCCAGCTCAGGCCTTCCCCCTTCCCCCCGCCGGCCCAGACAAAGACTGCTGCCATCCTGCGCTGCTGCCTCTTTATCACAGGCAACAACACAGGGTGACAGGCAGCTGGTCCGTGAGGGGAACTGGTTTTTAAACTTCTATCTGGCACCCCAAGCTTATGCCTCTGATACAGAGGCAGCAGCAAGGAGTGGCAGGGGGCTCCTTGGGAATGAGGGCAGTGGCTGCTGGCCTCGCCCTTACGGATTATAAAATAGTGGACTAACCAGTAAGAATTCATGAGGCTACCCAACTATTCAATTAACTGATATTTAACATCCCTACTATGTATGTGTGACCAAAGCATCTGAATCGGTAAGCCTAAAAACAGTTCATTTCAAAAGATTGCAATAGCAACTGCTGAAACATGCACTCATTTCTTCAGAGTGCTGCTTTGTTCACATTTAACGGTGAGAGAGTACATTGGGGTTTTTTTTTCTTCTCCTGATTTACATTGGTTTTTTTGTTCCTATTGAGAAATAGAGTAGATTTACTGGAAGTGGGAATGTTTGAGTTGTAAAGATAGGGAGTGAGTATTCATCAAGACCTCCAAGATTTTTTAATTTTTTTTTAAAGTTTCTAACAGCAGTTTACAAGTAACAATTGGTTTAAACTTCTATATTATAAATTATAAAGTATTTAAGATTATGTACAAGATCACTTAATTTAAACCCCAGTTGTTCAATGATTACAGGTAATAGACAAGATTTTATGTATTGTCTCTTTGACAAATATCATGGTGTATAGATAGGACCTGATACAAGTACAATATGCTTTTTATAGCTATTTTCTGCTATTTTAATCTGATCTGATTACAACAAAAGCAGTCATATTGTGTTCCTACAACATAACTGTGTGTGTCAGCCATGTTTGCATGCTGCATAATGGTTTTGGTGCTGTTTGGAAAAATCTGGGTAGCTATTCTGTTGTGTCTTAGCAAGGGACAGTACTCAGAGAACATGCATACCAGGCAGAATTAGCATTCCATGGGGTATAGCACTCTAGGGCATCCTACCATGTACAGAGCTGGAAAGAAGAGGTACTATCCACGAAGGATGTTGAGAGGGGTAATTGGCTAATTGTGTAGTCGATACAATTTGTATTGACTACATGATGAGTCGATAAGGGAGGGCACTCGGTCCTGGCTTGTGCCAGGCCCAGGAGCTACCACTGCTGTGGCTCTGTGGTTTAAATGAAGTAAGAGCCAGGTGCACAGGCAGCTGGCTCCTACTGAGTTTAAACTGCAGAGCTGCAGCAAGGGTAGCTCCTGGACCCAGCACAAACCAGGACTGAGCCGAGCTTGCTCAGTCCTGGCTTGTGCCAGGGTCTACCAGCCCCAGTCTGTGGGGGATCCAGCTGGGCCTGATGTGTGCAGAGGCTGCTTCGTGGTAGCCTCCCCCATGCTGCTGCCTCTGTTAGAGCAGCAGCGCAGGAGGGGGCATGAAGCACCACGGAGACGGTGCTGGGGGGGAACCCCCCACCAGCTCCTGCTTTCCCCCCCACTGCTTCCAATACAGAGGCAGCAAGGCAGGCGAGGAGGGGAGGGGTAAATGCAAGTAGTAGAGTAGTTGACGAGACTACCCGCTTACGTCCCTACTATCAACAGAGATTTTTCTGGCCATATGAATCCTGTTATCTGGCACTCCTTTGCCATGCATAGTTACAGGAAGACACTTGTGTACTAAACTGGATGTGGGAAAGGATTAAAACAGTTAGTAATCATGTTATATTTGTACAGAACAATCTGTCAGAGTCTGGTAACGTACTTGGTTAAACATAGGACTTTACTGTTACATAACCTTTGTCCTACTGACTTTCTCCCTTCCCCCTTGTTAATTTTTATCTTTTGTCTAAAGTGTGTTGTAACTTCTTTGAGGCAACAACCCTTTTTTGTTGGTTTTTTGGTAACCTAAAATACAGCACCATAGATCAGATATTTGGCAAGTCATTGGATGTGTCTATACTGCATTTTAAAATTCACAGTAATGAATCTCAGGGCTGCACCATTGTAGCGCTTAATGAAGATGCTACTACAGTATAATTAATCCACTTCTCTGAGAGGCAATAGCTATATTGATGGAAGAAGCCTTCTCATTAATATAGCATTCTCTACATCAGGATGGGCAATAACTTTTGATGGTGGGGGCCACTCAAGATTTTGGAAACTGGTCAAGGGCCGCATTCCTCCATGGTATTAATGGGAGAAGTGTGGGGTCTGGGATGGAGGTTGGGTACAGAAGGGAGCTTTGGGTAAGGAATTGGGGTGCAAGAGGGAGGAGGGAGTTTGGGTGGAGGAGGCAGTTGTGACCTCGGGCAGGAGACTGGGGTGCAGAGGTTTGGGATGTGACTTAGGATAGGAAGGGATTTTGATGTCAGGCAGGAGATTGGGGTGCCAGATCTGGGATGCCGTATGGGTGCATGTGAAGTAGCAGGACGGGAGTGGAGGGCAAAGGGTTGGGCAAAGGAGGGGCTGTAGAGCTAAATGCTTGTAGAGCTTCAAATGTTTCTGCCTGATCAGCCATGTGCTTGCATGAATAACTGAGTGGGAGCGTTGTGCTTCATGGCTGCCTATTATTCAAACAGGCAGCTCCCATTGGCCAGTTTCTGACCAGAAACTGGCCAATGGGATTGTGTTGAGGGCGAGAGCAGCGTCTCTTCCCCCCCCCCCCCCGCACCCCCCCCCAGACTCATAAAGAGAAAATGCCCTGCAACTGTATTTCTGAGGGGGCTGCAGGAGAGCTTGCCTGCGGCTCCCCACTGCCTCTGTGGGCCGGACCTATTGGCTTTTGGACCGTATTTTGCCCAAGCCTGCTCTACATGTTAAGTTAGGTTGGTATAATTTCGTTGTTCAGAGGCATAGATTTTTCATACCCCCGACCAACGTTGCTATACCCATATAGGTCTGTATTGTAGACCTTCCCTCGGAGCCTTTTACAGACTTAGATTTGCTCTATGGCATTAAAAACAGCTTGTGGATAGTATGCCTCTGGATGGAGAGCAGGCTCTGAAACCTGTGAGGGTAGACTGTATTGCAGAGACCATGCTCCAGCCTGAGTCGCAATGTCTACGCTGCTGTTTTTAGCACTGTTGTGCAAAGCTGAGCCTGTAGATCAGGGCCCTTAGTCTTGCTGCCTTGGATTTTAAAATGCAGGGTAGACACAATCCTTTTGTTTCCCAGCTATTCCCTAAATGGTTTTCTGGGTCTGAGCTTCTTAAAAGTTGGGTCCCAGGAGCCCTTTTAGGAGACGTCAGAATGTTTCTTCATGAACAAGATAATAATATAACTGTCATTATCTACAAAGAGATCCTAAGATTTAAGTGCTTGTAGAAATTCAACCTGTCAATCATTCTCTTATTGGAAACTTTAGGAATAACTTTATTTTACTATTTTAAGTACAGTTGTATGACAGACCCTTGCACATTCACTAATTTGGATGTGGCTTGAGATGGTAATAAGTGGTGGTATGTTAGTGTCAGATTTTAGTGCATATTGGCTTTTTAAACTACACAACTTTGTGAATGAACTCCATCGTTTCTGCCTGAATGTATATATGGGAGTGTTCCAAATTTTATCATCCTAGTCTGACAGGTTCCTCCAATTTACAGGTAGAACTAAGACACAAATATACTGAGCAGAAAGTTTGAGTCTTCAGGTTTCAAGTGGTAAACTTGTGTTGGAAATCTTTTTTAATAAAACTCCGGTTTTGGACATGGAGGAGCCAAGGTAGATTCCCTTTCTTAAGTTAAAATAGCTTTGACTTCACTAAAAATTAGAATAACTAGCTTGTCCTATAGTTCAGTCACATTAATGGGAACTGCTTCCAAAGGGGGGCGTTACTGTCCCTTTTAAATATGGTTTTTACTTCCCTTGTAAAGTTCTTTCAGACATACATCTGCATAGTAACTATTGTAAAAATTAAAAAAAAAAAACCCCTAAACTACTAGGGAAAGCCCTAACATTGCTCCCAAAGGAAAGACCTGAGCTAACCCAAAGGGTTGTCCTGGGCCACTGCTCTGTCTTTTGGTGTCCTATAAGGGTTTATTCTCTCTCCCATTTTTTTCAATGGCTACATGACGCCGTTGGAAGGGCTAGTGAAACACATGGACTGAAGTGTGAGCAATACGTGGATAATAACCAATTCCATACAATCTTTACATCTGACAATACTACCACCAAGCTTTTCTTGTGGAGATCATCATGTGGATGAAGAGAAGCTGGCTGACAGTGTGGATGAGATTGAAGTAATACCTGAGAGATGAGGGAAGCAACCTAATGAATATCTGAGACTCACTGCTTTGAATTTTAAAATGCAATATAGACCTATCCAATGACTTGCCAAATATCTGATGTTGGCCTCGTCTATGATGCTATCTATATTTTATGTTGCAAAAAATAGGTTATGTCTCAAAGAATTTACAACTCAGTTTAGACACAAGATAAAAATGAACATGGTGAAAGGGACAAAGTCAGTAGGACAAAGATTATACAACAGTAAAGTCCTATGTTTAACCAAGTACGTTACCAGCCAGTGACACAGATTAAATACATAAACTTTCAAACTGTAATAGAAGGAATAAGCAGATTATTTGTATTTTCTGTACTGCCCACAGTAACTATTTTGGAATGCTAATTATGTAAATGCTTCTACTATGTAAAATGGTTCTTCCACTATGCATTTTTTAAGACGGTCAGTCAATGTATTAAGGTGTATGCCCTTTCAAAATAAACTCAAAGCATAGATGGTTTCAGTCATCTGTTTCAATCTATTTAATTGTTTTTGGCAAAATACTCAAGTATAAGTTTAAACGGAATGGAGTGTTTGGAGAAAGCCAAAAGAGTCTACAAAATAAACAGAGCTGGGGGAAGAGAGGGAGTTGTAGGAAAGCTTACTCTTTAGTGGGTCAAAACAGTCTCCTAGAACCTCATACATAATTATCAGTTATGCAGGGAATATCTACATAAAAATTAGTGTTTTCAGATTCTGTGCCTGAATCTGAACACAGTGCCTACTGAAATACTTATTTCAGTTAATTAGGAAACAATAGGCTGAAAAATCAACATAATATTTTTAGTGTTCTTATAAGAGTCTTGCAGACTCTTAAGGTAAATCTGTGGTACAGAATCAAAATGGTCTCCAATTGCGGGTTTTTTTTTATAGCTGATTATTTTTTATAGCTGATTATTACGAGTCTCTCAATTGGGAGGGTAAGCTGTTAAAACAGATTCCAATATATAATCCAAGATTTGTATTTGCTAATTAAACTACTTCACTCAAATCCTTTTTTTTAGTGTACAGCATTTTATTGAATAGGACAAATACATGTTTTGACTTTAAATAGCTGAACGGCGTGCAGGTTTAGTCCCTATCTTTCTCTCTGCAGGTCAGCAATTGTCTGATGTGCTTTGCGCAACATTGGCGATCAAACCATAAATAGCAATAACTATTTTCATAGGCTTTCATTTCAAGGAAGAAAATCACATACTGTACTAGTTATGTAAGTTGACTCTATTCATGACCGTTGGCCAATTTAAGCAAAATAAAACGTGTGTTTCAGAGGAGAATTCCAAAAAGGGCATTTTGAATGCTGCCTTTAAGTAAACAAAGTATTTTGCTTCAGAATAAATTATTTAATGTGTTGATCCTTCAGATAAATACCACAAGAATCTTAGTCTGCTAAATAAATGTAACTTAAAATATATAGTATGCAAAAGCATCAGCTTTATTTTTGCTTTTGTAGATCAGCATGTTAAAGCATGCATCACATGGCTTTGCATTCTATTGATCATGTGAAACTGATACTTTTTATATCTTCAGTATGCAGAATGTTCTGTACTGTGCACAAAGCATATAGGTTTAGTGTATTGAACCAGGAAAGAAAGTCGTATCATCTGACTTGTGATTCCTTGTGCAAAAAGCTGTGGGTGATGTATTTTCAAATCAAGTTTCTTATAAAATAGGTAGAAGTACTGTATTTGTTCGACAGGCTTATAATTCAGGAGAGTTTAAACAAATCCATATACCTAAGCTATTTATGATAGTCTTCTAAACAATTTTCTTGTTTTCTTTCCTCCCCTTCTTCATGGTTTGTGTGCCTAAATTTTTATTCGAGACATATAGTTCAGTCTAAATTACACTGGGATTAGCTGCTATTTAAAAGCTCGGAAACAATGTGTTGCAGGTTCTACTTCTGCTACGCTGTGTTTTCTTGATTGGCCAAAAAGTATGGCTTTTGCTCATTCAGTAATGCACCTGACCAATGCTTAATTTTCAGTACACTAATAGTCTGCTGGAGACAGTTGGGCTATTCACATGACCAAAGTTAAACAAGTGCATAGGTACCATGCTGAACTAGGACTACTTATTGTAGAATTGAAAAGGGTTTCACTTGTACAGCTACAGGTATAGTCTTGTATCTTGTTAAGATTATTTTTCAAAGGAAAGAATGTTAGTTAAAATGAGTTAACATATGCATAACGTAACAATTTGGCAGACATATCACAAATGTTAAGTGCACTTTATCACTGCACTTGGATTTAAGTTTTAAAAAAGTACTGTATACATAGCATTGGGCACATGTAAAGCTTCAGTTTATATTTATCTTTTAGCTTGTCAAAATTCCCAAAGCTGATCTCCCAAATGAAGTGCATAACTTTAACTTCTACTTGTCAAATGTTGGCAAAGATAATCCTCAGGGAAGCTTTGATTGTGTCCAGCAAACTGTTTCAAGGTAAGCAATAATTAAATTTTGTCCTGAAAGAAAATACTACATTTGTTGTGTGATCTCAGAGTGAAAAGTTGTAACACTTTTTTTTCAAACTATAGTAAAATATAACCTCTAGTTATAGTAGTATGGCCTTTTATAAAATATAAATACCTGCTTTTATATATTACTGTTCTTGTTTGACTTTCCAAAATTAAACTGAGTACTCTCTCACCTCACTAGTGCCATACTTAAAAAGTAGGCAGTATTGACAATGCTAGGATTACAACTGTGCTGCTACTGTTTGGATACAGCTATACTTGACAGGTTTCTAGCATGGTTTCTCTTGACTGTGATGGATAAGGATTTTTAAGAACTACTGCACTAATCAAAAATCATATCCACCATTTCATGACTACCCTGTTCTAGGACCTTGGTTACATCACAGCAATTCCTCGACACTGTATAGTTGGATTTGTAACAAGGTAATACACCGTTCACTTTCATCTATGCAGGCAAGAATGCTGTACCATGTTGGAGTAGAAACTTACAAATGGATTGAGGACATTGGTGTTTCTGATATTATAAATTGAAACTTGTTTTATAGACTCACTCCTTGGCTAATTTATAATATTAGAATGTGTCACTGGTGCATAGCTATGCATACTGATCAGGAAATTGAGCTAAAACTCTTGCATATAAATAGCCATGCTTATATATTGGAATAAATTACAGTTTTGGTCTAAGTCTAGACCAGTGTTTCTGTAAGTGGTCCACAAAGCCTCATGGCCCCTATTGGCTCCATTTCACTGTTTGCAGCCAAAGGGAGCCACGGAAAGTGGTGTGGGCTGGGCAGCACTGGCTCTAGGCAACAGCGAAGGAAGCACGTGCTTGGGGCAGCACATTGCCAGGGGTGGCATTCCAGCCCGAGGAGGAGTAGGCAGGGAGCCCCACGGAAGCCGCCCGAGCTGGGAGCCCTACGCCCAGCTGCTCGGAGCCTGCGCCTGGCCCTGGGGTGCTGGGGTGCTTCCTGGAAGGCGGGGCAGGGTGGCTGCTGCTGGTGACACTGAGCCCGGCAGGGCAGGCTGCGGCCATGGTGGCTGCTCCCGGCAGCCAGCTCCCTGGAGAGGAGTTCAGGGGCTCGGCAGCCTCTTGGGCTCAGCTGCGGCAGGGCCCCATCCCTCGAGCACCAGGGACAAGTGAGTCCTGCCTCTAGCTACAGAGACCCCGGCGCCAGGCTGTGCCGAGCCCCTGAGGGAGCCTGGCTGCCTGACTCTCCCTCCCTGCTTCCCACCCGTCCCTTCTCCCTCCGCTGGGGAGGGGAGAGTAAAGGGAGGGAAGGCTCCTCGGCTGGGCAGGCAGGAAGCGGACTGTACCAGTGCAGGGGTCTCAGGCGCTGGGTGAGCATTGGCTCCTCCCAGGATGGCGGGAAGCTTCGTGGGCCTGGACTGGCTGCCATGCCCTAGGGCATCCCGAGCGCCATCCTCCCCCCGCCCCTCCAGCTGCAGCCACCCCGGCCCCGCACTCTGGGGACCCGCCAGCCTGGCAGCGGGACAGGTGCCGACTCCACCACTCCCCGGGGGGCAGATCCCTGGGGCACACATGGCCGGCTGAGCCCGTGGTGGCCCCCGGGAGCAGCTGCCAGTACCTGCAGCCATGGACCTCTCAGCCAGCCCGCACCTCGGGGCTGCCTGCGCAGAGCTCTCAGCACGCCTTGGCCAGGCGCAGGCTCCGAGCAGCTAGGCGCGGGGCTCTCCGCTCGGGACAGCCTCCGCGGGGCTCACCGCCTACTCCTCCGGCGGGCTGGAATGTGCATTGGAACAGTGCCCCAGACCAGCCTCCACCAGTGCCTCAGCTCCCTGCCTTGGCTCCCTCCACCTACGCCTAGGGCCAAGAGGGGAGCGTGCCTCCCTGGGGGAGAACACACGTGGGGGGAGGCAGCGCTAGGAAATGAGGGAAGCTCCTGCAGCCAGTTTCTTCTGCACACTGGGACCTGAGAACAAGAGTGAGTGTAGAGTGCTGCTTCCTCCCACCCCCAGTCCCACTCCACTCATGCCACTGTGGGGGACAAAAAGGGGCTGCGGACAAAATTCTTTTTGCTTGGGGTGGCAAAAAATTTAGAGCTAGCCCTGGGGCTGGGCTGCTGCTTTCCCGCAGCTCCCCTTTGCTGCAGACAGTGAAACAGAGCCAATAGGAGCCACGAGCGCTGTGGCACCAGTAAATAAACAAACTTGCATGGCCAGTTAACAGGTTTCTCAAAGTGGTTTTGTGGACCATTTTGAGAAACACTGATCTAGACAAAGCTAAAAGTATGAAGTTCCTAAGCCTGTGTGTAGAAACTACATGTTCTTTTATGGTTTTAGAACACTTGAGGAGAAATTTCATGTTGGAATGTCACACAATTTTTAATTTTTTCAGTTTTGAAAAGATGCTATATAATTCATCTTCAAAATGCAACACTCTTTTAAAAAAAATAACAAAACCCTGATGCTTCATTACTGGAGTTGAGAACCTTAACCTTTACACTGCAGTGGTTTGGAGTTGCCAATGAGTCAAGCCAGGCTGTAGAATTTCCTAGCAATCCCTTTTGTACTCTGATCCCTTGTCTCGTTTACTTCTTTCCCATTCCCCTCTCGTTAGTCCACCCAAACTTAACTATTAGTGGCCATTTTGTATGTTATTGCATGACCTACTTTTGTGTTTGACATAACTAAAATGTTTATCAAGAATCTCAAGCAATTCATTAACATGAAAATTTTATGTTTGAATGCCAAAGGATAAACTGAAGCTTAGTCTTTAAAAATAAATAAATAAATAATACTGAGCTCCACTTGAAGGTTGGAGATAGCATTCAAGAAGTCAAGCAAGGAGTGCAAGTTGCTGTACAGAATGGAATGGAAGGGATATTACCTTGGCTTTGTAATATCCTAGTGCAGGGGTTCTCAAACTTTGATATTCCATGACCCCCATCTAAGTTGCTCATGCGCCACAGTTTGAGAAATGGGGTCCTAGTGCTTTCTTTGAGATACAAAAAAACCTAAAGAACTTGAAAGTTATATAGTTATAAAATTCAATTTTGGCCATTGTAGAAATGACACACTACTTCAATGGGATACTGTAATAGCTGTGAAATCTTAAATTTATTCTAGGATGTTAAAGCTGAGCTTGACCTAGCTGGCGTGACTTCAGGGGAGTTAAAAATAAAACAAGTTAAGGAGAAATGATGTGCTGAATGTTCCTTACCCATTCTATTTAGAATACTTAGCAGAGAATTGTGGGATTGCTTTAAAAAATGTTGCAGGTCAGCTAAAGTCATTGTCCTTTTGTGGGATCAGAGCTACTCAATTGCTACTGTAACTAGCATGGCTTTACTAGGCATTTATGCTGTTTTTGTCCAATGATTTAAAACAGTAATTGTTTTGAATTTGAACAGTCTCCTCTGCGCTGTATGGTACAGGGACTTTATATATGAAAACTTTTTGAGGAACAACTGTCTCCATAAAAAGTTAAAGGTATAGCACAGTTTTAATCCATGTATGCAGACTTTATTGTTCTTGAAGAACCATAATGCTTGAAGAGATGTTGAGTTTCACGTCTAGTCAGTTTTTAATACAGAAGATATTAAACCTACTTTTGAGTGCTTGTGGTTTTATCACACTTCACTGTTTTTAAAATGTTTGTCCCCCTGTTGCATGGAAGACCCACACAAACAAATATGAAAACTATGAAAGTAGACTGTTTGATGTGCAGTCAAATGCACAAAGTAAGTTGAGAAATAGTTTTTTTTTTTAAAAAAAAATAACTGGAGGCTTACAGAAATGTTAAGCTACAAGTAATGCTAAAATTGACAGAATTAGATTGATGGCTTTCCTTAAAAGTTTGGGGAGTTAATTAGAAGTGCATGAATGATTAAGGGCCTGTTTTGATCATCAGAAATGTTACTTTTCCACTTGAGTGAATTTAACACAATTTGAAAAGTCTTTTGAATGCTTAAGACACCAGCTCAGGCATGCATTATGTATAGTTTTGGTACCATATAACTATTTTGATTGAAAGAGTTTACTTTTTAATTGAAATAATTATACTGTTGAAATGTCTAATATCAGTATAAAGTTGTCTTACTCCAGCATCACTGTGTCCACACTAGGGTACAGTGGGTTTTTAGTATAATTTGTGTGTAAAGACCCTATGAAGTGCATTTGAAGCCATTAGATGATAACGAGCTATGTTGTGTGTAGTGTAGTGTAATTGAAAATGCACTCTCTTTGCCCAGTAAGCTTTGCCATAAATGCCCTTGATTTTTTTTATTCTGTGGAGATGTTTTAAATTCAGAATTAAAATATTTATTTTCTTTCAATACTTTCCTAGTTCTGGAGCCTCGCAACTCAATTGTCTGGGATTTATACAGGATAAAATTACAGTATGTGCAACAAATGATTCTTATCAGATGACAAGAGAACGCATGACCCAGGCAGAAGAAGAATCTCGCAACCGCAGTACAAAGGTCATAAAACCTGGTGGGCCTTTTGTAGGTATGGTTGTATCTAATTTTTTAATCTAATAGACAATTAGAAGGTAGTAAGTCTGACAGTCTTCAAGGTCCATAACTACTTAGTCTACTGATAGACTAACTGAAGTGTAGGAACATAAGCTTTCGTGGGCAAAGACCCACTTCGTCAGATGCATGTAGTGGAAATTTCCAGAGGCAGGTATAAATATGCAGGCCAGAATCAGGCTAGAGATGACGAGGTGGACAAGTCAACTCTGGATTAAACAAAGACTGTGAATGGCTTGCTAACTACAAAAGCAGCTTCTGCTCTCTTGGAATTCACACCTCCAGATCAGCTATTAGAAGTGGGCCTCATCCTCCTTGATTGGATCCACCTTGTCATCTCTAGCCCGATTCTGGCCTGCATATTTATACCTGCCTCTGGAAATTTCCACTACGTGCATCTGACGAAGTGGGTCTTTGCCCACGAAAGCTTATGTTCCTACACTTCAGTTAGTCTATAAGGTGCCACAGGACTCCTCGCCGCTTTTGCAGATTCAGACTAACATGGCTACCCTCTGATACTTAGTCTACTGACACTTCTTACATCGGATCATCTCAAATTTTTTGGTAGTGCAGCTTCATATCACCTATTCACACTGCCCCTCTTCTCTGTTCTCCTTCTCCCTATACTTTATAATACTTTTTCCTTCCTCGTTCCCTAGCATATTCTGATGGGATTTATGTTCCTTCTCAGAACCCTGTACACATGCTCCTTTAGAACTTTGATCCTCCAGTAGCCACACTGATTGATTGGCATGCTTCCTGCTTCTGAAGTACTTATTACAAATGAACAAGAAATTTTTAGCTTTTGCTAGTTGCTCTTCAAATTCTTTTTTGGCCTAATTTTACTTGACTTGCCGTAGTTTTATGCATCTTTCTACTTTCCTTAGTAGAATCTGACTTCCAATTTTTAAAGGATTTTTTTTCCCTTCACACCACTTCTTTCATGGTTTAGCTATGGTGACCTTTCTTCTGGTCCTCTTATGTCTGGTTTTTGTTCTGTTTTTAATTTGGATGTATATTTAGTTTGAGCCACTGATCTGATGTGTTTAAATAGTTTCCATATTGACTGTGGCTATTTCATACCTGTGACTATTACTTCTAATTTCCATTCAACTAGCTTCCTCATGATTCCCCTTTTGAAAGTTAAATGCTACATGGTATGTTTCTTTCGTTTTCTCCTTTCTTCAAGGATGTTAAATTTAATTACATTTTAGTTGATAATACTGATCAAGTCAGCTATGTTCGCCTCTTGGACTTAGTCCTGTTCTTTACTAAATAAAGAATTGTCTTCGCCTTGTGAATTCTGGGCCTCGCAGTCATTAATGATGTTGAGAAGTTTTATCTCTGCATCCTGTCCTGAGAGAACACATTCCCAGTTAATATGGGGATAGTTGAAATCCCCCATTATTATTGGGATTTCTGGTTTTGTAGCCTCTCTAATTTTCCTTTCCTAATTTGTGGTCATTATCACCATCATCCTGGTCAGATGGTTGCTAGTACATGCTATTGTTATATTCTTATTAATCAAGCATGGAATTTATATCCATAACAATTCTATAAATTCTATGGAAGTTTTACTTTATTTACAGTTTTTACTATTTGAGTTTAGTGTCACTCCTCCACCAGTGCCATTTGTTCTATCATCCCTATATATTTGTATTTTGGTATTACTGTGACCCATTAAGTATCATTATTCCACCAAGTTTCTATGATGCCTATTATATCAATATCCTCATTTAATAACAGGCACTCAAGTTCACTCATTTTGATATTTAGATGTGCATTTACAGTATTTGCTAATATTTAGTTGTCTGCTTCCTTGTGATGTAACTGAATGGAACTTTTTTGGTTTGACTGTTTCTCTTCAGTTCCTGCCTGTATCTTTACTACTTCTGTCATCGCCTCATCTCTAGAATACATAGTATCCTCTTGAATAAATCCTCCCCTAAGGGATGTCCACGTCAACCTCATAGAATCATAGAATAATAGGACTGGAAGGGACCTCGAGAGGTCATCGAGTCCAGCCCTCCGCCCTCAAGGCAGGACCAAGCTCCATCTACACCATCCCTAACAGATGTCTATCTAACCTGTTCTTAAATATCTCCAGAGAGGGAGATTCCACCACCTCCCTTGGCAATTTATTCCAATATTTGACCACCCTGACAGTTAGGAATTTTTTCCTAATGTCCAATCTAAACCTCCCCTGCTGCACTTTAAGCCCATTACTCCTTGTCCTGTCCTCAGAAACCAAGAGGAACAAATTTTCTCCTTCCTCCTTGTGACACCCTTTTAGATATTTGAAAACCGCTATCATGTCCCCCCTTAATCTTCTTTTTTCCAAACTAAACAAGCCCAGTTCCCGAAGCCTGTCTTCATAGGTCATGTTCTCTAGACCTTTAATCATTCTTGTCGCTCTTCTCTGTACCCTTTCCAATTTCTCCACATCTTTCTTGAAATGTGGCGCCCAGAACTGGACACAGTACTCCAGCTGAGGCCTAACTAGTGCAGAGTAGAGCGGCAGAATGACTTCACGAGTTTTGCTTACAACACACCTGTTGATACAACCTAGAATCATATTTGCTTTTTTTGCAACAGCATCACACTGTTGACTCATATTCAACTTGTGGTCCACTATGACCCCTAGATCCCTTTCTGCCATGCTCCTTCCTAGACAGTCGCTTCCCATCTTGTATGTATGGAACTGATTGTTCCTTCCTAAGTGAAGCACTTTGCATTTCTCTTTATTAAACCTCATCCTGTTTACCTCTGACCATTTCTCTAACTTGCTAAGGTCATTTTGAATTATGTCCCTATCCTCCAAAGAAGTCGCAACCCCACCCAGTTTGGTATCATCTGCAAACTTAATAAGCGTACTCTCTATCCCAATATCTACATCATTGATGAAGATATTGAACAGTACGGGTCCCAAAACAGACCCTTGAGGAACTCCACTTGTTATCCCTTTCCAGCAGGATTTAGAACCGTTAACAACAACTCTGACTACGGTTATCCAGCCAATTATGCACCCACCTTATCGTGGCCCTATCTTAAGTTATATTTGCCTAGTTTATCAATAAGAATATCATGCGAGACCGTATCAAATGCCTTACTAAAGTCTAGGTATATGACATCCACCGCTTCTCCCTTATCCACAAGGCTCGTTATCTTATCAAAGAAAGCTATCAAATTAGTTTGGCATGACTTGTTCTTCACAAACCCATGCTTGCTATTCCCTATCACTTTATTACCTTCCAAGTGTTTTTCATAGGATTTCCTTAATTACCTGCTCCATTATCTTCCCTGGGACAGACGTTAAACTGACCGGTCTATAGTTTCCTGGGTTGTTCTTATTCCCCTTTTTATAGATGGATACAATATTTGCCCTTTTCCAGTCTTCTGGAATCTCCCCTGCCATGATTTTTCAAAGATCATAGCTAAAGGCTGATACCTCCTCTATCAGCTCCTTGAGTATCCTGCGCCTTATGCCTGTCTGTTTTCTACTAGCCCTAAGTTTAGAAACTCCTCCATAGCCTTTTTAATTTTGCTTTGGGTCTGGTGGGAAAGAACTTTTGCTTCTAACCATTTACCTTTATGGAAAAACAGTCTGTTTGATTAATAAGCTGTTGAATATATTTATTTCATTATCTTTGAGCCTTTACAAACATATAGTAACACTTTAATTTATTGGGAAACAATATTGCAGGAATGTAAAACCTTCTTCATTAGAAACAGAGTATTTTCTCAAATTTCTGTGGATTTGATCCTGAAACAAAGGTGTTGCATTTTACAGGTTTTTTTCTAGTGAAAAATCTTGGGTCAGTTACATAGATTTTTGGATACAATAGTTTCATTTTTGAAAGGGCATAGCACCAAATACTGTATCTGGCAGTACATTAGTCACTTTACTTCCAAGTTATGGTGCTAATAATATGTAGCTTTGGGTTCCTTAGACACCAATGAAGAACATGTTAGTTTCAGACGATTTTTTTTCCTTATTTAAAACGTAAGTTTAACATCAAGCTAATAGGATATTTTTTTCTCAGCCTGTAAACTACTTAAGAAAATATTTAAGGTGTGCATCTGTATAAACAAAGCAAAATATCTTGCCCTCCTAACAATATCACTTAAATTTGAGTAATTTCATTTCAGGCTTTTTGAGATCTTAACATAATGCATTTTATGATATCCTCTTTACACTAAACAATACCCTCTGAATTAAACTTTGGGAAAAATCAGATGTTTATAAATTGTGCAAGAGCTATTAATTTTTTTCCCCTTTTTAATTCTTGGACTTAGGTAAAAGAGTACAGATCCGGAAAGCACCACAGAGTATTCCAGATGCAGTGCCTGAAAGGAAAAGGTCAATGCCCATCAATCCTGCAAATACAATACGAAAGACCCACGTAAACAATGGTGTTTCACAGCGGCCATACAGGGACAGGGTGATTCACTTACTGGCACTGAAAACCTACAAGAAACCAGAGTTGCTTGCTCGCTTGCAAAGAGATGGTGTTAATCAAAAAGACAAGAACTCCCTTGCAGCTATCCTTCAGCAGGTGAGAACATTTGGACAGATTGCTTTTCTTGCTCTTTCTGCTCCTTTTCCAGTTTTTCTTAAAATATGGCAGTAACATCCTAAATAGTATTATCTAGAAAAGTGAGGGTTCACTTTGGTGAATGGCAAACACGTTCATTGTGTCTGGCTCTTTGACCGACTTCTTGAAATGCTGCTGCTCTGTTTTATAAGTAGTTAAAACAAACTTCCTGATCGTTTTGATGAGTTTATAGGAAGTTTGTAATACTGAAGATTTCTAAAGCTCTTTGTGAGGTGTCAAGGAACAATTGCTGGGTATATTTTTAGCTACCTTGTTCCTACTGTAGTATTTTTTCCCTTAGGAGTATTACTCTTGTTACTCCGAGCTGCTTAACTGGTCAATATAGTTTCTCTTAACTATTCAGACTAGTTCGCTAATAAACTTATGTTTCCTTTGACAGGTTTATTAGCTCTTTTTATAAAAAGGAAAGGGGTTTTGGAAGGTAATTTAAATGAAAAGAAATCTGTATAATAGTGTTGCATTTCATATTATTGGATTGAAGCTCTATTTAAATGTTACAGTAAACAAAAGATTTGTTTTCTTTCTGTCACAAAGAATTTCTGAGTAGTTCTTTGCTAAAAACATGAATGATATTTTAGAAGGAACTTCCAATCTGCAAATCTGTAAATACATCTGCAGAATTACCCGTGTATTGCATGTGTGTATGTGCCTGTAAAGATGACCGTGGAATTGAAGAGATGAAATCCTTTTTTTACACTGCACTATTCACACATTGCTTTTTGTGCACTGGTAGCTTGTGATGTCAAAGCCCCGGGAATGAATTACAGTTGTCTTAAGCCATCCATTATTCCTTCACTTCTTTAACCTCTGTTAAGAACATAAGAATGGCCATGCCAGGTCAGACCAATGGTCCATCTTACCATTCAGAGGGAATGAGCAGAACAGGGCAGTTTGAGTGGTCCATTCCATGTTCCACTCAGCGTGTCAGATCTAGAAACACTCAGAGCATAGGATTGCATCCCTGACCATCTTGGCTCACAGCCATTGGTGTACATATCCTACATGAACGTATTCATTTTTTAATCCAGTTATACTTTAAGCCATTACAAAATCCCAAGGAAACAGATTCCACAGGTTGACCGTGCTTTATATAAAGGATTACTTTATCTTGTTTTTGCTGCCCTATGCGCCATTGGCGTAACGGGCAGTAAGTAAGTAAGTTATCTTGTTTGTTTTGAACATGCTTTCTATTAATTTAATTGGGTGAGCCTGGTTCTTGAGTTGTGCAGAGGGGTAAATAACACCTATTGATCTACAAAGTTCATTACCCCCTAATGATTTTATGGGCCGCTATTGTATTCTCTCCTCCCCCCTCCTCCCCCCCCGCCCACACACCATTGTCCTCTCTTTTCTAAGATAAAAATAATTTCTGTCTTTTTTTTTAATCTAGCCTTATATGGAAGCTGTTCAGTACCCCCTAATGATTTTTGTTACCCTTCTCTGTACATGTTCCAGTTCTAATATATCTTTTTGTGATGGGGCAAGCAGAACTGCATGCAGTATTCAAAGTATGGGTGTACCATTATCTTATTATCTGTCCCTTTCCTAATGGACCCTAACTTTTTTTTTTAACTGGTGCTGCATCTTCAGCAGATGTCAGAGGTGATATCCAAAATCTATCTTGATTGGTGACACCTAGCTATGTGTAGACTACATGGCTCTGTCAACGGAGCCATGTAAAATAGTTTATTCAGCACAGTCAAAGAAGCAGGGATTTAAATAATCCCCGCTTCATTAAAATAAAAATGGCCGCTGTGCTGACGATCAGCTGATCTGGCACAGCGCGACAGTCTAGACATGGCACAGTCGACAAGAGACGCCTTTGTCGTTTGCTCCATTATGCCTTGTGAAACGATGAGTGCAGAAGTGGGGGCTCTCAAAAGTACCCGAAAACCTTATCTTCAGGCTTTGGTATAAAGTTTCCCCCCAAAAAATCTTAAATTTTGGGGGATAAAAATCTACTGCCACCACTCAAGTAATAATAAAGACGCCAGGGAAGAGATCACTTGGGAAATCTGAGCCCTGAAGTAAAACCAGGACACACAAAAATTAACCAATACCAGGTTAATAAAAAAGAAAGAGAACTTTTTTCATCACCACAATACTCCAGTTACAAGCATAATAACTAGATGGAAAAGTCACCAATTAATAAACTCATGAGGAATTCCACCATGGGCCAAAATTTCGTTACAAAAGAAAGAGAACCCCATTTTTAAATGCACAGACATCAGATTCCCATTTCCAAACATTAAAACCTATCGGATTTATCTAAAGTTTACCCTACTTACAGATAGAGAAGAGTCTTTTCAGAGAGAGGTCTGTCTCCCTCTCTCAGCATCTGGAGAGAAACTGCCCAGAGATAAAGGAGGGAAAAAACAAAAATTCCTTTGTCCCAGTTTGAAATCCCTATCTGCATTTTTATTGGCTGACTGCTACCTGGCTTAGGTAAGGGACATAGTTAACACTTTAGTCTCCAGGCTGCTGGCCATCCCTCATGGTCATGACAGATGTCCATAACATCAAGACGCAGACCAAGATTGACATCTACAATGCTGTAGTCATTCCACTGTTGCTATATGGAGCTGTAGCCTGGACTCCCTATATTAAAGATCTGGAGAAATTCCACCAAAAGTACCGGAGGAGAATATTCGACATCATGTGGCAGGAAAGATGGACCAATGTTAGTGTCCTCACAGAGGCTGATTCCTTTAGCATTGGAGCAATAATTGCCCACCACCAGCTATGATGATCTGGTCACGTGGTCAGGATGCCTGACACACATTTGTCTAAGCAGATTTTCTACGCTTAGGTGAGGATCAGGGACAAGGTCTCCTGGTGGGTAGAAGCAGCATTACAGGGATGTCCTTAAGAACACGTTGGTAAAGTGCAACATTGACGCTGACACCTGGGAGAAGTAGGAGAAGGATTGAGTAACCTGAAAGACCACCATCAAGAATGGTGCCCAATGTTTTGAGATAAAGCAATGTATCCATGAAGACCAAAGAGCCTGATGTAAGGAGTGTGCCCAGGCCCACATTAGTACCGCTGGTGTCGGCGCCAGTGGAGATAAAACCTCACATGTAGTCACTTTCAGAGAGTGTTTCTTGCCAAAATTGGCCTAATTTTTCATTTACACACTCATCAGTTATAGGTGCCCAAGGGGAAATCTCCCTCGATTTGAGGGATCCCAGAGAGAGAAAATAGTTGAGTAACTGCATGAAGTCTTATTGGTTATGTGACTATTCTATAGTCCCCAGGGGTGGGACTGGCAGCCAGTGCACTTCGGCCCCAGTCCTGGGGAGCCCCCGCTATCCCGTGCTGCTGCCTCTGTATCAGAGGTAGTAGCATGGGGTGCTAGGTGGAAGCTGATCCGTAAGAGGAGACCGTTTAAAAACCAGCTCACCACACAGACCTGCTCCGTCTCCCTTGTCTCCGTCTCGGACACCCTGTGGACAGGGGCTGCTGCTCCGTGGGAGGCAGAGCATCCTCTGTCCGTGGCAGGCACACAGCACCACGTAGTCAGTTTTGGGGAAACAGTTAATTGTAGAGTCAGCTACACGCTGACATCCAAAAACTCAAAATGGCCCTAGTGGTGATCCAGGCAATTATGAACTGGTAAGTCTAACATCAGTACCGGGCAAATTAGTTGAAACTATAGTAAACAATAAAATTGTCAGACACATAGACATAATTTGTTGAGGGAAAGTCTACATGGTTTCTGTAAAGGGAAATCATGCCTTAATAATCTGCTAGAGTTCTTTGAGAGGGGGTCAAGAAACATGTGGACAAGGGGATCCAGTGGATATAGAATATTTAGATTTCCAGAAAGCCTCTGACAAGGTCCCTCACCAAAGGCTCTTAAGTAAGTTTTCATGGGTTAAGAGGGAAGATCCTCTTATGGATTGATTACTGGTTAAAAGACAGGAAACAAAGGGTAGTAATAAATGGTAAGTTTTTCAGAGTGGAGAGAAGTAACTAGTGGGGTTCCCCCAAGGGTCTGTCCTGAGACCAATCCTATTCAACTTATCTATAAATAATCTAGCAAAAGGGGTAAAATTTGCAGATAGTACCAAACTGCTCAGGATACTTAAGACCAAAGCAGACTGTGAAGAGAACTAAGTGATTGGGCAACAAAATGGCAAATGAAATTTAATGTTGATAAATGTAAAGTAATGCACATTGGAAAAAATAGTCCCAACTATACATACAATATGATGGGGGACTAATTTAGCTACAACTATTCAAGAGAGATCTTGGAGTCAATGTGGATAATTTTCTGAAAACATCCACTCAATGGGCAATGAGTGTCAAAAAAGCAAACAATGTTAGGAATCATTAAAAAGGGAAAGAGAATAAGACAGAGAATATCATAGTGCCTCTATGTAAAACCCTGGTACGCTCACATCTTGAATACTGCATACAGATGTGGTCGCCTCATGTTAAAGATATATTGGCATTGGAAAAGGTTATGAAAAGGGCAACAAAAATGATTAGGGGTATGGAACAGATCCCGTATGAAGCGAGATTAAAAAGATTGGGACTTTTCGATTTAAAAGAGGAGACTAAGGGGGGATATGATAGAGGTCTATAAAATTATAACTGCTGTGAAAAATATGAATAAAGAAAAATTTACTTGTTCCGATAATATAAAAATTAGGGGTCACCAAACGAAATTAATAGGTAGTAGGTTTAAAATGAACAAAAGGAAGTTTTTCTTCACTCAGTGCACAGTCAACCTGTGGAACTCCTTGCCAGAGGACATGGTGAAGACTAGGACTTTAACTAGTTCTTTTTTGAACCCTGTTAGATTCATGTAGGTTAGACCCATCAATGGCTATAGCTAGGATGGGCAGGAATGGTGTCCCTATCTTCTGTTTGTCTGGAAATGGGTGACAGGAGAGGGAGCACGTGAGGATTACCTATTGTGTTCCCTCCCTCTGGGGCATCTGGTATTGGCCACTGTCAGCAGACAGGATACTGGTCTAGATGGACCTTTGGTTTGACCCTGTATGGCCGTTCTTACATTCTTATCCCAAGTGGTATGGCATATCTGTCTCAATATCTGCTACCTCCCCAGTGCATTCACTTTTCCAAAAAGTGTGCCATGCAAAATGCTTGAAGTACTACTTGACCTTCAGAAGCCAGCAGGCTCAACATAGAGCTAATTCATCTTATTTCCACAATGCACACTACAAAGTGGGGGAGAGGGGTTTGTTCAGTAATGCTGTCATTTCATCAGCAAAGTTATAATAGATCTTTTCTGAGATAATATTACACCATGACTGGATTTGAATAGGCAAATGTATTTACTTCTTTCTAGGTGGTAAATCTGGGAGCCTAAACATAATTACTGTTTGTACAAAACAAATTAGTTATTGAAAGTACTATTTATAGTTTCTAACGAATGGGTCTGCTGTTTAATTTTTGGTAACTTCTGTTTCAGACAATATGGTGGGTCACTAAAATTCTTTACAGGCAAAATTTAGGCATGTGCAAGTCCTAGTATTCGATATTTGAAATATAGTATCACAGCCATCTATGATAGTACGTAACACACTTAAAAATGAGACACGGGCCAATACAAAACACACCTAATTAATGTACTTGATCTACTGGTACAGATTTAGATACCCTCTTTCTTTTGAGACTCTGAGTCTAAGTCCAAGTTTGAGGGGGGTGAGCAAATCTGCATAAATCACAATGATTCTGTCCATGTGCTTTTCAGTGTACAAGGTTCTCTTTATAATCTTGACCACAAGTAATAGGCAAAGTACCTCTTCCTAAACTCTTGGAGAAACAACAACTTCAGAGGTCTGTTGCAGATGGTACAGTTGAAAGGTCTAAAATGGGATTTGAAGAGGAAAAGTTGCCAAACTGATGCTTGGATGTGGCAGGCATCAGTGATCATGGCCTTTTATCAACATGGCTTTTTTTTTTCCAAATAATACACAATGTATTTCTCTTTACGAAAGAAAGGGCGCTATTAGAAGCTATCTTAAAGTAGAGCACTAATGGGATGAATACGCTAATAAACAAGCATTAACTAGTATGGAATTATAGGAATTTTTTCCTGGAGTTCATGGATATTTGTTTTGCATATGCATTTGAGACATACCATAGATTTAGGAGTGGAATTGGGCATGTACTTCTTTTCTTAGTTAAATTCGTGCTAAAATTTTACTTGTACCTTATTGCATTTTTAAAATATATTCATGTATATGGCCAGGTCCACCAACAGAAAAGCAATGGGGACAATTACCCTGAAGCCCATTGATTCAAAAGGTCCCGTAGCTCCAAACTGCTGCTTCTGTGGCAGTGGTGGTGGCTAGGAGCCCCAGGTCCTTTAAATCGCCTCCAGAGCCCTGCGTGATGCTGAAGGGCTGGTGCCGAGAAATACAGTCTGGATGGCACTAGGAGCAACTGTTCATAGCCCTGCCTCTTGCTCCAGAAGCCCGGCCTCTTCCAAGAATGCAGAGCCAACCCCCCCACCTTGCCAGGGGCCTGGCAGTTCTGTTGACCCCCTTTACATGGCTGAAATTGTTGTATTTGTCTTCATTAAACTAAGTTTTCTTAGGTAGACATAGGACACTCATTGCACTTACAACTATTTTTGTCCTTTTGTCATTAAAGGAAAAAGTAAATAGGGTCAAATGTTGTACTAGCTTACCACTATCTGGTGCAATGCTACAGCTTCATGTGGTTTCAGAGAAGTGTGCATGTACTAAATTCAGTGACCCAGTCCCTGGGAAACAAGAAAAGCTACCTGACTTGGTCATAATCATTTGGCTAGATAAAAAATGGCCTTGCTGGTACACAGCATTAGTTACCATTATTCTCAGAGCTGTGCCTACTTTCCTTTTTTTCTTGTGATCTAGTATCATTCATGTTTGCAGAACTGGAAGAATAAACACTTGAATTATTTTTGAACTTGAATGCCTAACATTAGAATTCTGAATTTAAGTACCTAAATTCACACACCCAAGATTGAATATTTTTGTATTTCAAAATATTCCTTTATATGAAAGGTCTGTTCTTTGTTGCCTTTAAAGCTGAAGGCCAGAAAATACTGAAACATTTTATTTTTCATTTTTTTAATTTTCAAACTGTATTTAAACTGTCAGTCTATTCTAGTAATTGCTACTTGTATTTTTGAATATATAATTGTAGGTAGCGAACTTGAATGCCAAGGACAACTCTTACACGCTGAAGGAATATGTATTTAAAGAGATCCAAAAAGACTGGCCTGGGTACAATGAGATAGACAGACAGTCATTGGAGTTAGTACTTTCTAGGTAAGTTCAGTCTTTTTGTTTAAAGGGTAGCAATACAAGAATACATTATTTGAGAGTAACCAGCTTCTTTCTTACCAAATAATGTAACATCTGTTAACATATTTTTCTTGATTCTCCCCTCCCCCCCTTTTGTAACCTGGAATATGGGTGATCTTTATAGAAAGCTAAATTCATCTCAGAATGCCACCAGCACCAGTCATTTGGAATCTCCTCTAAGTTCTTCTAAAGATGCTGCATCTGCTTCTCCTTCCCAGGTATTTAATATCTTTATATTGCAATATGATGCAATCAGACATAATACATATGAGCTCTATATTGTTGGGAAGCTTTAATAATGTAACAAGCGGCACTAATGCCCTTTCTAGCATATTAAAAAGGTGAAGCAACTATTTCCATATAATTGGATGGTGGCATAGAATATCACTTAAAAATAGTTGCACCGTAGAAGACTGTGTAACTAATATGAGGGTTTAAAAAAAATCTTGTGTAATCCCTAAGAACCTCTAAACTTAATAATCCCTCTCTATTTAGAGATCAAATAGGCTGTGTCTACACTGGCCCCTTCTTCCGAATAGCCATGCTACTTTAGAACTTTGGAATAGGGAAATGCGCGGGGGATTTAAATATCCCCCGCGGGATTTAAATAAACATGGCCACCGCTTTTTTTCCGGCTTGGGGAAAAGCCGGAAAAGAGCATCCAGACTGGCGCGATCCTCCGGAATAAAGCCCTATTCCGGAGGAATAAGAGATCCTCCGGAATAGGGCTTTATTCCAGAGGATCGCGCCAGTCTGGATGCTCTTTTCCGGCTTTTCCCCAAGCCGGAAAAAAAGCGGCGGCCATGTTTATTTAAATCCCCCCGCGCATTTCCCTATTCCAAAGTTCTAAATTAGCATGGCTATTCCAAAGAAGGGGCCAGTGTAGACGTAGCCATAGTGTAGAAATAAACCAGACTCCTATCTAGATGGCTCATAAAATGTTTTGTGAACCTAGATTGTCAAATTAGGCCTATTGCTATCTGAACGCCACGAGGTCATATTTACTTTTTAGATCTCCATTATTGTTACACAATCATTTTCTGGTTGTTAAATAAGCAAAAAATATAGCTCATATATTGCCAAACAGTTTATCTTGCTGTGTCTTGGTATTTCAAATGAAGACTCTTGTACCTTGTTGTATTCTATAGTTGTTTGATGCTTTGTACTGTCATATTGATTTAATTTTTCTGTCATGCTGACATTTTTATGCTGCAGCCTTTTAACCCTTAGTTTAAATGCAGTATCTACACAGGAAAAGACATAACTATGCTGTTTTAGGGCAGTAATATTCTGTTTGTGGCAAAGAATCTTCATCTATTGTTGCTGTCCGTATTATGCAGTTATCAGTTATGATTAAGTATAGTCGACTGGTTAAAAGATGGAACTGAGTCAGAAGATCTGAGTTCTAGACTCAGTCTTGCTTCTGGGGTATTGGATAAATTTCTTATTTCTCCATGCTTCCTTTTGTTCATCTAGAAGAATGGACATATATTCAGTCTGATAGAGCATGAGTAGACTAACAGATCAAAAGCACTATTTAAGATAAAGTACCACTGATTAAAGTAAACATAAAATAGCACTATAGCAATGGCAGTAGAAGAACATTCTAAAATTTATTTTGTGGTGCTTGCATTTGCTGTTTCAGGGCAGATGAAACAATACTGAACATCCTGTGCTGGGATCCTTAACATACTCAGGAGGGATATTAAAAATACTTACCTGGTTTTTGCTAATGTTTCTCATGATGATAGTGAATTAGTATGAATTGTGTGGTTCCCTCTTCTTATCTGCTCCAATGCACACACTGAATCTGGAAGTAATTCATCTGTGGTGCAGAGCTGTGCCTGGCACTTCTGGTCAGAGGCACTCCTTTGTACTGAAACATAGGCTGTATATGCTTAAGCAAATTGACATGAGTCAGACAGTATTTCAAAAGAACTGCAGTGTTCTCTGAAAATCATTTAGAACCCAGCTCCCTACAGCAGAAACTAGATTTTCCTTGTCCCTTTTTGAAGTTCAGTCTTTCTGATTAAACACTGTTCCATGTTGGTTTGAAATGCTTGAATAAAAGCATTGCCTCTATGGAGAGAGCTACTTACTGAATGTATCTGCACTGCACAAATACCTAGAGTACTGAGTAACCTGTCATGTTCCCACATGGACTGTAATACTTCCTCAAAGTCTTGTATACAGATCTGAAGAGTATGTTCAGACAAATTTTTAAACTATCTAAATTTATTTTTGAATATGAAAGCCTATATTAAGTTGTTGTGAACTTCATCTCATCTAAAGATAAACTAGCAAGCATAAGAGACTAGGTTTTAATTTGTTTTTGTAAACATACTTTAGAATTAGATTAAATGGAAACTAATGGCCTTTTTATTGCAGAAACGGCTATTGGATTCAGATTTTATTGATCCTTTAATGAATAAAAAACCAAGAATATCTCACCTTACCAACAGAGTTCAACCAACATTAAATGGTCATTTGACTGCTTCCAATGAGAGAACTGCTGCTGCTCCACCACCACCACCTCCCCCTGCAGCTGCTGCCACTCCAACCCCTCCAACACTTCCTTCAACTCGCCTTCCTATTTCAAACCCTCTTCAGCCGGTAAACTCTAACTCCAATTCCCCTAGCACTCCTGAAGGCCGGGGAACTCAAGACCTGCCTGTTGATAGTTATAGTCAGAATGGCAGCAGCATCTTTGAGGACCAGCAAGAAAAATATACCTCTAGGACTCCTTCAGAAATGCCAGCACCCACTGCAGTTGAGTTAACGTGTCCAAAGTCAACAGATGAGATACATTCAGTATTGCACAAAAAATCCAAAAAGAAGTCAAAAAAACATAAGGAGAAGGACCAAATCAAAACACACAACATGGAGAATATGGAAGAGAAGGAAAAAGACCTTAAAGAAGAAATTGTCAAGCAGAAAACGTCCAGTTTGGATTCAAGTGAAGGTATTTGAAGTGCTGCTTTTTAAAATTACTTTTAAGGATAAGTGGGACTGATGAGGTGGGTAAAACAATGGATTGGAAAAATACCTCAATTCTACTTCTCCCTGCCACTGACTATAAACATTGAACCAAGTGACTTACCCTCTCTTTGTTGCCTCCTTCCATAGCTATAAAATGGGGATATTGATAGTTATCTGCCTTTATATGTAACAACTTTCACCTGAGGCAAAGTGCAAATTTTCACCTTACAATGCTTAAAAGTTGTATACAAACAGTGGGGAGGAATGACTTCTCTACATAAGTGTCTGGCACTTCAGTCAAATTGTTCTTCAATTTTATGTTTGGTAAGCCTAACAAACTTTTAAATAAAATAAATAATTCTTTAGTTTAAAAAACAAAACCAAAGTAGTATTCCTTTTTGTTCTCTCCTGATTATTCAACACTTTCTTCCAACAATGAATTGTCCATTTTTTAAAAGTAAGTGCTCTCGTATCTCTGAGTGCAGGGCAGTTTAATTATTAAACTGATTTGATCTAATACAGTTATCAGTGAGCATTATTACTGTCCTTGTTTTCTGCATTTTTCAGAGAACTGACACTGACTTCATGGCTGTGAAATGACTTCTAAAGAAAAAGCAAATTAGTTGAAATCTGACGATAAGTAAACATCGTTATTGAATTATGTATTAGTGTTCTTATTTCACAGTGTCTGGAAGATCAGTCCACAGAAAATTTCTGAATTTTGCAAATTAACTAGTAAAAGTACACACTAAAAGCAAGAGATAATGTTGCATAACGTATGCATAGCTGCAAATTATTTTTAATTACAGTAGCAAACATAATGTGATTTGTAACAGAAATCTAGCATTGTGAATCTTTACCTCAGAGCAGTCCAGATTTCTGAGAGTAGGGAAGAGAATACCAGTTTTCTTTATGCCATACACCTTGCAACTTTCTCAAATGGTACTAAAGTCTCAGTTTGGAAACTTTTCTCCTTCCTTTTTTCTCGCTTCAAAAATTATTCTTGCTACTACTTTAAGCAATAATGGAGAGGATATAAAACTCTTAAAATTCTGGTTGCAAAACCGAATAAAAGCTTACCAAATACATTTGTGTTCCTAATTATTTTTTTAAGTCAGTGGAATGTGACTGTTAATTCAAAATCCATATTGATTGGTGCTACAAAATGTTTAATGTGGGCATTTAGTAAACCAATATCGAATTAGGGCAGTTCCTTTAATCTTGAATATCCCATTTTAAATAAATAACTTTTATTAAGTCAGAAATTAGATTTATCCCTCACTTATACTGAAACTGTCTTAGCTCTGGAAACAGACCTAATTGTATGGATTGGGCTCTTTGAAAGTATTTCTGCTCTTGTAGGCTGCTGATGGATACACCTGGATCTTTGTTTCATTTAGACACACCATAAAGCTGCCCTTTCAGGGTTGGAATAGATGTTTCTGAAACTCTTTGTGTTCAATACACCAGTATATGATAGCATTCAGGACACTGTCAGTCACAGAATACTAAATGCCTAGAAAATTTCTACAGCACTCACAACCTCTTAGGCACATTCAGAGGAAGACCTGGTGGTAAAATAGCTTTTTGAAAAAAAGTGTTCCTTTTTTTAAATTTAATTTTGTTCATAGTACTGAAATTTGGCCAACAAAAGTTTAATTTGTTTATTTCAATATCTCACTGAATTGATAATTAAACTTTGGCCTTCTCCTTTTAGAACTTGAAACTAGTACAAAGAATGCCACTTATAGGAAGAGCAATCACTCGGTATAAATATAACTGTTTTACTCAGATATTTTCTGGTTGAAATCATATTTATTCTTACTGACCTCCTAACTATTGGAATCAGACTGCTTTGGCCAGAATATTGTTCAAAATAACTCTCTTTTCTGCAGCGTAAGCATATACTTGCTTACGGTATGTGGGGTGGGGTATTCAGAAACTTGCTGGCAAAACTAAACTTATAATTTTGTATTTTTTCCCATAAGTTTTAAATACCCCATTCCAAATATAAAAATACTTAAGACAAAAGAATGGCCATATTGAGTCAAACCAGTGATCAGTTAAGTCCAGTGTCCCATTTTGACAATGGCCAGTGCTAGAAGCTTCAGAGAGAATAAACAGGAAAGTACAATTTATATCACATGTCATCTACTCTCAGCTCCTGGCAGTAGGGTTGCCAGGAGGTGTCCGGTTTTGAACCGGGCAGTCCAGTATTTGAGCTTGCTATCCAGGGAAACAAATTGAGAAAATACCAGACATACAAATGTCTGGTATTTTATAATTAAGTTTTATTATTATCATGAGTACCAGTACGTAGTTGCGTACTGCCTGGCTGGTAAACACGGTCACACATCCAGGCAGTACACAACTACACAGCAGAGAGGGGGGGCAGAGCTGGGGCGGGATGTAATTCCCAGGTTGGACTCGCCTGTGCACCCTACTGGGACCGTGCACAGAACGGGCAGCACCCCAGGATTTGCGTGCTCCCAGGCCAGCCCTGCTCCTCCTGACCCCCTCCCAGCCAGCCCTGCTCCTCCTGACCCCCTCCCAGCCAGCCCTGCTCCCTACTGGCCAATTCCGCCCCCGGCCAGCCCCGCTTTCCCCCCACCCCCTTCCCAGACATCCCTGCTTCTCGCTGGCTGGTTCTCTCTCCCCTTCCCCCTCCCTCCGACCCCCTCCCGGCCAGCCCTGCTTCCTGCTGGCTGGTTCCTTCCCCCTCCCGGCCAGCCCTGCTTCCTGCTGGCTGGTTCCTTCCCCCTCCCAGCCAGCCCCGTTCCCCACTGGTGGGTTCCCCCCTGGCCAGCCCGCACCCCCGACCCCCTCCCGGCCAGCCCCGTTCACTGCCAGCAGGTTCCCCCCTGGCCAACCTGCACCCCCCGACCCCCTCCCAGACAGCCCCACTCCCCACTGGCTGGTTTCCTCCCCAGCCAGCCCTGCTCCCCCCCCCCCCCGCCTCCATCCCCTACTGGCCAGCCCTGCTTCCTGCCAGCCCCACTCCTCTCCCCCCCACCCCACACCAACCTCCTCCAGGCCAGCCCTGCTCCTCTCCCTCCCTCCACCCCCATCTGAGATCAAGTGTGTTCAGTATTTTTTTTTTTTTTTTTTTAAATCATCTGGTAACCTTACTTGGCAGTCAGAAGTTCAGGGACACCTAAAGCATGGTATTGTCTTGGCTAATAACCATTGATGACCTATCTTCTATGAATTTTCTAATTATAATGTAAACCCAATTATACTTTTGGCCTTTACAAAATTGTGTGGCAATGATTTCCACAGATTGATTGTTTTGTGTGAACTACTTGCTTTTAGTTTTTGTTAAACCTACTTCCTAGTAACTTCATCTGGTGATTCCCCTGGTTCTTCCGTTATGTGATGGTGTAAATAACATTTCCTTGTTCACTTTCTCCACACCAGTCATGATTTTATATACCTCTCTCTTACCTCCTGTTAATTATCTCCTCTAAGATGAACAGTTTGCATCTTTTTAATCTTTCTTAGTAAGGAAGCTGTTCCATGCTCCTTCATAATTTTCATTGCCCTTCCCCTTTTCCAATTCTGATATCATTTTTACATGGGTGAACCAAACTGCATACAGAGTGCAAGGGGTTGATGTATCATGGTTTTATGTAATGGCCTTTGCTAAAAGTTCTTAATTTTCTGTTAGGAATATGAGAAGAATTTAAAACACAGGTTCTTCCTAAAGTAGAGGAAATAGTCTCATTTGTATAGCTTATTTAAGGGTTACACGTGCTCTTTTCATAACACCTTCCTGAAGAACAACATATTGACTTGCTTTTCAACCTGTAAAAAGAGCACTGTTGCCATATTAATGAAGAAATCTTCTGTTCAAGATTAAACCTGAATTCTAATTTGATTTGCATAAAATGCAATGACTACTTTTGTATAGAAAATTGTTCAAATTAAATCAGAACTTTGTTTCCCATAGTTGGGGGAGGAGAAGGGAGAGAAAGGAAACATGCACTGAGAAAAAAGCACGTTAGCTTCCACTCTATTGTCCTTTAGTTTGGTCCTATGAGAGTTGCATATTGATGTAAAATTTCTAGTTCCTATTGTGTGGTCCCATCTGCCACCTCAGAACATGAATTGTTGTGCAGATGCTGCAACTTACTTTTCTAATAGAAAGATGACCTTGGGTTAAGATTGCATTATTTTATTGTACAGATTCCATAGTAGCTACTGCACTTTAAACTCCTGGTATTGGCTGTTGCAGAGTTGGTCGTATGGCCTCTATTGTAAGTTTTCGGTTATGTGCTTGATTACATAGTGAGATGACAAAGTAGAATTCCTGGGAAGGAGTGTTCCTGACATTCCAGATTTGACTTGCATTAGGGATATTAGAATCCTGTTACATCAACCTTTTATTTTCATGTAGGTGTTAAAGAGACTTGCACTGACTCTACAGATCCTTCATCAACAAGTGAACTACCAGACTACTTTGTGTAAGTAAAATTATGTTTAAGATTGACAAAATTCATGCTATGCTCTAATAGGCAGTTCAAAAAATCAGCTGTGAAAGGTCTTATGTAATTAGAAAATGGAAGAGTTCTCAAAATGTAACGTTTTAAAAGGCCCTGTCAGAGCTACTCGTTCTAAAAGTAGTGTGCCACACTGAACATGTGTATGCATATTGAACCTTTTTCTGAGCTTGTTCATTCAGTTCTTGAACAAGAGCCATTAAAAATCTAAGAATTACTTTTTGAAGTCCTGTGAACTCTTACGCACATAGGGTGGTAACTATTGTCTCTTGAACAGTATCATTAAAGTCAATGGGACTACAGGCAGTCCCCAAGTTACGCGGATCCGACTTATGTCGGATCCGCAGTTACGAACAGGGCTTTTCTCGCCCCGGAGGACGGGAGCGGCGGGACGCCCAGATGAGCGGCGGTCCCGCCGCCCACGTTCTCCGGGGCGAGAAAAGCTGCTCCCCGTCTACCTGGTCTGCTGGTCAGACCAGGTAGATGGGGAGCAAAGCCTCGGAGGCTGCCCGCAGCGGGACAGCCCAGGCGCGCCGCAGCTGTCCCGCTGCGGGCGTCCTCCGCGGCTTTGCTCCGTGTCTCCCTGGTCTGCTTGGGGGGCGGGGGGGCGCAGCTAGTGCCCCCTCCCCCCCAGCAGACCAGGCTTTTCTGCCCACGACGCCTGGGGTAGAGCAGCTGGGGTGCTGCTGGGTTGGTCCCGCAGTGCCGCTCCTCGGCGCTACTGGACCAACCCGGCAGCACCCCAGCTGCTCTGCCCCAGGCGTCCCCAAGTCAGCCGCTGCTGAAACTGACCAGCGGCTGACTATAGTAAGCCAGAGGCAGAGTTGCTCTGCCCCCAGCTTCCTGGAATCAGCTGCTGATCAGTTTCAGCAGCAGCTGACTTGGGGACGCCTGGGGTTCTTAAGTTGAATCTGTATGTAAGTCAGAACTGGCATCCAGACTCAGCCACTGTTGAAACTGATCAGTTTCAGCAGCGGCTGAATCTGGATGCCAGTTCCGACTTACATACAGATTCAACTTAAGAACAAACCTACAGTCCCTATCTTGTACGTAACCTGGGGACTGCCTGTACTTTAAAGAAGTAAAGTTCCTCTTATTCATGAGTGTTTGTGGGAAAGTGTGCTAAGCAGGTTACTGATGAAGCACTTATTAGAAAAAATGAAAACCATTTTTTACTTAACATTTACTTGATTTGTATCCAGCAGTTAAACCTTACCTTTTACAGTTTAACTGTAATGCATATAAAACTGTCTGCTAACTTATTAACCCTACCTCCAATCAGTTCTGGGTAACCTTCACTTGGTGACATCTACGCTGACTCCATATATTCCCAAAGTCGTCCACATGGCAAAATGTTCCTCCTCACTCAGCATAGATGAAAATGTTGAAAACAGTGGCAGGTACTTGAGGACTGCTGCTCCCCTATGCTAACGTTCACCTGGGTAGTTGTACTGTGCTTCATGTAGCCTTGTAGAGAGTATGTCTGGAGTTGGGGCCAAGGAAGAATCTGAACAGTCATGCCATTCGCTTCCTGCTGAGTCGTCTCCTAATCTGAGGCCGAGCATTTCATTCTTTTTCTATGATAAAGGATTGTTTGTAACTCAGAAAGAGGAGTGGGTGGTGGTTTCTGCCTTGCTTTCAATATATCAGATTTGTTTTGAACAAGATATTTTTCCTTGCCATCTGTGTTTGCATTCTAATATTCTAGTTAAGTTCTAGCAATTCACAATTTCCCTCAGAGGTTGTGATGTGATAAATGCAGGACTGATATCCTTGCAAGATTAAATAATGGGAAAGATGGGCTGTGATAAAACAAGTCCTGGCTTAATTGAGGGATTTCAGTGAGTGTTGGAATACTTTCACCAGTATAAGTGTCTCTAAAGTTTTCACTTATATAGATATAAAATAAACTGTAATTTTGTTACTTTGCAGTTAATATAGCTTTGGTTAACACGTGTACAAAATGTCTATACAGAATACACATTAGTAATGATCGTAAGATATATGCTCAGCTATATTTCTACATGGCTACGTCTAGACTGGCCACATAAGACGGAATAGGCATGCAAAGCAGGCAAGTCAGAATAGGGAAATCCGCGGGGGATTTAAATATCCCCCGCGGGATTTAAATAAACATGGCCGCCGCTTTTTTTCCGGCTTGGGGAAAAGCCGGAAAAGAGCGTCCAGACTGGCGCGATCCTCCGGAATAAAGCCCTTTTCCGGAGGATCTCTTATTCCTACTTGCAAGTAGGCTTTATTCCGGAGGATCGCGCCAGTCTAGACGCTCTTTTCCGGCTTTTCCCCAATAGGCTTTTGCATGCCTATTCCGTCTTATGTGGCCAGTCTAGACGTAGCCCATGAGTTTTATATATCTAACTACAGTACAGCTTTTCATTCTCTGCACCTTGAATGAACATTCCATGTTTTCCTGGCATGAAAAGAACACCAATTACAATTAAATGACACTTCTCTTTTTTTTTTTTTTTTTTTTTTTTTTTGTTACATAGTTTTAGCCCTATAGGAGATTGTAACCCATGTTGTTTTACAGATGGTTGCTGAAACTAAAGCAGCACCACCTTTAATGGGCAAATATTTGGATGTCAGTACTTTTTTTAGTAACATACTACACTTTATATTTCTATTTGGGGAGATTTGTAACTTAGTGTGTCTATAGCTTCCAAACTTGCCTTGGATTATAAACATAATTACATTATTCTCTGAAGATTCTTTTTAATGCCAGGTTACTGATTTCATCCACTTGTAAACTGTGTTAAACTGTTTCATGCAACCAGATCAGAGGCTGAACTTGAAACTGATGCAAAAAATAACCGGTTTACCATAAAACTGCTCACCAAGAAGCTGCAAAAATCAGGGAACCTTAATTCAAAATTAAGATTGAGCATCCCGAAGAGTATAAATATATAGTAAGGAGTAAAAATGCATCAGCAAGCACCTTATTTTTCCATTTACGTATGGCACCTAGAAACTAGAGTGAGCATATTAAAATGAACAAATGGGTATGAAAAATTGGCAAGCACTAATAAATCTTCATTTTAACTTCTTAACTCATTCCATAGGAGATTGTGGAAATTTTTTAATATGCCAGAAATTTAGCTGAGTAACTTTAGGCACAGCTGAAGGATGACCATTTTCTAGTTTTTAAGAAATTGTCTGACTGAAACCTCTATTGTAAGAGAGCTGGTCTATTAGCTAAATATGTACTGTTAAAACATTTAAGAAACAGTATTTATCAGAAGAATTCATTGAAACAGTTATAAAAATCCTACATATAACTTCTGCAGATGTTCAACACCTGTTCTATTTGTGGCTTTACATTTTTCTTCAAAATGTAAAAATCAAAGAGCATCTTGCTCAGTTCCAGCTGCGCTACTAACAAAATCCTCTTTTGCTATTTTGTGACTTTTTTTCACTTTATACCAAAAACTATAAACAAAGTCAACATGGATTTTCTTAAACATGTTCCTCATCTTACAACAGAAAAGAGCGAGGCTTTTGCTGGCAGTTCTAGTGTCCAAAATTGAAATGTTGATGCAAGCCTAATTTGCAAGTCAAACATGCTGCTATATTCTAAAAGTGACTCATTGTAATGTAGATTTGATTTCAGTGCTAGAGTTTTATAGCTTGCGTGTGTCAATTATATCCATTGTAATATTGGCAGTGAGCCCTGTTGTTTCCGCAGAACACTCCACTTCTCCTGCATATACTAGTAAAATAGAGAGGACAGGACTACTCGGTTAGCTTGGTCAGAGCTCATTTCAGTGAGGAATAACTGCAACATTATTTCAGTCCCCACAGAGAGCAGATGAGTTCTGTCCCCACAGAGCACAAGATTTCTCTAACATTCAGCACTTTAATTTTGGTACATCTTGTTTTCTGTTGTTAAAACAGATGGTACAGTAATGTTCTCAACCATCTTCTTTAACATAAGTCATTGATCTGATAAACATTCATGGAAAGAATTAAAATAAAGTTGGCCCAGCTTTCAAAGGCATTTCTCCACTTAATTCCTTGCTCCTTAGAGCAACTGATAATCCTGCCACTCCAACAGAGCTAATTAGGCAGAGCAAGATGGGTACCATAATACCAGCAAGTGCATGAATGGGGCTAGGGTAAAGCCATGCAGCTGCCACCCAGCTTTATCGCCACCACACCTAACTTACAGCTTGACATGTTGAGTGCAAATAACACTGTTAGAACTGGGAAGAGAAAGCTATTCCACTTAACACAGTGATGTTGCTTTTTTTTTTTTCAAGTTAGTTTCTGTTCTGAGTCAGCATGTAAATTACGCATTTCCTACAAAAGGAGATGGAGTTCCTGCTGTAGTGCAAGCCACTTGACAGATGCTGGAAGCCCTGCAGTCCAGGAACCAGGGCAGCAAGCTGGCAGGAATCCAGGCAATGTGTTGTCAGAAACCGGCCTGGTTTCCAAAACTGAATAGACTACAGAAAGCAGTTTAGACAGATTGGCAGATTCCATTTAAAAACCTGTTTCAGTTAGAATTTTTTTGACCAGCTGTAATTATTATATTAAGGCAATGACAACACATGCACTGAGTTAGCATAGAAATGTTGTCCAGCTTAATGATGCTCCTAAAATGACCCTAAGAGCTATGTGACTTGATTTAGATTTTGTATGGGTCTAGGAGTAATAAACTAGGTTTGCATTCCACTGTAGTGTTCTCTTCTTTTCGTATAGGCTCCCTCTGATGTGTAGTAATGGTAATACTTTGAACATTAGGTTCAGTGATTACTGCAAATTAAGAGTTCTCTTCTGTTGTCTTTATCCATATGTAATACTTGTTTGTAAATCACCATAGCTGCAGTGGGTCAGTCTCTATTGTGCCAGTTAAATTCAATAGCACCTAACAAATGTTTCTTTAAACTGACTACGCAAACTGCAGCTATGTGTAGTATAACATACTGCTTCTAGCAAAGCCACCTAGGACTATATAAAAAAGGTCACAAAGGGAGAGGAGTAAACATGGATTGAGATCTATTACTAAACAGTGCAAGCCTATTGAATTTAAAGGAAGAAGTGGTCTATATGAAAGATGTTTTATGTGGGATAGCAGCTGTGTAGGTAGGCAATAAAAGTTTAGACAAAGTTCAAAATTCTTGCCTTATTGTTGGATTACAGTTGGTCTTGATTTTGTGTATTGCCTATATTTCCTAAAATATAAATTTTAATGCAGAAAGACACTGTTATTCTCATCCTATTCAAAATTACCATTTCATCAGCATTTCTTGAAAAGCTGAAAGGTATAAACTGTGTTTTATTGAGCATTCTCTGTAAGAACATTAAGCAGCAGCTTTTAGGACAACACTGTCAGTTGCATTTGAAAACTACTTCTTAAATAACTCCTAATTTGAACCAGATTGTATCTGTAGTGGTTGAGGAAACAAAAGTGCATCTTCTCCTTGAATCTTGGACAGTGCTCATAGATTCTGGAAATAGTATTGGAATTTTTGACCTCCAGACAGTTGTGTGATTCATGTTCTCCTGGCCTTTTTCTTTCTACTGGAGAAAAATGTGTCAGTCCCCTTCAGGAGAAACATACCCAATTAGCTTGGCTAAATAAAGTAATGAGCAAGAAAAGCTGATGGCAAAGCAGTTCTGCTGTATTTGGAGTCAAAGAATTTCCTTGATCTTCATTAGCCTGCTTGTTCTTGTTTGGAGCTTGGATATACAACAGAGACTACTTTTAAAAATGTGACTGCTATCTCTCTTGTGTTGATCACAAGATGAACATACCTCTGAGACCTAAAAGGAATAGACAGAGGTGCTCCTGCTCCATTACTGAGAGAATCCAAAGGATGCTACTGAGCAGTATCTCCTCTGTTGTACCCTTGTGCTCAATGCACATGGGGTACCTGGGATGGTAGTACCTCTGGCAACAGGGATGTTATAGTTGATGGCAAGTTGGCTGAGGCTGATATCAGATGTGACCAAAAATAACTGCGTGTTTGGGAAAACTAGAAAAAAGACAAAGATATCTGCTATTTTGATTGTTTGCCTAATTTTAATCTCACAAGGTTAGCAACTTGGCCTTGCTAGGTCCTTAGGAACTTTTGATGATTTGAGTAGCATTATTGGCCAGAAGCATTTTTTTGTGCTTGGCAAGGTTGTGATAGTCCTTCTCAGTGGCAGGCCTCATTGCAGCTTGTTTTATGTTGTCTGTCATGTACCACAAGTTGTTTAGATGAGTTTGACACTTTTAATACAGATATTTAATAGGTGCTGTCAAGAGATTAAAAAAATTAATCGCGATCGATCGTGTGCACTGCCTCTTTGAAACACTGTGGTGGCATTTCCATGGGGCAGCACCACAGGAGTCCAGGATCAGCTGGAGTCCCCAATTGACCCCAGCTCCATGCAGCACTGCTCCTTCAAAAAAATTAATGCGTTAATCCTGCCTTGCTTGCATTAATTGTAGGCGTTAATGTACATCAGTTGACAGCTCTAATAATTAATATTTTTATCCTATTAGTTATAACTTCCTATTCAAATGTGACACATCTGCCATATCTTGAAATAAAGTCTTGTATCCTTGCTCATCAATTGAGATCCTCCCAAATACTAGCAAAAATACTGGGCTGCTTATGCAGCATTCAGAGGAGGTGAATGCACTTGACTCCAGCAGATCAATACAGGAGACATTATGAAATTAAGGAGACATCATAGGAAATGAGTTGCTAGCAGCTCCCCCCTTATTTAAACAAAAGCATTGGTTCCATTTAATTTGAATGCATGTTAACTGTTCTATGTGCACCTATAGTTGTAGATAGTCTAATGACTTCTGAAAAAACATCATGTGGAGCAAAATACTTGTATGTGAATAAACTGCAATTTGCCATTGAAATATTGTAAGTTCTGTTAAAGACTGTTTGGTTGAGGTGGCTTTTAGAGTCCATGTATTACAAAGTGTACAGTTTAATATTTGTCTATTATCCCAGTAGGACAAGTACTTCTTAAATTAGTTAAATCTATGTCTTACTGAGAAGCAAAGTGCCTAGTAATGTATGCTCCAGTTACAATTCATTGAAAGTAACAAATTTATACAAATATCTTACTATGGAAGATAAGTATAACTTTACTTTTTCCACTAGAAAATATATAGCTATTGTCTCATATGAGCAACGCCAGAGTTACAAGGATGACTTCAATGCAGAGTATGATGAATACAGAAGCTTACATGCTAGGATGGAGAATGTCACTAGAAGATTTATGAAACTTGATGCTCAGCGTAAGCGCCTTTCTCCAGGATCTAAGGAGTATCAGGTAAAAAAAAAAAAAAAGGCATTTTGTTAGTGGTTTTCATTTACCCCAAATGTTTAAGCATATATAGCTCAATACTCAGCTTTTTGAAAACTAATGTATAAGATAAAAGCCAGACTTGATAGAGAAGCCTTAGATGAATGTATACTTAGTTGGAGGAAAATATACATAATTTGGCAGAAGCAGCATCTTTTGTCTCAGGTACTTACTTGGATCCCATCACCAAATTCTCCAAGTGCCCCCACAGTCTTGTGTATTTATCCCGTCAACATCCCTGGAAGGTTAGGGAAGTACTATTCTCTACATTTTACAAACGGACAGCTGAGGAATAGGGATGCTGTGACTTGCCCCATTTCACAGGAAGTCTCTGTCAGAGTAGAGAAATGAACCTGGGCCTCCAAATTTCTAGGTTAATCACTAAACCAAATTCTAGTATTCCAGAATACATAACAAACAGTTGACCCAAAGTCTGTTTTTCTAGGGTTATGCAGTAAGTGGCATTGTACGTCTGTATAAGATAAGACATTTAATGCTGTTTGTAGCTCATACTCTTGTGCAGTTATCAGAATATATGAGTGGGAGGAAATAAATTAATGGAAAGTTTCTGGAGCAGCAACTCTAATTTTTTCCCCATAACCTGTTTCCCCAATGAGGATGGGCCAAGAGACACTGTTCCTGAACTCTGGCTATTGTCCTGTTGTGCAGAGGAAGTTGCTCCTCTATCATGTTTATTCCAACAATAGCAGAGAATAAAGATGTCTTTACACATATTTATTTTGTGGCAAGTTGGGTGCTAATCTATTTGTTTCACGCTATCATTGTGGATTAAAAGAGCAGTAATGAACTGTTAATGGACATCAGCAGGATCTATGCAGGCACTTAGTCCATAACAGGCTAATGCAGGGTAGATTGATACACAGTTTGCCATGAACTAAATGTTTGTGTAGACAAGGCTTAAGTGTGTGGTAAAACTGAACATTCACCCCACTCAAGCTGTTATATTTAATTGTACTTTACAACAGTGAAATGGTTTCAGGTGGTCTTTATTTCAGTTTTCTTATTTACAGGTAGTTCATGAGGAAGTCCTACAGGAATATCGGAAGATCAAAGAGGTGTGTACAGTTAGGAGGTGGAAAGATTGGATATGATAAATACTTTCATATGGCTTGTCCTATGCACAGGCTCTGTATGTCCTCTTTAGTGATGGACATTCAGATATTGAAAAAATATTTCTGCACCCTGACTTGTTTCTCTTTCCTTGCAGTCTAGTCCCAACTATCATGAGGAAAAGTACAGATGTGAATATCTCCATAACAAACTGGCTCATATTAAAAGACTAATAGGTGAATTTGACCAACGACAAGCAGAGTCATGGCACTAAAGCTCTGCTTGGACCAGAAGATGTGAATAAACTTAAGCTTATTTATTTAAAATTCCAAATGAGTTGCTCTAAGAGTCTAAAAAGATAACTTTTGCATTACAAAAGTTTCAGTATTAGCAGACCTGAGTTACTACTTTTGTTGTTGTTGAGGTTGCTTCTCTGCATATTTGAAGCTGCTTTTTTCTGGTCCCTTCTTTTCCTTAAGACTATGTTCGTCCATGGAAATCATTTTACCAGTAGATACTGGGGACTCAGTATCTTTACTTTGAAGTTGTGCACATTAAAACAATGTAGCAAGTTGAAATGCTTTGGGATAAATATAGGCCTGTTTTCTGACCTTTTTTTGTTAATTCAAACTCTTTGCCTTAAATGGTAGAAGGTTTAAAATTTGCACAAAAATTTTAAAGAACGTGAAAACATTATTTGGAGGGTTAAAGAGGTGTGTGTGTGTATATATGAAAGCTATATACAGCCTCTTCATTGACAATAGTAATTTACCCCTGCAACTTAAACCCCCACTGCAATGGTTGCCTTAAGGTGTTTGCTAGTGTGTGCTTAGTGTAGTTAAATTATTAGCTACACTGCTTCCCATTTTATTAAAACAGCGGGAAGCACTCTGTGGCCTACCAGCATCTGAAAGTGTGTGCTTGTACTGTATGTGTGCAAGGTTGTGTGGGTGTGAGCATGATGAGAGAAGAAAAAAAACTGCTGCTCCAAGTAGGCCAAATGCTCAGGTTAAAACAACTGAGGAGTGTTGCTGTAGGTTTTTTCCTATAAAATTGCTACTTCTATTGTGGAAGATGAAAGCATTTCCATTTCAACAGTTTGTCAGCTTTATTAGTGTTGGGAAAAATTGATTCTTTACAAAAATTGAACAGATCTATAGTTTTTGGGCAAAATTATAAAATTCAACATGTAGGTGACCTATTTATATACTGCTATAAAGTATTTTTTTGAAGAGAGATATGCCAAGAAGCTATTGCCTACATGAAATGTATATTTAAAGAGTTTTCTCCTGGGTGCCAGGAATATAACAAAGAACAGATATATTTAACTATAAAATACTGTGATCATCAAACAGCACAAACTTTCATTTCATGCAGTTTATTGCTTTAATTTGATTTAAACTGTCACTTTATCATTGTGGGAACATAAGTTATTTGGTCAAAAAAATAAGCATTTTGGATTAATCTTTGTTTACTTGTCTTATTGTATTTGTCTTTTCAAAGTGCTGCCAATTGAAAACGGAAGCATTATGTTTACAAATCTAATTTTGGAATGTTTGCCAAAATTTTGGTAGTATCTTTAATAAACTTTATCTCCAGCATCAAAAAAAAATTGTTGTGTATCACTGTAAACCAGAAAATGTTTTATAGAAATGTCAGAAAGTGTACACTACAATAACTGGAACAGTGAAGTGCACGTTTAGTATCAATCCTTTTGATGCATTACTTTAACTAGTGAGATTCAATAGGAGGGATTTGTCTTCCAAGTTAATGAGATCTTTGTTACACTACAGATATGTAAGGATTTTCATTATTTAGTACCAAGTTGATATCTCTAACACTATGATGAGATTTCAGTTGCTTTTACTTGATTAATTGTAACTGGTACAATCAGCATGTTAAGTTTTTAATTACTTGAACATTTATTAAAAATGTAAGACTATGCAAAGGAAATTGCATGCTTCCCAATGAAATAAATGTCTTTGAGGGCTGAATTAAATCCAGACATGTTATGCAAATGTGTAAACTTGAACACAATGCCTTGTCCCGTGACTTAAGTTTTAGTATAACAACTTTTGATGTTGATCCATTAGCAACAATGAAATGACAATAGCTGTATTGTTCAGGCTAAATGTATGGTTCTAAAAATGGTCTATTTTAGGCACTAAGTGTTCTCCTATTTGAAATGTAACTGCAGGCCAAAGCACAGACTTTGTAACATCTACTCCATTGTTACTCTAAAGCAGTGACAGTATATGTAGTAATTATCTTAGTGCCTACTTTGTGTGATACCATGACTTTATAAAATAGACTACTGCAATTGAAGCATTCATATGGTCTTCCTGTACAAAAGGAATCACCTGTGCTGGCACACATCTTCTGGTTTATAGGCATCTATTGCAGCTGGAAGTTGATCTTTCATAGAGATCTAGCATTGCTTATCATAGACCCGACAAACGACTTTAAAAGTCTTAATCTAAATTTTGATCTTTTGCATTCAGCATTTCTCAGTTTCCCTAGAGTGTACATTCCTGTTGAACAAATGTCCAAGCCTATTGAAGTGAGGCCTCTAATAGTACTGCCTGTCACACAAAGTTTGCCATCTCACTCAAACAGATTAAACTTTTTGCAAACAGTGGCAAAAACTTGGCTTGCGTTACACTACTGTTAATACAACACTGCTGGTGAAGGGGAGCCAGTTTGTATCTGGTTTTAGGAAATCCAGTGAGTCTTGCATTTGAAGAAAACTGATGAAACATTTGAAATGCTGTTTTGAGAGCATAGGGAATAAATAGCTGCCCACTGTTGGCAAAACCTTCATACGCAAATGGCGTAGTTTTTCAGTGTTACTAGTTTGTTAATCTGGGAGGAATTGAGGGGGCAAGTTAGCACATTTTTTAAATTGTAGATGTTAAGTGATTGAAAACATAATTCAGACAAAGTTTTAGCTCTTTTTGCTGGCTATTTTCAATGTTTTTTTTTTTAAATTGGGCATTAAATTTTCTAAGTATCCAGTTGATTTTGCAAGTTTTACAATAAATTTGCCCTAAAGATATTTAAATAGGATGCTAAGTGAAGCATATGCAGGCATAAGTGTTGGATGCACATAACTGAAGATGCCTTAAACAAAAATTGGATTGATTAAGCAGTTCATATACTGTAACTTATTTTAAACTAATAGAAATTTCACAGCTAGTCTTTCTGCCAATGTAAATGTGCATTCATTCCATATTAGCTTGGAAGTCTCTTTACAGCTAATTATTTTCATAAATGTTACAAATTTTTTCATGTGTACCTAATGGGAAGAGACATGGCTAGCACTTGAGTAGCCTTTTCAGTTTGGGGGAAGGATACCAAAGGAAGTAATGGAATGTTAGACAGCACTGTGGTAATGTGAAGAAAAACAGGGCTGGAATCTCCCTTTCTGCCTTTTTTTAAATGTTTTTAAAAAACTATTTTTCAATAATTGCACACACTGTGCTAAGAGTCCTAAAGCAAAACACCCCAGTGGAATTTTAACTAATGAAAATTTGAACTATTGTTGCCCCTCTGTTCTATATCAGTTTAAGTTCAATAAAATGTTAACTTTGCAATTCTGGCACTTACTTTGGTTTATTTGTAAAGACATAAGCAAACATGTTCCATTTTATCACCAGAATGATTTGACCACTTACGGTGTAACCACACAGACAGGCAGGAGCATTGGTGGTATCTTACAGTTAATGGGTACACTGCAGAGGGCAATGCAAGAGATTATTTTGATGGCTAACGATGTTAGTGGCTGCAGTGGAGGCCCACTTTAGCTGTGGAAGTACTTCAAATGCAGCCATCAAAGGTAGGTTGGTGGAGAAAAGGTTTAGAATGGGAGAGTAACTCATTCTGCGGTGACGACCTAATTAATTACAGTTTAAAATCTGCAGGCAGGAATAAATATTTCACTAGCAAAACCAAAGTCCATCTTGCCTGACTACAGTGTGTGCCACCTGGCTTACCAAGTTAAACACCACACTTCACCACCACACTTATTAAAAGTAAATTGATTTAGGCATTCCCTCTTCCCATTAGCTTTATCCTGATAGGCATTTCCCATTATATAACTAGCCCCCCTCCCTCATCCTGCACTTGAGGAATTTTCCATTCCACCCACCCCAGCACTTAGTCTTCCCTCCTTCTTTTCTTCCCCTTCTCTATTTTTGTTGATGGTAGAAACTAAGGCAGAAATGGTGTGTTTAAAAAGAAGCCTCTTTCCCTTACTGGTTGCTGTGGGTCATGATAGCATTGTTGTGTTGAAAAGGGGTTTCGGAGTGGGTGAGGCCTGTCCCAGTCCTAAAGAGAGAGTATTTAAATCCTTGTTTTGTGGTTACAGCATTAGACTGCTAACTTGACACACAATCAGACTAAACTAACTTTGACTCCTGAGGTAACAGCACTAAAATCTTTTTATTAGCACACTACAATTAAAGCATTTAAAATGTAAAGAATGAAGACTTTCATTTGAACAATTGTCCTTATTCCTTTTCACATTAGCAGTAGAGCCTCAACAAGAGGCATGCTCTGCTTAATGGTCCTTAGATGACATCAGATGGTACTTAACTGTCCTTTTTCATAGTTTCCAAAGCCAGAAAGGACCATTGTGATCTGACTTGTGTAAGATAGGCCAAACTATAGAAGTTCCCCAAAATAATTCCTGAATTTCAAATCTATTAGAAAAATATCCAGTTCTGATTTTTAAAATTGTCAGTGAGGGAGAACCTACCATAACTGTCCATAAACTGTTTCAGTGGCTAATTACTGTAAAAAAATGCACACTTGTTTCCAGTCTGAATTTATCTAACTTAAGCTTCCAGCCATTGGTTCTTGTATCTTTCCCTGCTAGACTGAAGAGCCTGTCATTAAATATTTCTTCCCCACAAAGATACTTATAGACTGTAATTGTCATCCCTTAACCTTTTAGCTACATGTACCTGTCCATTTGGGAGAAAAGGGTTAGCTTAAGGACTTGCGAGTAGACATATGTGGGAATCAATTTCCCCTTCCCCTAAGTTAACACTAGGTAAAATACAAGAATTATTTCAAAGAACTTCCAATTCTGGAATGGGCCAACTTCAGACCTTTAAAAGTTTGAAGAATCAGAGACTGCAGCAGAATAGTCCACTGACTAGTCACTCACCTAGAGTGTGGAAGACTTGAAATCATGGCCTTGCTCTGAATCAGGACATTACAAGCATGTGATAGACCCAGGTTCCAGTGCTCCTAAACTGGCCTGCTCCCCTCCAATGTTCTTGCCCAAAAATTCCGTTCTGAACCTGAAAAGCCTTTGTGACAAAAGTTAAGTCAAGACTGATTATTTTTGTGCAAAGTGTTAGTTTCATTAAACTGGTTATTTCTGACAAGTTGAGTTGAAAAATTCTTAACTGCCACATGTTCTGAGTTGCTGCTATTGGTGGTAAGTGTAATTCTGTTCTCTGTAAGGTATAATGAAACACAACAAGGGGAAGAAAAAATAACTGCAATGATAAGGAATGCAACTTCTGCCTATGATGCTTGTTCACTCCTGGCAAGTCACAGCACAACACAGACTTGTCAACCAGGCTGAGGCCTAGCAAACTTCTATTATGTCAGGTTGTTTAAGGCACTGCTTTTAGCTTGCTTTCTGGATTATAAACTCACAGCAATGTTGCAAAAGTTGTTGTCTTGGCCAACAAGGCCATATTACTTCAAGGGGTTGTGTATATATACCTGTTGTACAGATTTCAATTAATATCTTTAGAGAGCTTCTGCTTATATTGGCACTTATTTCCAGTACAGGAGTAAATTCTCCATGTGTGCATACCTTTCTGCTGGTATAAGTGCATCCACATAAGAGGGTAAACCAATTAGATAACCGGTATTAAAAACAGTTGTAGATGAGAATGCAAAACAAAAGGAGGTGAAGGAAAAAGATGCACTAGAGAGGAAAGCAGGAGGAATGTCAGTCACATTTTATTGTTCAGAATTTAACTCTGGAGGTAATGTCATTTGGGTGCCATCTTTCTGGCTAACATACCTTTCAGGATCAGGACACTGAAAGCCAGGAGAAAATGAAAACAGACAGTCATGATTGTAAAGCTTGCCTCTTCCAGCCCACTGGCTCTGGCAGTGATGCCTATCTTGGCAAACCTCATCCTCAAATTCAATCCAAACACATTTTGGGATGTCAACGATGAACACTTTTCCCATTTCTAGAATCATTCAATTTTACTTTATGCCAGCTTATGACTTTACCAGGGCCTTGCAAACCCCTATCCTAGTTCATCTCACTTAAGTCTATACCAATATTTCTTTTTATAAACTTTATTTAGCTGGACTTCTATTAACCTGAACATATTAAAACAGGCCTCCATCCAACAAGAGTGAAGCAGCCACTCTCCTGAGCATAGTCCAGTGGGCTTTGCTGGGTTGTGGGAAGCCACAGGAGACTCTTGAGGAAACACTTCCAGGCAGAAGGCCTGACAGCTGCAAGAGAATGCAGAGGAAGGAGGGGCTCAGGTACCAGAGCTCAAGTAAGCAAGAGCTGCTCTCTCATATCTCTTAACTCCAATCCTTTGCGGTTCCTTCGTTCAAAATACAGAGGAGCAGCTGTGACCCGGGTGCTTTGGTGAACCGAGTGCTATATGAAAACGCCCAGGAGACTGGATCCAGGCACATGCCATGTGTTCAACATTCCACTCTGATTTAGGGAGTAAAATGAAAATCTGAGCTGAAGCATTTCAATAAAACACCTTGCTACATCTACACTGGCCCCTTTTCCGGAAGGGGCATGTAAATTTCACCAGTCGTCGTAGGGAAATCCGCGGGGGATTTAAATATCCCCCGCGGCATTTAAATAAAAATGTCCGCCGCTTTTTTCCGGCTTTTAAAAAAGCCAGAAAAGAGCGTCTAGACTGGCCCCGATCCTCCGGAAAAAGTGCCCTTTTCCGGAGGCTCTTATTCTTACTTTGAATAAGTAAGGCTCTTATTCTTTAAAGTAAGAATAAGAGCCTCCGGAAAAGGGCACTTTTTCCGGAGGATCGGGGCCAGTCTAGACGCTCTTTTCCGGCTTTTTTAAAAGCCGGAAAAAAGCGGCGGACATTTTTATTTAAATGCCACAGGGGATATTTAAATCCCCCGCGGATTTCCCTACGACGACTGCTGAAATTTACATGCCCCTTCCGGAAAAGGGGCCAGTGTAGACGTAGCCCTTTTGTGGGATGTCTTCAGTTGGATTAGGTGGGACTTGTATATTTGTGGGCTCTGAATCCTGGAACTATTCAATTGTTATCAGTTACTAACCAGTTCAGATTAGATGACAGGTTATTCAAGGTCTAAGAAAATTACTATAAACTAATTAGCAAAGAGTGGGATGGGATTACTATTGCTAGGCTAAGGGAAAAGGCAATTTTTAAAACATTAGCTAACTAAGCACTGTTTAAAAGTTATAAGTGTTGGGTACTAGCACCTTTAAAATCTTAGGAGTTGATTAGTACCATCTAACATTTTACAAGAGGCTTAAAAATACCATTTTTATTAATCTACACAAGGCTGAAAGCAAAGTGCTAAAGGACAGGAAGTGAACTTTCATAGCAGGAACGTTCTGATGTTTCCAAAATATGGTCTTCATACCCAGTTCCCAAGTTGTCTGAGAAGCAGCCTCTCCTTCCACCAACTTCCCAGTAGCTTGGGAGCAGGGCAGTGCCAGCAATTTGATTTCAGGGAGTATTTTTTGTTTCAGAAACTCTAGACCATTTCTGCTGCAGAACTTAATTTCCAGGACAGCTCTAATAATTAGCCAGTTAAAAAAAAAAGTCTAAGCCGGTTAATCCTGTTACATTCTTGCCCTGGGCGGTACCTTGCCACAGTGAGCTTCACAGAGCACCTTCATATGGCATAGAAAGTATTGCCTTTTATTAATGGAATTATTCACTAGATGAGCTTTAATAATAATTCCAAAAATGTGTGCAGGTGCCTGGAAAATGAGTACTCAGTTTCATGCGTTTTCTATTGAAGAACAATTCAGTAAAACCATTTTTCTGCTGGGATCTACCCAAGAAGCTAAATGTTTGAATTGCTACTATCATTTTTAAAGCACTTGAGGTGCACCCCAGGTCTATAGACACTTGGTCATTTTTTCACAAGGTTACTAGACAAATTTGCTATACCAGAAAAGGAAGTTGTTTCTCTTTAAAGTAACTGAAGTGTTTTCCAGTGCCTTGTCTTTATGAAATTAAAATCTGAGGCATGAGTGCTCAAAATTAGATTTATTTATTTGGCTAGCACCTTCCTCTGGGCCACATTGCTGCCTTTCATACTCCCCTACCTAAGGCCACAAAGGGGACATAGACCAACCAACCCTCTGTTCTTCCCTAATACAGCTTCTAACTGGGATTAGTCTGTAGTTGTGGGGAAAGCAGGGTAGGTTGAAGAATACATAGAAAGCACTCATCTGGAAGAGCTCCAGTTATTATACAGGTAAGTCACTTCCCTTTTGTCCATGTGCTTTTGTATATTCCAAATGTGGTAACTCACAAGCAGCAGGAAATAAACAGAGGCGGGACGTTGGAGACTGACAGCAGCACAGCTCTGCGAAGTCAAGCATCGGTTCAAGATGCTCAGCAAATATATGTATGGTCTATGTCAGTGGTCCCCAAGGTTTGGGGCTGCCGGGCGCCTGGGGGCGGGGCTGCTCACGTGCTGCGCGTACAGGGGCGGGGTCGCTCACAGGCCACGTGATTGGGGGCAGGGCCAAGCATGCACTGCATGCCCGAGGTCTGGGCTGCCCAGGTTCTGCGCGGCCGGGGCCGGCAAGGGCACGCACAGGGCCAAGGCCAGCACCAGGGCTGGCAAGGGCATGCACAGCGCGCCTGGGGGCGGGGCCAGCCCAGATTGCTCTGTGGGCCATGGGAACCACGGCTCTAAGGTGTCACAGGACTACTTGCTGATTTTAAAGTTACATGGCTATCCCTCAAACTCTACTGTAGAAAAGTTGCAAATTTAACTGTGAGGATAATTAACCAGTGCAATGTGAATGTAGTAGATTCTCCATCACAGAAGTCATTAAATCAAAACTGCATACCATTCTAAGAGATGTTACACCTCAAACACAAGTTACACCTTTGATGCAGAAGTTGCTGAGTTGAGATTCCAGGGGCTAGTAGCGAAAATCCAGCCCACCCACTACTTTGGTTTCCAGCCTAGGGACCTTATAGCAGTCAAGCTCTGCTCCATCCCTAATCTTGCTATTATTTCCACAGGCTGCTTTCTGTTCTATTGGTACCAGGCTTCTGCTGCATCACCCTTCTGGGCTAGGGTCCCAGGGCTTTGCTCTCCTCCATTAAAGAGCTGCTGGCTGCCACACTACCTAGTTTTATACCAGCCTGCCTGGGCTCCATCCTATCAAGCTTCTCTCTTGCTTCAGGTGTGTTCTATCAGGTTACTAGCATCCACCGAGCCACATTAACCATTTCCAGGCACACAGTTGCCAATACTAAGATGCTTTAAAGCAGTGGTCCCCAACACGGTGCCCACGGGCGCCATGGCACCCGCCGGGGCATTTGTGTGCCCGCCTAGCGCTGCCCCACTCGCACTGCTGCCGCGCCGCTTGTTGTTGATTTCAGCCCCTCCCCTCATCTATCCCCTTCCCTCCAGCCTCTTGTCTAATCTGCTTCACGAGGAGCTTGGACCCTGGCGTAGGCAGCACCCCACCCAGCGCTCTGCCTCGCTCCTGCTCCCAGGTGTTTGTACAGGGCTGCCAGCCAGCTGCACTACCACGCCAGCCCCTCCACGCTTCCACAGCACCCCCAGGAGCTGCTGGCCCCAGAATCCCTTGCAGCGGCTGCAGGCGAGCCCTGGCCTGGCGGCTCCTCTCTCTCCTCTTGCAGGGGAGGGGCTCCTGTGGCGCCCTGCTTCACATCGGGGAAAGGTGTGTACAGCTGCAGAGAAAGGGAAGTAGGGGGACCCGTGACACTTTCCACCTCTCCCCCAGAGTGCTCCGACATTTCTGCACATGCTGTGGGGAGGGGACAAGGATTTGGTGGGGAGAGGGAAAGGAGACGGAATTTGGTCATGGGGGGAGGTGGGAGAGAGGAGCAAACTGGGTCTGGTCGGGATCTGGTTTGGCTGGGAGGGAAGAGGGTACAGGGTGGATCAGGTGGGGGAGAGAAGAGGGGTAGACTGGGTCCAGTCACTGAGAGGTCGGGTTTGCCTGGGAGAGAAGGTGGAAATTGGGTTCCGTGCGTGCATTTGGGGGGGGAAGTCGGGATGTGTATGGAGGGGAGACAGGACGTAGGCTGGGTTTGGCCGGAGAGTGTGGTGGGAGTCAAAGAGAAAGTGGCGCTTTCCTCCTCAGTGCCTGTCCTGGGGGGGCGGCCAAAAAAAAGTTTTGCTTGGGGCAGCAAAACACCTAGAGCCAGCCCTAGCCCCACCCTCGGGTGCGCAGCCTATGTGCAGCCCCTCCCCTGGGTGGCCCTGTCCCCAGGTGGCCCAGACCCCACCCCCTGGTGGCCCAGCAGCCCTGCACAGTGCCCACCACCCAAAAAGGTTGGGGACCACTGCCTTAGGGTACGTCTACACTACAAAGTTAATTCGAACTAACACGTTAGTTCGAATTAACTTTGATAGGCGCTACACAAGCGCTCCACTAGTTCGAACTTAATTGGAACTAGCGGAGCGCTTAGTTCGAACTAGGTAAACCTCATTCCACGAGGACTAAGCCTAGTTCAAACTTACTCATTCGAATTAAGGGGTGTGTAGTCCCTTAATTCAAACTAGTGGGAGGCTAGCCCTCCCCAGCTTTCCCTGGTGGCCACTCTGGCCAACACCAGGAAAACTCTACTGCCCCCCTCCTGGCCCCGGACCCCTTAAAGAGGCACAGACTGGCTACGGTGCCCCTGCCAGCACCCAGCCAGCAGACCCTGCACCTGGCACGGCTTAAGCCAGCCACCCAATGCCCCCCAGCCCTCCCCCTCTTCCCGGGACCAGGCTGGTGGCTCCCGGGAGCTTGCCCGGGACAGGCAAGAGGCGGACACCCGCCTGGTCCAGTGCAGACATCGTGGACCTCGTCCACGACCTCTGCACTAGGCACAGGAAAGCGGCCGTCTAGGGCAGGATAGCTGCCAGCCTGGCCACCCAGGAGCAGGTTTGCATGAAAATCAAGGTGGTTCACTGAGACCCCCGACCCTGAGCTTAGAATGGCCGTACTGGGTCAGACCAAAGGTCCATCTAGCCCAGTAGCCTGTCTGCCAACAGCGGCCAACCCTAGGGACCCTGGAGGGGATGGACCATAGACAGTGACCAAGCCATTTGTCTCGTGCCATCCCTCTCCAGCCTTCCACAAACTTCCGGCAGGGACACCACTCCTACCCCCCTGGCTAATACCACTCCATGGACCCAACCTCCATGAATTGATCTCACTTCTCTTTAAACTCTGTTCTAGTTCTAGCCTTCACAGCCTGCTGCAGCAAGGAGTTCCACAGGTTGACTATTTGCTTTGTGAAGAAGAACTTTCTGTTATTAGTCTGAAGCCTGCTACCCATTCCTTTCCTTTGGTGTCCTCTAGTCCTTCTATTATGGGAACTAATGAAGAACTTTTCTGTATGCACCCTCTCCACCCAACTCCTGCTTTTAGAGACCTCTATCCTGTCTCCCCTCAGTCTCCTCTTTTCTAAGTTGAAAAGTCCCAGTCTCTTTAGCCTCTCTTCATATGGGACCTGTTCCAAACCCCTCATCATTGTAGTTGCCCTCCCCTCTCCCACCCTCTCTCTTCCCCTCTCCCACCTCCTTTTCCAAGTCTCCCCCAGTTTTGTTCAATAAAGAGAGATTCTATTTTTGAACACAATTGTCCTTTATTTTGTACATCAGGAAGGGGAGCTAGGGAGGAGTAAGTGGAAGGAGGTGAGGGAGGAATGGGGTACGAGCCCCCGATGGGGAGGACTGGGCTGGCTCTGTGGGCTTCTGGGGGTGGAACCTCTCCTGCAGCCCCCCAATTGCCCCCTCTTCCCAGACGGCTGCCTGCGGCAAGTGCAGCCGGTCTGATGGCTGAGTGCCGTGATGTGCCCAGTGTGGGTACTCTGGGCAATCCAAGCCAGGACTGCTTTGCAAACGGGGCACCCCTGAGAATTGTCTGTCCGGGGTAGGGGTCCGGTCCCTTTAAGCACAGCCCTCGGCTAGCCTGAGACAGCAGCTCCACGCTCTAAGTCGTCATCTGATGCCCTGCCGGCACTGCTTCCGGCCATCCTTAACCCCGGTTCAGGGTCCACTCTGTGTGGACATGCTAGTTTGAATTAGCAAAACGCTAATTCGAACTAATTTTTTAGTCTGGATGCGTTAGTTTGAATTAACTAATTCGAACTAAGTTAGTTCGAATTAGCGCTGTAGTGTAGATATTCCCTTAGAGACTAACATCTATTCTAGCATGAGCTTTTGTGGGTAAAACCCACTTCATCAGTTGCGCTGTCTAACTTAAGATTTCAGCCATTGGGCTCTCATTCTGCATTTTCCCACTAGAGCAAAGAGCTCTCAACTATCAGAGATCTTCTCCCTATGCAGGTACGAATAGACTCTCTTAGTCATCTTCTGGATAACTGAATAGAAGTCTGATTCAAGTGCTCATGGAAAGCAAGCACAGGCTACAATTACGAATACTGTCACAGGTGAGTTAGAGATGTTATGATTGTTTGGACAAATTCTGGGGGGAAAAAAATCAGGATAAACCTAGGGTTGATTTTTTTCCCCTTCATTAATGTTTCAGGGGAAAATAGATGTACTGCTTTCCAAGAAAACCCTCTCCATTGTTGTCCATGTCATAGGACTTGCATTTTGATTGGTTCAGATTATCTGTACAACAGTGTGAACATAGAGTGTAAAGTTAACAACTAAGTTAATTCATTTTGTGATAAGGAATAGAAAAGGGAAAGGAGGCCAAGTAACTTTCTGAATTGGCAGAAAGCTGAAGCAGAGACTGACTTTCATAGAAGTGACCTTCATTTATTGATGCAAATAAAACTGACCTCAAATGCTGTTATTTCAGTTAGAACAAATGGTAATGATCTTGCCTTATATAACACCCCTTCTCCAGAAGGGCTGAGTGCAAAATGAAACACAATGGAACTGCACGGACAACCACTTCCTTTAAGTAATGTGTATTGTCTTCAGAGGCCATCCTAAAAAAAAAAAAAAAAAAACAACCCTTTACTGAGTACACTTGTATTTCTCCACCTTTATGCGGTGACTTCTCTTGTTACCGCTCTGAATTATCAGCTTCTATGAGTAGATGCTTAAAGCAGGTTTCAGTCTAGAAATTTTTATGCCAGCACTAATATTTCAATAATGAATGAGATGATCCTTATGTACAAGGGTTGAACAGCATCCAGCATCATTACACAATAAGTTAGGCTTGAAATGGAAAAATCACTTTTCCAATTCAAACAGCAGGGTAAATATGAAGGGCCAGCATAGTTGCCTGCGTTTGAATTTGGCAAGGACATGGAGTTAATTCCAGAGTGGCTCCAGGTGGATGCTCTTATCTGGAATAAATGCCATCTTCCAAACTAGTTTCCATCCCTTTGGAAGTAGGTTAATCTATTTATTCTGAAATAAAAGCATCTACACATGGAGGCTGTGTCTATACTGGGCCACTTATTCCGGAAAAATCAGCCGCTTTTCCGGAATAAGCTGCAAGCTGTCTACACTGGCCCTTGAATTTCCGGAAAAGCAACGATGCTCTACTGTACAAAATCAGCCGCTATTCCAGAAAAACTATTCTGCTCCCGCTCGGGCATAAGTCCTTATTCCGGAACACTGTTCCGGAAAAAGGCCAGTGTAGACAGCCCAGTAGTCTTTTCTGGAAAAAAGCCCCGATCGCGAAAATGGCGATCGGGGCTCTTTTCCAGAAAAGCGTGTCTACATTGGCCACAGACTCTTTTCCGGAAAAAGGGCTTTTCCGGAAAAGCAGCCTGCCAGTGTAGATGCTCCTTTTCCGGAAAAACTGAAAACAGAATAGTATTCAGTTTTAAGCATTTCCGGAAATTCATGCCAGTGTAGACACAGCCGGAGTGAATAGCTGTTACACTTTGAATTTATACCCTTCCTTTTTCCAAATTAACTTTCATGTGTGCACAGCTCCGCACACGACTATTCTCAGGAAATAAGCCATGGAACTAAGGAGTGTGCAAACTCATTCACTTCCTGAAGACTGGCTTTACTGTTGGCTTTGAAACACTAACATGTTATAAGCTTCAACGTACACTCCTCTGCACTTGGTTATAGGGTTTCTTCTCCAGAGCTTGCCTTGTATCCTCTATAAAGTCACCCTGACCTCCCAAGTAATCAGTTTGGGATTAATGAACTACATTGATCCAGCTAAGCTTCAGCAACCTAAATCCAAGTATTAACTCCTCCTGGCAGGCAGGCCAGCAGAAGAACTCTACTACCATATTTCAGCCATTGTTTAATGGCCACGTGTGATAAAATCCTTGTTCTGTGTCACATCCAGAAAACTGCAGCACACACTGCTCTCTAGCCTTAAACTGAGCTGTTGGCTCAATACTTACTGAGAGGTGTGTCCACCTGCCGATCACAGCACAAACTCCATCAAGGGGAGAAGGGAGGGCAATACCACTTCGTGCAGCATCGCAATGTTTCTGATTCTCTGGTTTTAATTTCAACAAATAAGGAATATATAGATGTGTCTCCCCTTTCTTCTGTTTTCTCATCAATGGCTATTAGATAGCACGGGGAGGAATGGTGTCCCTTTGCTAGAAGCTGGGAATGAGTGACGGGATAGATCACTTGATTGCTTGTTCTCTTCTTCCCCTCTAGAGCACCTGGCTTTGGCCACTGTCTTATGTTCTTCACTTCTCATCCACGTCCTCTGTTAATTTAGTCATCTTTTCTGGCTTTTTTTCTCTTTTAGTTTTTAATCTGATGCTTCTCCTGAAAGAGCATTCTATTATTTAAACAAAAGTTACCCTCCTTCCTTCCTAAACTGGTAATTAAGTTTTATGATTTTCCCCTCAATAGTTTCTGACATCAGCAATAACTAACACCATCTACTTTTGACTTCTGGTGCCACAGGAGAAAACAAAGGACTTGTAGCAGGACTTGTCACAGCCAATTAATAATCAAAGTGACCTGTGTAGTCATCTTGTTTAGTTTTAGTACAGTGGTTGTATTGATTTAAAAGCAGTTTTATGTCACAGGTGACTGTAAACACTAGTAATTGCTCTGAAATAAAACAGACATCATCTATGCTTAATGGAATCAGATTTTTGGTTGCTTAACCTATGATGAAAGTGGTCGGTGTTTAAAAACAACTCCAAAATGTAAACCAGTCAGAAACCAGCTTTTGAACCTAGCACTTAGAAATGGCTTTTGTAAAGTCTAGACTAGTATCTCATCTCCAGTATTGGGCTGTTGGTATGATAGTGGAGTGTATGTAGAAAGAACCTGCTTGGTTGTGAAATGCTATACTAAGAAAGAAGCCTCTTTCAGAGAACTCGCACTCTATCAGATTCACAATTTTCCAGTAATTAAATCTTTGCTGGTCAATTCCAATATTACACTCTTTCTTTCCTGAATGATCCCCCTTAGAAGGGAATGAAGGGAGGAAAAGAGTACCTGAGAGAGATGAGAAAATGATACCAACTGAACTAAGAAGGGGCCCAACCACAAAAGAGAAGTGCAACAGAAGTCTTTCTTTTGCTCTGGTCCCCTTTCTTCCGTAGATTTGTCGCTTTCTTTTCTCTCTCCTTTAATAAATCAGTAGTGACTCATTAAACTACGGTTGCTATGCCTATGCCAGCTGGCCAAAACTAGACCCTTGACTTTAGCCTTAGCTTGTATTTGCTGAAAGTAAACATAAGCAACGTTACATATTTCTCCATGAGTTATCTAGGGAACAGAGAATAGCTCATTAACAGTTTTTAGAATGATTTAACTTTTCTTCTGGGATTACTGGTAAATTGTAAATCAACTGTTGGGTCACAAATGATAATGGGCAACCATCAAAATGTTCAATTCTCCTCAGCATCCCAAAGTTCAGCCTATTCCCGTCCAAAGCTTTACTGGCCAAGATCAGTCCTTTTTGAAAGATTTACAGATCGTGGTTGTGGCTGAGCCAAAATTGTTGCAAAATTACCTTTGATCCTGGTCAAATCCTGGAAGTGCTGAGGCTTGTGAAAATACAGTTTAAGCAACCAAAAAAAAATTGAGTTTTTCAAACTTCAAAACAGATCCATGGGTCAAATACTGAGTGAAAAATTAGATCAATTCTTTAACCAAGCCAGTTTCCCCACCCCTAATTATTGCCCATTTTCCTCTAATAGTGTTGTGGTGTTTGGGTGGCTTAATATTATGCATACATGCTGACAATGTTACATAGTCTGCCCTTTGTTCTGTCTGTTCTCTAATTCTTTCCACATAGGTATGTACTTTTGTGTCTTATCTGTTTGATTTGGACAGTGAAACTTAGGGAATCTTTATTTCTACCTGATTAAATTTATTCTTTTCAGTGTAACTTAACTCTCCTAGACCCTGAGATTCAGTCTCCCATGAAAGAGCAGCAGCTATTGATCTTTGAGATTTAATAAGTCACACAAGCGTGTGATCCATGTGCAAAGCATAAACTCTCTCCTTTTTTAAAAATCTGTATTATATCATCTTTTAAAATTAATTTAGATTCTGGATTGACAGCTTTTGAATTTGCGACTACAGAACATGAAAAGCTTCCTCTGAAACTAATGATGTTTTAGGCAGTGACCCAGTGCTTGTTTGGAAGAACTTCCAAAGTATATGAATGCTCTGAAAAGAAAACAGGTCAGACTGACTTTGAAGATATACTATGGGGTTTGAGATCAAGCTCAGTCTTAGTATGGCTTCCAGAATTCCATGCCAAGTTGTAATGGTTGCCATTGCTAGACTTAGGAAGCGGATGGTCCTGAGGTTAATAGGTTTGCTCAGACTTTTTTTTTTTTTTTATAAACACACTGTATTGGCTCAGAGGGAATAATGCCACAATGCAATCATCAACAGCTCCACTCCTGCGCCACTTTCAAAGACCAAGTAGTGACCAAGCCTGATCCTGTCTGAGCTAATGAAATGTCAGAATCACAGCCAGAGACTGCATGGCCACAGGTTTACCTGCAAGTTTATAATTAGCTGTAGCCATTGATGATTTATACCAAATAAATCATGAGTTACAAACAGATGCTGGAACAGCATCACACAATTAGCAAGATGTGCAGTTTGCTGCAAGTTAGAGGCACTGAGCAATACCACAGAGAGAATGGGATTCCTGTAGATGTCCGGAAGCTTCTCTTTCATATTTCAGCAAAGCCAAAACCAGGAACTGAGGCACTTAAGAAAAGCAAATAGTGGTGGATGTCTCCAGCTTTGGCCACCACCTAGGGAGGGTGACTGGTTGATGATTGTCAACAAACTAGAAATGCAGCTCTTTAAATGCAAAGAATCACAGCAGAAATAAGGGAAGTTAATTATACGTACTTGAACAAGTAGCTTACGAAGATGCTTACAAAGACGTAGCTTTATATGGGTGTTCATCCCTTGAAATCCAATAAATGTAACTGAACAAGTGGGTGTAAGACAGGAAAGTCTGCTTGTAATGAGCAAAAAGGCAAGTTACTACGTGTGGCTGAAACTTGTTCTGTGCCCATCTTCCTGAAGTCTTCAGCAATTATGATTGCTCTGTTGCTCTCATATGATTACAGATTATATTTGGCTTGTAGCTCTAAATAGCCGTTTACTTATCTGCTACTAAACTAGACTGGGAGCTACCCCTATATCCCCCGCATGGGCCTGTCCTGAAGGAGAGACCTCCAGTTACGTGAGATAATTGGGTGATGATGAGATACAAACAAATGAGAACACTTTTTCTTGTGATGCTGTCTCTTCAAAACTTGCATCCCATGAGCCTTTTTCTGAGGTGCCTGTCACTTTGATATCAACATGTCAGGATTGGGAGCCACAAAGGGATTTAAGTGTTGCAATGCTAAACATGGCACCAAGCTTTTCAATGCACAGAGAATGACAGGAACCAACACTGCTGTCTAAAGAGCCTGAGCCAGGCCCCCTATACTAAGAATGGTGAGCGAGAGGTGCCTTGGAATATGTTCTACAAAAGCCAGCATGCTCGGCCAGGGAGCTGCCTAAGCTAGCCAGTGGGAGATGCCATTGAGAGGTGTGTGAGACCCACCCCACTATGAGAGAATGGCTTCCCGCTAGCCTGTATTCATACTCTCTCTGCTTGGCAATTCCATAAACAGCAACTTGCTGTCTGTATCAGGTGTCTTTTGAGCCAAAGTAATTTCTTGACCACTGAGTTAGGTGCCTTCACTTAACACAGAAGAGGAGAAGGCAGGGCCTGGAGAGAGTGGGGGAAAAGGAAAGAGGTCTGAAGAAGGGTCTCCCACCTCACAGGAGAGTGCTCTCAGCACTGGATGATGGGTTAGTTTCATTTGGTCCTTTTTCAGCCTCTCCTGTTGGAACTCTCTCTCTCTCTCTCTTTCAAGCATGAAAGAGGGATTGGTACAGGGGGAGTAAACTACCTCCATGAGTCTCCCAGCCACTGAACTACAGAGTCATGCTCATTTAAATATTTAGCCACAGTGGAACCTCTCCTACAGGAGGAAGGCTGAGGGAGGCTCATGGCACAATATTCCATAGTTCATAGGGCAGCCTCTTTAGAAGCAGGAAATCTAAGCCCCAGTCCTGTTGATGACCTCTGAGCACAGGCATTCAGCTGTCAAGCCATATGCAATCTTCCCCGGTTTGTGGATTGCTCTGGGGAAGAGTGTATGCTCAAAAGCAGAAACATAAGCTCTTAGGGAATGTTCACCCTGAAAATTTAGGTACCAAGTCAGTTTAGATACATTCAAGATGTGGGGGGATGGTTGTAGTTTGTAGAAGAGGCAAAACTGGGACTGACGTGCTTAAGTAGATGTGGGGATGTCCACAAGAATTCAAGGCTTTGTCTTGTAGCCGAAACTGAGACACTAAGCTAATAAGTGCTTCTTACATACCTCGAGGCTGATTCAGCGCAACACTTAGGTCTTTCCTTATACCCAATCTATTGAAACTGCTCTCTAAAATGATTAATAATGAGTACAAATCTGTTCAGGGAAATAAAATTCCCTGTGTAGCCACCCCATTGAAGGTTGTGTGTCGTATCATCCTCATGCCTTTGAAATTTGCTGTGTCCTACTAAAATGCCTCTGGCCCCTAAGGGGACAATCTGCCTCAGCATGCAAAGGGTTATTATGCCTCTCACAAAACTGCTAACTTTTAAAAAGATTCCTTCTATTACACAAAGTTGGAGAAGCAAAAAAATCTGATGTACTAGACAATGCTGTGTGTGTGATTATACAAGATTAAAAATAAGGTGCACAGATTAGATGTGTATCATACATTAAGTATCTCACTATAAATTGTCAAGACTACAAGCTAAATATGAGTCAACATTGAGACATGGTTGGGATGGGGGGGGGGAAGCAAACCTGATTCTTGGATGCATGAACAGGAATGTTGTGAGCAGGACATGAGAAGTCATGCTTTCACTCCACTCTGAACTGGTCAGCCCTCAATTGGAGTATTGTGTCCAGTTCTGGGCACCACATTTCAAGAAAGATGTGGAGAAACTGGAGAAGGTCCAGAGAAAAGCAGCACAAATGATTGAAGGTCTAGAAAACATGAGCTGTGAGGGAAGACTGAAGGAATTGGGCTTGTTTAGTTTACAAAAAAGAGAAGACTGCGAGGGGACATGACAGTGGTTTTTAGGTATCTAAAAAGGGTGTCACAGGGAAGGGGGAATTGTTCTCCTTGGCCTCTGAGGATAGGATAAGAAGCAATGGGCTTAAACTTCAGTAAGGGAGGTTTAGGTTGGACATTGGGAAAAGTCCTAACTGTCAGGGTGGTCAGTCTTTGCCTTGAAGATTCTATGCCAGGGGCCAGGAGGTGAGTGACACTAGAGCAGACTTTGTGGGTAGAAAGAAATGTCAGGCCCCATAGCCACCTGATGGAAGATTGCTCTGTGCCTCCACAGTTGTGCCAGGGGGAGGGACCCCAAATTTTTAGCATGGTTAATTTGGGGGGCTGTCAGGCATCAGAGGGGATTTAAAACAATATGGTTTCTCCAAATCATGCAAACCAATTTTGAGCATGGCTGAGTGTTCATTCCTCGTCAGTTAAATTGTCAATGCAATTTTCAGTATTGCGCCCTGGTTCGTCTACTCCAGTTATAACAACTATATTTACAGACAGCACTAGAGGGAGATAGATAGTGGTGGCACATCTCTGACAATGACTCAGGGAGCAACTTCTTTTTGGTGGTGCTCATTTAAACTGCTTTTAGTCACAGAATCACAGACTACTGGGACTGGAAGGGACCTCAAGAGATCAAGTCCAGTCCCCTTCCCTCGTGACAGGAAAAAGCATCATCTAGATCATCCCTGACAGATGTCTATCTAACCTGTTCTTAAATATCTCCAGAGATGGAGATTCCACAACCCCCCTTCTTCCCCCAGGCAACTTATTCCAGTGTTTAATCACCCTGACAGGCAGGAAGTTTTTCCTAATGCCCAACCTAAACCGCCCTTGCTGCAATTTAAGCTGATTGCTTCTTGTTCTGTCCTCCGAGGCCAAGGAAAACAATTTTTCTCTCTCCTCCTTATAACACCCTTTTAGATACTTGAAAATTGCTATCATGTTAGTCAGTTAAAGGCCTGGTGACTTACAAGCCAGCTATAAGCAGGCACTAAAAATTTGACACAAACCTGGTTGGCCGGCAGCTGCACATAGTTCAAGTTTTCTGGTTAACCCCAAAAAAGAGAGGCTGCCTAAGCATATTGTATCCCAATGAAATGTCACGAGGAATTTAGACCAGCTGCATGTAATTACCTAACTCTGGTACCAGCACCAAATTCTAAGTTAACTGATGCAAAAATGTGAGGTCATTCTTAATGGCCACAAGATGGTCCAGGACATTCGTTTTACATGGTACTTCCAGCAGCAAAGTAGCCCCATAAAAACATGATCAGTCAGTACTCACAAAGAAATGCCCCACTTTCTATATCACCTGGGATCTTCCTAGAAATCTTCCACCCAAGCATTGGATGCAGCTTAGCCGCTGTCTATTTTTAAAGGTTTAGTGAGCTACCTGTATTACTAGTGGCTCCCTTTGTTGCTTGCTTTTAGTAAATGTTTTTGATTGACTAAAAAACAACTGCAGAGAGCAAAACATCAAAAAAAAAAAAACAGCTGACTCAATGGTGAATGTTAAGCTCTGACTGGGGAAGCCACTCCAGCAGTGGTGGATGGACTGCCATTCCACTGGGGCAGCAGTACTGTCCCAAAAACCCTTCTGTATTTTTGTTAGCCTTGGTATTTTTACTGCACGAGAAAGGCACATGTATGTCACATTTGCGTGTATGTGCTTGTATCGCTTGGTAGCCCCATTTAGAGCTGCATTGAGATTTACACTTGAAACTGAAATCTGTTTCTCACTCTGATTAAACAGCATGCCTACATTTGATAGAATAACTCGTCACAAGGGTTCTCTATACATTTTTTTTCTGATCACATCTCAGACCTAGGCCATTTTTGAAATTTTAAAATTAAACTGTCACCTTATCCAGTAATTCTACTTTGACCTACACAAACATTTGCCCCCAGGACTGCTCAGTTTTATCAGCCCTGGCTGTTTTCTGATGCTCGCAGCCTAATTGACTCTCCAGATGCCCTCTGCAACAGCCTAAGATGAAGAAGATAACCAGAGGCAAGGGAGGGTCAGCAGAGTGAACTGGCCAAGCAGGAGTGGTGGAAGAGGTTGAGCTGCCCACTAAGCAAGGCACACTCAAGTGAAGGCAGAGTCTTAGAACAGAGGACCTGGTCTGAGGAGAAGCTTGTTGGCAGCAGATTGAGGCACTGACTCCTGAAGAGCTCTACTAGCACCAGGGAATATTTCAGAGAACAGCTTCAATATGGAGCCGTTCAAATTCCTATGGCTCATTGGCAAACACTCCACCATTGCATGCCTCAGCTCTGTCCCACCAGGTAGCAGCACCACAGGAGCCATGCTGAGACACCAGTGGGCCTCCTCACCCTCATTTTAAGGCTAAATAACTGCTCTAGCCGTTTCTCTCCAATACATTGTACCTAAAAGGAGCCCAAAGAGAGAGGAATGGCATGTTAAATCCAGCCAATAGATTTTTTCTGTTTGAGATCTAGTCAGGCATAGTGCTACTACATCATCTGTATGGACCTGCACCTGTGAGATGCTACAACTGCTGCCATCATTTGGAATTGTGGACATGTAATAACTTGTGGGATAAGACAGACAGACTGACAGACATTAGGGGGTGGAGGACAGGAGACAAGTTTTCACTTTAAAAAGATGTTAAATACTATTGTATTTTGCAAGCCGCAGCCTCAGAAACCATGAGCTATCACCTCCTCTTCCTCCTTTAGGCTCTGTGCTATCTGAGTTACCTGGACACCTGTTCAGACAGGATGTGTCTAGTGGCAACCATGTAATATAAACATCCGGATTTGTCATCTAATAAAGAACTTTATAAGTTGCTGTTTGGCCTCTGCTTCCTTACACAGGCAATGGCAATAATTACTTTAGCAGGTAGTAGTGTCACCTCCTTTGAAAGATGCAGCATGAAGTGCTTAACTCTGTTTTATATTGAAGTTTTGTCTGAAACTGTGGGTGGTGTACTACAATTTTCACTTACAATTAGTAAGATTTATACTAGTGGATCCATGGCTTCTTGTGCAAGCAAATACTTGTCCAGGTGTGTATGAGTGGCAGAGTCAGCCCCTTTGAATTTATTTTAAAATGGTCAGAACTGAGAAGTCAAATTTTATTCATGAAATAATTTTGGCCAACTGGTGTTACTGCTAACAGGAAAGTAATTGCTATTGAAAAGTTGTAGCTGTGTCAGTTCTGCTAATTAAATGCATCAGCTAGGTTTATTTTTTGCATCTGCTCTTCTCAATTAAAAAGGATTTAAAATCATTCCACTTCTATTTTAAAATGTATTAATAGAGTCCTGTAGGCTTCATGCCATCTTACAAATACTTAAGACAAGATCCCTACCCTGCCCTGAAGAAGTTATTATCTAAATTAGATGGCACAAGCAAAAATCTTTGTCCTCCCAACTCTAATTACAGACTATGGAGGGAAGCCTGGATCAGTTAAAATAATTCTTCTGTGGTTCAAAACTCAAATTCTCATTTACATTTCTCTGTTTCACTTTAGACCAACACCCTGCTAAGAGTAGAGTAAGTGATACAGTTTGTCATAGCAGCAAAGAATCAAAGTTCTGACTCAGTTGTTTAACCATAAGCTTCAAAATCCTAACTTGCACAAGACTTATGCGTGTATACTTGGTGCTCTGAGCAATACACCCAAATATAAAAACTGTGATGCAGTAATCAAAAGAGGAATCACTGTGATCTGCATGTGATTTACATTTTCTCAGTCTTTTCCTCTTGATGGCCCTTCCTCATATTCTCTTCATTTAATTCTCTCTTCTTTCTTTGAAGTTTGAAAGCTCAGGGCCTGATTTTTCTCTTGCCAGTTTTTTACCAGAGTAACCCGACTGATTTCAATGGTTGGTGGACACGAATACCTATGTAAGTAAAAGGAAAGCCCTATTTATTTGGGAGTACTGTAGTAAGTTAGAAGATTGAATACATTCATAAAAGAACCTCAACTGTAAGAACAATTGAGCAGGATCACTAGCGCCAAGAAGTTACTTTTTTTTTTTCCAGTGGGATTATAAAGGTAAAAAGAAATACATTTAAGTCCACACAGCAGATGACTGAGCAGCATCTCTGCTGTAGTATGAGTCAAAGAGACAAACACTTGAGCAATGAGGGACAATGACAGCTGAAGAAATACAAATACGGGAAATCTACTCAGCTATGCAAACATACAATAGGATCACAGGGGAAAACATTACTAATGAAAGCCACAGTTAAGTTGAAGATACTGGACCAAATTCATTAGTGATGTCACCCCTCTGAAGTCCCTGTTCTTATACCAAAGCTGAATTTGGTCTCCTGTCTTGTTCAGCATGACCAAGACCAATCAATGGCTTCTCAGCCTATTAGGAAACTGCAATGAGACACAGAGTCTTTTTTTAAAAAGACCATAGAGATTGTTATCATGCTGAGCAAACACACACAAAGCTCCCTTACCAGAAACCACTGCAAAGCCACTGTTCACGAAGGCAGAGCTCCAAATTCATTTGGGAGGAAGGATGCCAATCTTGTGTTTAAGGCTTGACTAAGAGACAGAAGTTTAGGAGGCTGTATCTGCTCTACCACAGAGTTCCAGTGTGGCCTTTGGTAACTCTCTCAATCTCAGTTCTTCCCTCTGTGACATAGGGATAATAATGCTTCCTACCTAAGAGAAATGTAGTGAGGTACCCAAACCAAGTACTGTAAAAATCCATAAAGATACAATACAGACACAGGGTTTGACTATAGTTATGGTAAATAAAATTTAGGCTAGGAAAACACTGAGGTTATCTGATGTTGTCTCATGGAAGGGATGAAGCAGTTTTCCTAAAGAGAAGCAGCAGACTTTTACCCATCCCATGGTGCTTCCGAAGCTTTGGATCTTGCATACATTTGGAACATCAGCACTTTAAAGTGAGGACTCCTGATATGCCTTTGGCTTTACCTACCCAATGTCTAATTCAGTACATCAAGATGACCTGTGAAGAACAGGTGCTGAGTGTGTGCTTTTTAAAATACATTATGACTGAGAAAGAATAAATACCGGGGACGTTAAATGTTCCTAAATATTTTTACCTTATGAATATCAAGACTTTTCACCCCTACTTTTTGCTGGTAGTCTCCTTTAGTACAATGGTTCTCAACCTTTTTGATACCTGGACCAGCTTGCTGCCTTCTTAAACCACATGAGGGAGATCTCAGGGACTGACACTGGTCAACGGACCAGTTGTTGAGAAACACTGTGGTAGAGGTCTCAGACAGGTGGAATGGGACATGTTCAGGCTTTTTAAGTATATCAGGGAAAATCAAAGCCAAGGATTTGAACAGAACAGAAATCCCATCTCATGTAATCAGATCTCACTTTTCCAGAATCTGCATGAATAAGGATAGACAAGATCCGATCTCAGGGACTAGCCACTGTGTCAGCTGTCTACCTGTTACTCTTGAAGTCAGCAGATGAGGATCCCTAGTGCCCAACAGAAAACAAGCCCAAGTAGAAAGTAACCTTAAGACAAATCATTCTTTATATTATTGTAAAGAAGCAATAAAGGGCACAAGCATTCACAGGTCATCTTTTAAAAGTTACAGGTACAAGTACTTTAAGGATACACATTTGCCACAGTGAAGGGGATTTGGTTGGCTCCAGCATGGCCACTTTATTATCCCTGTTCTTTCACCTAAGTGCCACGGACACCTGACATGCCTACACCCTGCTAGAGATTCCTCACCTCTTACTGATACACTCCCTGCTGAGCCAAAGCATCACACCTCCCATTTAATTACATCTTGTGTAATTCGGTGCTGGGTCCTGCAGCTAGAAGGGGACCAGTATGCACCCAACTTTTCCTTCCTAAAATAGAGGCTGTGGGTGTGCACACTATGAGAAAAACTTTCTGCTATTAATTATGCTGTCCCCGATGGGCACCCCTAAGAAAAATCCCTTAACTTCCAAGCAATAAATATCTCTAACAGGACCCCCTGTCCTAGCTGCTGAGTCTTCATATATACTCCAGTTAGCAAGGATCCCTTCCAAGCCCTTCTTCCAGCCCTAGGATGGCAGACAAGATTATCACTACGGTCCCTGCACCTTAGAATCTATTAACCCTCTTATACCAAGTTCAATCTGGTCTCACTGTTCCCAGTTGGGAAATCCTCCCAGGAGATACATCCCCTGTTTCCCTGGAGCAATCTTCTGCTACACTTGTCCTTCTCTCTCTCACACACACACTTCAAAGGGCTGGGCCCTCTGAGGTAAGGGTGGGGGAAATGGATGTAGTGTCTCCTACCTCTTTCCTCTATTAAAAGGTCTAAGAGGGACAAATAAACCCTAATTGTGTAGTGGTCAATTTGACCATGTAGGGCTTGAAGCAATGCCCATGACAATCAAGAAGATGCTTTCTACTGGTGTCAGTGAGTGCTGGATCAGACATTTAATCAGCTATATTTAATGTAATTGATTTCAGAAATATCACAGCTTCACTGTAGCTGAGTTGCTCCTTTTTCTAATTCTCTCGTTAGATGTGAAACATTTGTTAGGGCCATTTGACCTACATAATGCCAATTACATAATGCATGGAAATGGATGAGATCTCGAAAGGGGCTGGCTCAGTATAAGTGAAGCATTTACACTGTTTTACTGAAAGTGAATTGGCGGTAAGACAGCACACATGCTAATATTTTTAACCAAAAAAACCTGAAAGTTATTTACTGATGTGATGCTGCTACCTGCTGGACAGCACGTATAACACCAGGACACCATTACACAGTAATGTCTATATGACAATACAGAAGTTGGCTTAGCTGACCAGGACAACAGTTTATTAATAGTCTCCTACCAAATAACAGGGCTTAATCCCGAGAGATGCTGAGCACTTGTCACTGTTGTTACTTGAAATATAAGGAGACTATAAACCTGAAGGACCCAATTCTGCTTTCATGCCATTGCAAATTAAGAGGAATGACAGAAAAGTCAATGAAAATACTCCAGTTTGAATCAGATTAATTCAAGAGAATCAGCTGCACATTGTTAGGAACTGTTCTGTTCTGGTTCCATCATCAGCTGTACCTCTGCTTATTTTTCAGTGTGCACATTAATAATTACAGCAGGAAGTGGCTCCTCAAAACAAAAACTTGCCTTAACTTTGACTCATCCCTCAAATTAAAATCAAAGCCAAATCTTTTTGGAGGTTTGCAAGTGACCAGGTTAACTCTTTCCCCTAACTCTTGCAGGGCTTTCACACAATATTATTATCTGTTGAGCTGCATTCATAGAATCATAGGACTGAAAGGGACCTCAAGAGGTCATCGAGTCCAGCTCCCCGCCCTCAAGGCAGGACCAAGCTCCGTCTACACCATCCCTGACAGATGTCTATCTAACCTGTTCTTAAATATCTCCAGAGAGGGAGATTCCACCACCTCCCTTGGCAATTTATTCCAATATTTGACCACCCTGACAGTTAGGAATTTTTTCCTAATGTCCAATCTAAACCTCCCCTGCTGCACTTTAAGCCCATTACTCCTTGTCCTGTCCTCAGAAACCAAGAGGAACAAATTTTCTCCTTCCTCCTTGTGACACCCTTTTAGATATTTGAAAACCGCTATCATGTCCCCCCTTAATCTTCTTTTTTCCAAACTAAACAAGCCCAGTTCATGAAGCCTGGCTTCATAGGTCATGTTCTCTAAACCTTTAATCATTCTTGTCGCTCTTCTCTGTACCCTTTCCAATTTCTCCACATCTTTCTTGAAATGTGGCGCCCAGAACTGGACACAGTACTCCAGCTGAGGCCTAACTAGTGCAGAGTAGAGCGGCAGAATGACTTCACGAGTTTTGCTTACAACACACCTGTTGATACAACCTAGAATCATATTTGCTTTTTTTGCAACAGCATCACACTGTTGACTCATATTCAACTTGTGGTCCACTATGACCCCTAGATCCCTTTCCACCATGCTCCTTCCTAGACAGTCGCTTCCCATCTTGTATGTATGGAACTGATTGTTCCTTCCTGAGTGGAGTACTTTGCATTTCTCTTTATTAAACCTCATCCTGTTTACCTCTGACCATTTCTCTAACTTGCTAAGGTCATTTTGAATTATGTCCCTATCCTCCAAAGAAGTCGCAACCCCACCCAGTTTGGTATCATCTGCAAACTTAATAAGCGTACTCTCTATCCCAATATCTACATCATTGATGAAGATATTGAACAGTACGGGTCCCAAAACAGACCCTTCTCCCCTGTCTGCCATGATTTTTCAAAGATCATAGAGGAGGTATCTGAGCCTTTATCTATCAGCTCCTTGAGTATCCTGGGATGCATTTCATCAGGACCTGGTGACTTGCTGGTTACCTGGTTACCATATAACAGAGCCAACTAGCCTCAAATAGGTTGCAGATGAAGTCAGACACCAACACTCTGGCTTCTCCTGTCCTATATAAGTTATCTGACAGTGCTTGATCATCCATTACCCTGCTGCTGCATGGCCATTTACTTCTATACTAAATGGGCATGGAACACTGCCAGTCTCATCTAGCAGCATTTTACGTTAACTTTGCAACACGATTACCCAAAGTGCATGACAATATGAAATGAAGTGCCCAGAATGCACACTGCACCTAGGAGAGACCACATCTCCATGTGTTAAGCTTCCCATCTGGTCTTCTCTGCCTGGCCAGTTCCAAGCCAGGCTAAATTTAAAAGAGGGACCAGTGGTTAATAGGGAGTGGTACAGAATATACAGGTGGTGGAAGGGCAACTGCACAAAAGGAAAAGAAGAGATTGTGTTGAGGATAAGGCCCTGGCCTGGGTCTCAGGTGTTCCTGGCCAAGTCGCATGGAGCCAGATTTTCCCATTCAGACACAAATAAAATGTCTGGATTTTCATAACAGTTCAACAACTCCCCCATTCTCAATGGGATCTGAGTTCTTTTGAAAAATCTAAGTTAAGCAGTCCTGTCTACATGGTATCTGAGCTCCTTTAATCTTTAATGTGTTTATCCTCTCATTGTCCCATGACATAGGGCACTGCTATTATCCCTATTTCACAGATGCTGACTGAGGTGCAATGAAACTAAGAGGCAGGTTTTTAAAGGTGTTTTAGCAACAACTGATGCAGATAGATGCCTAGTGAAGTTTGACTTCTAGACAATTTAGAAAATTCCACTAGGCCATTCCTTCAACTTTAGATGCTTGAATACCTCTGAAAACATGGTCCCAGAGGACTAGCCCAAGTTACACAGGAAGCCTGTGACAGAGCAGAGAACCTGAGGCCTAGGCTAGTGCACTAACCAGTGGGCAATCCTCCCCCTCTAAAAAACACTAACCTCAATTATGGAAGCCGAGAACCTGAAAATGCCACCTTCTCTGTCTCTACAGCTAATTCCCCCATTGGTAAACTGTGATGATAACTCTTTCCTACCTCAGCTATGCAGGGGGTATTCTTGATGTGGGTGAGGTGAAGGACACAAGCAGATGTGTCGAAGTTGCTACTCGTGGGAGAGAGAGGGGGGTGAGAGGAAGGTGAGGGTGAGCCAGAGAGAGAGAGCGCTATAGCAGCATGGGGTCCATTTGAATTTCTGAATGTTTCTCCTGACCAACGCAAACAAACAGTTATAGGTTTACCCAGTGCTAATTACAATAGGCTCATTTCATGCTTGCACAACACTGGGAAATGTGACCTGCTAGTTGGCAAATAAGACAATGTAACATAATACAAAGGAACTGCACCTTCTGCTTTTCTAGTAAATCCCCTGTGAGCACTGCATGCTGCGTGTATATAACAGCCATAGAAACAGCAGGCACTTTGCATTTAGGCCATGTTCCAAATTAAGATACCCAAATATTAATTTCCTTTAGCTGTAAGATCACTGCTGCAGATTAAAGAAAAAGTACTTCCAAAGCCTGCTAGTGTCATTGCCTTGTGGATTTTGCGATGTTCACTGAATACAAATAGAATGCTAAAAATATATGCTTCTATTACAGTAGACTAAAGTGTATCCAGACCTACCGACAGAAAGGTGAGCGAAGGGAGCAGTTGCCCCCAGTCCTAGCAATTCAAAAGGGGCCAGGGCTCCAGGCCACCGCTGCTGCTAATGGATCACTGGTGGTTGTGGTGGCCAGAGCCCTGGGATCTTTACATCTCCACCAAAGCGCTATGCACCATGCTGCAGATGTCACTCAGAGCTGGCGGGGGGGGGGGGCAGGGGGACAGCTGGGCTTGCTCCAGGCAACACTGAAAGCTGACTGCCTCAGCCCGTCACTTCCTTCCAAAGTCCTGCCCCTTCCAGGAGCACAGAGCTGGCTTTCCCAACTTGCCGTAGGGCCTCCAATTCTGTCAGCCCCCCTGAGTATATCTAAACTCCGAATATATTCTCCCTACACAGGATGCTTCCCCCTAATTCCTCCCCCTCACAAGGGCCTGTCTTTAAGTGACTCTTCTTTTGATGAGGAGGATGGAGCTTCCTTCTGTGACTGATAATTCTGTGCCTTGCATTGGCAGGAAGAGAGATAGAGCACCGAGGCAAGCCCAAGTCAGACTGGGGGGGTCAACAGGTTAGCACAATGCACAGCTACTGTGGGTCAGCCAATAAATATGTTATGTGTTAACAGGCATTTGAGTTACATGCCTTATTCTTTTATACACCATGCCCTATCAGTTAGAACCAACTAATGATGCTGATGATTTAACAATTATATGCTAAAATAATACCACTAAATAATACACATTTGTTGAAAAACGATATAATTGATGTGAATCTGCATTAAATGTCTATTTTTCAGTTATCAGTTTATTCACAGGCAACACTATCTCTAACTCGGAAATCTGAGAACATTCATTTTTAGTGTTACTTTTGTACATACCTTACAATGGTAAGATATCAGATCAATTTCTCCAGTTAAAACAGAACCACATTTTTTGGTAATAAGTGAGTAAGTCCACATATATGGTGATAAATTGTATTTATCCTGTTATCATTGCCCACTCTCCAAGCCTCTGTCTAATAATTCCCCCCTCCCCAGGACAACTTCAAAGATTTCTTATCTGGTGAACTGTTTCACACAGCTGCCAGATTAAAATCAAAACAACTATCAGTGACAATCATTCCCATGTCCCCCTGCTAGGCTAAAGTACAGGCTATCAACCCCTGAAACAATGACAGACACACAGTACTCAATACCTCATATCCATTCCAGGCTCAAAGAAGGGGTCTGATTCTCCAGTCTTTCATTTCTGTAACCATTTCAACCTGTGCACATAAAGTGTAAATCATTACCAGCTCAGACCTTAACAATCACAGCATTATCATACATTGGGAAGCAGGCTTCCAACATATATTACTTGTCATCTGCAAACTTGGCTTCCCAGACAGGATGAGGTAGAAGAAAGTACTGAAGAAAGCACTAATACAATGTTTAAAAACTTAAATAATTTTTCTACAAAATATGCTTACTGAACACATGATGATATTATGTGGCATATATGTTTTATGACACTCAGCCTGGATGACAAGAGTAACATAAACATTGCTTTGCCATTTTGTGCATGAAGCAACTGACTCTTTATGCTGATACATTTTTTATCCCCACACTTAGGCATCATAGATTATCCAGACACAAGTGTGCTCCCAGTTACAGCTCTCTAGAAGCTTTGGAAGAATTTTAATTACCAAACCCCCAATGCTGGACAGAATCCCATAGAACTAGCCATTACCCAAAGTTAATTATGATTATGTCACATACATAAGTCTTTGCAAGTTTGGGGGTTAAATCAGATTAAAGCAACATTCCCCTCCCTTATGTTCTAGTTACAGCATTTACTTCTAAGAAAGTAGATGTTACACAAAATAACACTTCAGCAGTTCCACGCTATAGTTACAAAAAACTCTTCCTCTCCCATGCCCCTACCCTATCCCCTGGAACTGAGAGTTTGTAGAAAAAGAAACACAGAATGGAAATCATTACAGCAAATCTAAGACTCTTCAATGAATTACTGGAACTAAAAGAGCATTGTAAAAAAAAAAAAAGTTACAATCTTATCAAGTAAAAAAAAAGGCAAGTGAGAAAGTAAACTTTAAGGAGTGTTCTTATTTCTACAATTCCTCCACTGTTCATATTGCTCTTGTTTACCTCTCTGAATGGTCCATTAAGTTACCTCATGATGCCACCCATGTAAAAATATTTTCTGTGATTAAATTATAGAATCTAGAGTTGAGCAAGATCTGATTAAGACATCTGGTCCAAAGTCTGCCAATGTAGGCTTGTTCCCATTGCACAGATCTGCCACCATGTCAAGTCTACTTTGTTCAATGATCTGCTTTCCCCCTGAGGAGAGAGAGGAGGGGAGGGTTCTACTTCTTGGAGCTCTCTAAAGACAGGGACCATGGCAGCTATACCTTGTGTCTGGTGTCACCTGCTCTTCCCATGGATGGGAAGCTCCTGCTGCCTATGGGCTCTTTGGGGATGGGGAGTGAGGCCAGCATAATCTCTTCTGCATTTTTTGAACATGCAGCAACAGTTGGTCTCCCCCATAGATGTGAGGATTCTTGGAGTGCACCATGTGAGGGAGCCAGCATACCCTCGCCTGTACCTTGCTGCTAAAAATAATGGCTGCCACCAGCCTCTCTTTCTTCATGGTCTTCATTCCTACTGTTAGAATTACTGATCATTCTCCAGGCCAGATCACCTCAGACTGCTTGGCAGCCATTCTTTTTAGCAGCACAACAAAATGTGCTAACTGGTTTACATTACATGTAACACATTACTAATAATAAAGATAGACAAGGGTGCTGGAACAATAGTGGTGGTGGGAGGGGGGCTGAGAGTCATTGAACCAAAACATAAATCTTGTATATAATGGAAATCACTTCAAACATTGAGGTGCAGCATGCCCTGATTCCAGCACCTATGTAGATAAACATCCGTGGCTTTAGCTGTCCCAGCCTGCCTGCCTTAAAAATATACATACTGTACTTTGTTTCTGCCACTGGAAGATGCTACAGACACAATCACAACTGATACCTCTAACTGTAATTATTTTTTACACTAGCCTGGAAGTATTTGCATTGCTGCAAGCTATTTACAACTGTTCTACCTATCTGTGGTACTTTACAAGGAATAAAGGGTGCCAAAGTAAAATTGTATCATCAGCTGGACTGGAAGTTTATTCAGAGGTTTATTTCATATTAGACGCACTCTTCATCTAATACAGTGGTCCCCAACCTTTTGGGGCTGCCGGGCACCTGGGGGTGGGGCCACTCACACACTCGGCACCTGGGGGCGGGGCTGTGCACGTGCCCAGGGGCGGGGCCACCCATACACCGCGTGCCTAGTGCTGGCGCCACCCGTGCACCACACTGCCGCGGCTGGCACAGCTCCTATGCCACACGCCCAGGGGTAGGACTGCTCATATGCCACACGCCCAGGGCCGGCGCTGCATCTGTGCTGCCATACGCCGCGCACCCAGGACTGGAACAGCCCATGCGCTGCATGCCCGGGGCCGCCGCCGCTCCTGTGCCGCACGCCCAGGGGCGGGGACGCCCATACGCTGCACGCCCAGGAGCTGGCAACACCCAGGCACTGCGCAACTGGGGCTGGTGCCGCGTGCCTAGGGGCCGGCACAGCCCATACGCCACACGTCTGGGGCCAGCGCCGCCCCTGTGCCATGTGCCCAGAGCCGGCACAGCCCTTGCGTCGTGCACCTGGGGGCGGGGCCGCCCATATGCTGCGCGCCCAGGGGCCAGCACCGCCCATGCGCCCAGCAGTGGGACCAGCCCCGATCACTCAGTGGGTGCACAGAAATGGCCCGGTGGGTGCCATGGCGCCTGTGGGCACCGCGTTGGGGACCACTGATCTAATACTATGACTTCATTTTTATTCCTCTTCCAAGAAATCACGCTTTGGGCTGACCAAATGGGAAGGAGAATGACTACACCTGAACTTGGAGTTTGAGTGACTGACACAGATCCACTGCTAGTTAAATATGATTCGTATGTAAATAATTTTTTCCTCTCTCAAGCAGTAACCAGTCCCCAAGATGCTCCTAAGAGATAGCAAGCATTATTTTACAGACAGGGAAACTGAGACATGGGGAGGGTAAGGAACTTACTGAAGGTTGCAGAGATGATGAATGTCAGAGCCAAGCTTAGAATTCAGTAATTTCTGGCAGTCAGGCATGTGCTCAGGAGTTTATTTTAAAAATGTCTGTTAGGGTCATAGAAAACTGAACGGCCATGGGGCAGCAGCAAACCATTCTGTGGGATGGTCTTCACTGCTGAATTAATTGAAGGTATGACCAGGGCTTAAATTCCTACAGAGTATTTCTGGAAGCCTCTACACCCTTCACCCAACATGCTATAAAATCTTGGGGTGGAGGCGAAGGGTTGTAAAACTGGTTAGTTGGCTTCTTGTTGTTCTTTGAGATGTGTTGCTCATGTCCATTCCAGTTAGGCATGTGTGTGTCGTGCACAGTCAGGGAAAGTTTTTCCTGTAGTATTGCCCGTCCAGTCATGGAGTGGTGCTTCTTCAGTTCTTTCTTGCCTGCTACTCAAACAGATAGGAAGGTGAGAGGGTACGGAATGGTGTAGTGAATTGTCATGACCATGAGGGACTAAGGGGTTAACTATGTCCCTTACCTAAGCCAGGTAGAGTCAGCCAATAGGAATGCAGGTAGGAATTTCAAACTGAAACAAAGGAATTTTTGGTTTTTTTCCCTCTTTACTCTGGGCAGTTTCTCTCCAGCTACTGAGGGAGTCACACAGAATGTCTCCCTCCAAAAATAGACTCTTCTGTAAGTAGAGTAAAGTTTAGATAAAAAGTCTAATCCGAACTAGCTAGTCTGTGCCGCGTGTAGCCGCGCGGCACGGGCTCCGAACTAGCCGGCATTTAAAAATGGCGCCGGCCAGCTTCATACAAATGAAGCCCGGGAAATTCAAATCCCGGGCTTCATTTGCAACTGCGGATGACTACATTACCCCCGCTAGTTCGAACTAGCGGGGTAGTGTAGACATACCCTCAGAGACTTAAATTATGCCAGCATAAGCTGTAGTGTAGCTATTGCCTTAATTAAAAGCTAAATTGAATTACAAGGTTATAGCTTGCTGCAATTTGCATTTGTTTCCCACACAAACTGATTAAATATATGAGCCAGATTTTCAGAGTTATTTTTGTGTCACTCCTGACACATGCATACAACTAAGTCATGCCTGCAAATCTTAGTCACATACTTGCAGCCCGATATGCTAAGCACCATATGGCCAGGTGCAGGTGCAAATACCTTCTAAGAACCCAGTCATACAAACACGTAAGCACTTGTTTAGTGCTGTGCCCTGAGGGTTGGATTTACAGAAGGGCAAGTCCAACTGCATTTCAAATTCAATGGGACTTCATTCAGTGGACAATGGGACTTGTGTTCCCAAGTGACTTCGGGTTTATCTGCATACAGAAATGGCATTGTTTTAGCTATACTGACATAGTTAAAGCACTATAAGCCCCTCGTGCGAATGCAAGGACAGGAGTTCCCAACTTACAAGTGGGTTGCGTTCCAAAAGTTCATTTGTAAGTCAGGTGGTTTTTTCCTATGGGAAAATACATTCCAAAGTTCCAATGTTATAAATAGTACCTAAGTTCCCACGCTGCTCTACAAAAGCCTATATGACCCATGATGTGTCTGAAATGCTGTATATTTGCAATTAAAAAAGACTATTTTTTTATTTCATCTGAATGCTGGTGCATGAGGAAACGCAGGCACTGCACCAGCTCCTGCAGCCAGCCCACGCCCCCGCCTCTTCTCCATGGGCTGCACCCAGTCCCTGCTCACCAGGAGGCAGCAAGTGGTGCAAGCATGGGCCAGAAGACTCCAGAGGAGCAGAGGGCAGACATGTAGCTGGTGGCTGGAGAGAAGCAGCAGTTTCAAAGCACCTCTCCAGCTGCCAGCTGTGACCACCCCTTCTCCTCCAGAGTCCTCCAGCCAGCACATACACAGAAATGGGTGATTCTTGTTTGGCCAGGATTTTTCTGTTTGGGGGGAATTACTGGGTTAATAGAAAAGTTCATTGGGAGTCTCTGGCTGCGTCTAGACTGGCAAGTTTTTCCGCAAAAGCAGCTGCTTTCGTGGAAAAACTTGCCAGCTGTCTACACTGGCCGCTTGAATTTCCACAAGAACACTGACTTCCTACTGTCTGAAATCAGTGCTTCTTGCAGAAATACTTTGCTGCTCCCATTCGGGCAAAAGTCCTTTTGCGCAAAAGGGCCAGTGTAGACAGCTCAGATTTGTTTTGCGCAAAAAAGTCTCGATCATGAAAATGGCGACCGGAGCTTTTTTGCGGAAAAGCACGTCTAGATTGGCACGGACGCTTTTCCGCAAAAAGTGCTTTTGCATTAAAAGCATTTGTGGAAAATCATGCCAGTCTAGACGTAGCCTCTTTGATTTGAATTCCTGGAATTGTCTACAGTTACTTGAAGTCGAGGAGGATGCTTGATTTAATTGCAGCGCGTAAGGTTTTCCTCGATGTCAGAGGGGTTTCAACGGGCCACATTCATCATTGTTTGTTTCATTTGCTGTTTGTTTCAGTTAAAGGTCAAACATTCAGACAATTTTTAAAACTTCCTAGTGGTTTTGTTTTCTTTTCCCTTCTTGATCAGACCACTTTGGACACTGCAGCAGCAGGAGCAGCCACTTTCTGTGCTCTCCCAATCCGCGAGTGCCTGTTCTTTTTGGGTGCCCTTCTGAAAATTTCACTCTATCAGTAGTTGTATTGAAATCACAGGATGTACTCAGAGAAAACTATCACCGCCTTCAATAGGGCCAGGATTTCCCCCATATGCAGAGTAACTAAATGTCTAGGTCTGTGCAGGACTGGTACCTTAGGTTTCATAATGGTAGTCGGTCAAGTCCAACGATGACGTCTTGAGCTTGCACAGGCTCATCGATTGTGGACTCGCATGTGGCTGAGGAGTCCAAGCCTTCAATGGCATGAGCATTCACAGTGGGGGCAAAGGAATTGTCCTGGCTCTGTCGGTGTGGCTGCTACTGTTGCTTTTCTCCTCTCAAGAGCATCAATCAGGCATATGCATCGCTGCTCTTCAAAGTTGTCATACGTGTGTCGTACAAGAGCCCGCCAGCCTGTTTGGTCTTCTGCATGATGCTCTAGCTGCTTTGGCTTTAATCCAGCATGAGAAATATTGGCCTTTACGCAGTCTTTATACCCCAAGAGGCCTACCTTGATTCCTTTTGCCCTGGGAGAGTTCACCCTAGAGGAGTTGCTTAGGAATTCTTGAATCTTCCATTCGAATGATGTGCCCTGTCCAACGAAACTGGGCTTTCAGAATCATGGCTTCAGTGCTTGTGGTTCCTGCTCAGTCAAGGACTTCCAAGCTTGTGACTCTGTCCTACCATCGAATGTGCAGTAATGACCTCAGGCTGCGTGTGTGGAAGCACTCCAGTACTTTCACTTGTTTTCTGTACAAGGTCCAGGCTTCGCGTCCATACAGGAGGCTGGTCAAGACTACAGCCCTGTACACTTTCAGTTTAGTGGACTGTTGAATATTGTGCTGATTCAACACTCATGCTCTCAAACGTCCTAATGCCTGATTGCCAGGATCTGCAACGCCATTGATTTCTTTGTCAAGGGAGCCGTCATTGTCTGTCACACTGCTGAGGTACTTAAACTTGTCCACTGTTTTTAACTCTGTTCCTTCAATAGAAATTGAAGGGAGGAAAGCAGCATATCCTGGAGCAGGCTGGAACAGTATCTTGGTCTTTCCTAGGCTGATGGTCAAAACAAAGAGGCAAGTTGCTTCAGCAAACTTGTTGACGATAAGCTGGAGATTAGATTCCTCATGTGCCGTAAGTGCACAGTCGTCAGCAAAAAGGGCTTCAAGAATGAGCCTCTCAAGTGTCTTGGTTCTAGCATTCCAAGGACAAAAGTCACATACAAACACATGTATGCACATAAATGCCTATACCTTACTGTGGAACATTTTGTCCTCTCACCCTCACTTATTAACCTCACTGTATATTTGTATTAGTTCTTATACCCATGGTTTTCTTAAGGAAACAAGGGGGAAACTATATAAGGTTTCACATGTCAAAGACAAGGGAGTTTGCTTCTACCTGTATCTTTTAGAGCTACTTATTTCAAATGCCTCTAATGCCAGCCAGGATGCCAGGATGGCCCAAGAACAGAAATCTAAGTAGCCTATCCTTGCTTTTAACAGATGCCTTTTTGTGAGAGATGCATAATAACTGCTCAAAAGTCTCAGGAGTAACCTCATTGGTATTTATACCAGGTCTTAATTTAGCCCACCCACTGTGCCCAGACTTGACAGTCCACTGCAACAGAGAACCCTGAGCTAGATGGCTATAAATGGCAGATATTCTTGTGGTGACCTCTGGCTGGGATGAGATGGACCTGTCACAACAAAGCCGGGGAGTGAAACTCCTAGAAATGCAGGATAGACTTCTCACAGTCTAATCAGCTTCACAGTGCCAGACAACAAAATAATCACACTATCCTGTGGATTAAACAGGGTCTTTCAGCCCCAGTTCCCAAAATTCAGCCTTCCTATAACAAGGTCTCCAGGACCATAAGGAAACCTGTTGTTTTGATGATGTGGCATCTATTCCACTGTTACAACTCAAAGGAATGTAAAAACTCTCCCCTGTCTGGCTTTGTGGCTTTTGGTATCAAGACACTAACTGCACACACCAAGAACTCCTGGCTTCCTATTCCAGAGCGAATGCAGACCAGTTTAAATTTAGCAAGTGACTAACAACCTCCTTGTAGTCTCAGTTTGCTTTTCCTATTGCAGGAATAGCCCCACCCAGGGCTAGAGTGGTCTGCAGTTAATGTGTCAAAGGCAGCCATTTGCAGAGCTTCTGTTCAGCTGAGAGGATTTTTTAACCCAATCTCTACCATGTGTTGGCAGAGGTTTATGTTCCATAGCTTCCCTGTGAGACAGTATGAATAATAAAACAACCAGATTATGACTAGAAATGTTAAATATTCCTGACGCACTGTATAAAATGCAAACTGTCACCCTGTCATTTGGAAATACAAGCTCTGATCTTTGTAACGTCTGTGGGTGGAAAATATCAGAAGTGACTCTCCCATCTCCAAACTGCAATGCTACATTTCCAGGCATTAGTTTATTGGTCTCATAATCTTTACATCCTACACATCTAGGGTTGGTTGGTATGTCAGTTACTTTTGTACTGAAAACTGACACCAGAGATCCTGAGGCTTTTTTATGCAGTCTGTTGTAATTACGTTTTGCTTGTTAAACTCTGGCAACTCACCGTTTTATTCATTTAGATTTATGCAAAGCAATATAAGTACCCAGCCAGGGACATAGGTGCCATTATCCTGGATTACAGCCAAAAAATAAATAAATGCAATGCTCCCCTAATCCAGAAAAGAAAAAAAAATCACAAAGAAACAACCCAAGCACAAATCTCAGCTCTTAACACAACCTCATTACCAGCAAGAGCCTGGGAAGAGAAATGAACTTTTCAATCTACCCCACAGGCCAGCAGACCCATGTGGCTTCTGACTGAGGAAGGAATAAATGCAAAAATGCAAGGCACCTCACAGAAACTGTCCTCTTTCAAACTGAGGGAGGAGTCCCTCTCACATAGCTCCACTGGCTGTGGCAGTGCTATGTAGAAAGTGAGCTAGTCTCTCAAACTAGACCAGTCGAAAACCAGGGAGCCCCAAATTTTCAGGAATGCTTGGCATCTGCCACTGGGGCAACATTTTTGAAAAGCTCAGTTCCCATCAGGGAGCCTAAACAAGGAAAAAGGCTCAACATCTAACGCGGTGAGCCCTTTGGAAAATCCAGCCCCAACTATCCAGGCTGAACACCTGATAATCTGGCCCATAAGGGAATAGAAAATGCCTACCTGCATTACAGCAGCTCTTCCCCATAATGCATCTGCACTGCTCACAGAATCTGTGGATCAGTTGTCTTTAAACATTGTGAGTAACATTTTTAAAGCACCTAAGTGACATGGGAGTGCAAGTCCTATTGAAAGTCACTGAATCTGCCAGTCACTGGAAAAATGACTTTCAATGAGACTTAGAAGAACCAGCAGTTCTGCTGTCTCCATTTGCAGTTTTTAGGAACAATACCAAACCCAAACTTTGAGTCTTGTCTACTGCAGTGCAGCTTCACCGTTGCTATGCTGTGGTTACTAGTTTTGCTCCTTGTATCTTTCTAAGAAACATGTGTTTTGGATTCCTGAGAGAATGTGGTTTTGAAAAGCTTTTTCTCTTGGTTGATTATATTTGGCCAGGAGTTTTGCTATTTCTGGGGATTACTGGGTTAATAGAAAGTTAATTGAAAGCCTCTTTGATTTGACTTGTTGCAGCTGGCTGCAGTTCCTTGCACTCCACCAGGATTTTGATTTAGCTGCTCTGTGCGTGTGTATTCAAAAGCTCAAATTACTTTTTTTAAAAGTGAGCACTCATTTTGTTTTCCTTTCCCTTAAATATCAGACCAATACAATATCAGCTACAGCCACCTTTTGTGCCCTCTCCAACTGCCCCTTTGCCCCATGCCAAAGCTCTGTTTGTCTACTGTGGTCCAGGTTGAGAAACATTTATTCTGATGGTGAGCATTTACACAAGTATTCCTAATGAGACTATTTACATAAGGACCAAGTAGAAGAAAGAATTTTCCTTTTGTTATTTAAAGAAGCATAATTGTATTTAGAGTGGTTTTGTATTATGCCCCAAGCCTGCAAAACACATTTAACTTCATGGCTGGGAATAGACACAGTTACTTCAATGGAATTTCTCATCTCTATAGATATATTAGAATGTATCTGTCTATGCATCTGTGGGTCTGTTTGTTCAAGAACTCCTCCTAAACTGTATGAGCTAAGACCACAAAATTTGGTATGCAACTTCCTCTTACCCTAACTTTCTGTTGAACCAGTGGTCTGAAACCTTGGTAACCACAAGATCACTTTTACAATTTACATGCAATGTAAGATCTCCCTCAAATCCAAATAGCAACAATTACTATAGGGATAATTATTCCTTTGCCCCACTTCCTTCCTGCCCCTTCTCCAAGGCCTTATCCTGCTCCATCTCTTCTCTGAGGCATCACCCTGCTCACTCTATCCTCCTTCCTCCTCGAACCTCATTTGCTTTCACCAGGCTGGGGTAGAGGATTGGAGTGCGGGTTCTGGTCTTGGGCCAAAGGGTTTAGAGTGTCGGAGGACTCCAGGCTTAGCCCAGGGTAGGGGATTGGGGCCCAGGAAGGGTTTCAGGGTGCAAGCTCTGGGAAGGAGTTTAGGTGCAGGGGGACTCACATCTGGTCAGGAGGTTGGGTGTAGGAGGAGGTTCAGGGCTGGGACAGGGGTTCAGGAAGCAGGCTCTGGCTAGGCACCATTTAACTGAGACAGTTTCCAGGTAGTGGAGCAGTGGGGTTAAGGCAGGCTTACTCCTGCCCTGGCGCTGCACCACTCCTGAAAGCAGCTGGCATGTACAGCAATGGCTTCATGGCACCATATGCTGCCCCTCATCCACAGGCACTAAGCCCACAGCTTCTACTGGCCACAGTTCCTTGTTATTGATCAATGGGAGCTGCAGAAGTAGTGTCTGCAGGCCAGGACAGCATGTGGAAACCCCCTGCTCTGCCTTTCTCAGGGGCTACAGGGATGTGCTAGCCACTTCTAGGAGCAACAATTACTATAGGGATAATTATTCCAGCCACGACAGGATAGATATTTTAAAACTCACCGCTCAAAGAATTAAATTTAAGCGTAAGAGAGAAATGAAAATTATGAAATGCACAGACCAGTCAAAACCCCAAAATAACCCACTTTGCAAGCAGTAAAAGTAGTAACAACTACCCCCCATGCATGTGCTGGGTTGGGAGATGAGAGTGAGGGACAGAGTGTTTGTGAGAATGACAGACACACACATAGGCTACGTCTAGACTGGCATGATTTTCCGCAAATGCTTTTAACAGAAAAGTTTTCCGTTAAAAGCATTTGCGGAAAAGAGTGTCTAGATTGGCACGGACACTTTTCCGCAAAAGCACTTTTTGCGGAAAAGCGTCCGTGCCAATCTAGATGCGCTTTTCCGCAAAAAAGGCCCAATCACCATTTTCGCGATCGGGGCTTTTTTGCGCAAAACAAATCTGAGCTGTCTACACTGGCCCTTTTGCGCAAAAGGACTTTTGCCCTAACAGGAGCAGCATAGGATTTCCGCAAGAAGCACTGATTTCAGACAGTAGGAAGTCAGTGTTCTTGCGGAAATTCAAGCGGCCAGTGTAGACAGTTGGCAAGTTTTTCCGCAAAAGCAGCTGCTTTTGCGGAAAATCTTGCCAGTCTAGACACAGCCAGATTGTGTGAGAGTGACAGAGATTTGCATTGCCAAGCTCCCTCCATCCCCTTCTCTCTGTGTGAAAATCGGATACAGAAGTGGGGGAGGAGAGACACCCTGACATCAGTGCTCCAATTTTTCTCCTCCCACACACTGCAAGCAGGAGGCTCCCGGGGGAGGGGGGGGGGGCAGCTCCAAGGCAGAGAGCAGGACCAGCATGATAGTGGGGGGAAGGACAACTAAAGCCCAGCCCTTGATAGGTCTCTGGCTAAATCAGTCGGGATCACCTGTCAGAGGCTCCAAGATCTATGGGTAGATCCAAGGTCAGGGTTTGGTTGTGCCCAGAAAATGGGAAGTGCAGAGAATGGGACCATTTTCCATAACATGAAAAGGGAGGGGGCAGAGAGAGGAGGGATGTGATACTGAGAGTGGCTACTGGAGGTCAGCTGCAGCACCAACAGGATTGGGGTTTTGCCATCTTGCCTGCCTCCAGATGGAGTAAGTACTAAGGATGTAAGTGACTAGTCGACTATCCAATAAGCAAAAGCTTATCAGCTAGTTGACATGCTAGTCGACTAGTCACTACTAGTCGTGATAGAAGCAGTAAGGGGGGGAGAGAGAGGGATGCTGGAGGGAGCCAGCTTAAAAGCTGGTTCCTCACAGCTACAGCTCGGTGGGAGAGGGCAGGGGCACAGCAGCAGCCAACTTTGAAATGTACAAGAGTCTCCAGCGGGGGGAGGGGGGATTGTGCATTTCAAACAGGAAGCGCAGCATGGTCCCTGGGGCCAGCATGGGACTCTGAGTCCCCCACTGACCCTAGGCTCCATGCAACCCGCTGGGGCTCTTGTACATTTCAAAGTGGAAGTGCCTGGGTGGAGCCTGGGGTCAGCGGGACTCCCTGCTGGCCCCATTTCAATCTTTGAAATGCACAAAAGCCGCTACTGGGGCTCTTCTACATTTGAAAGGCGGATTGCGGAAGTCCTTATCGACTAAACACATACTCAATGGAAAGCCCATCAACTATTTGATTAGTTAATTAATTGAAATTTAACATCCCTCATAAGTACACCCCCTCCCCAAACCTAGAGCCTCCCTCCTTGTGGGGAGCCTGCAAGCCCCAGGGAAGGGCTGCTGGAGGGGGGCAACCCCAGGAACCTGGTTCCTCACCATGCAGCCTGAAGGCCATGGAGAGGCAGTTGGAGGGGGTAACAAGCCCCAGAGCCTGCCCCCAGACATCCTGCAGGCCACAGGGGGAGGGAGCTGGACACGGAGGGAAGCCCCCAGAGTCACACCCCTCCTCCAGGGGGAAGGGGGCTCTCCAGGCTGGAGGCAGTCCCCAGAAACTATTGCCCTCCAGACAGCCTGCAGGCCTTGGGGGGAGCTACAGGAGGCTGGGGACAGCCCCCAGAGCCTTGCCCCCCCAGACAGCCTGCAGGCCATGGGGGGACGCTACAGGAAGGGGGCAGCCCCCGGAGCTTTGCTTTATCCCAATACAGCCTGCTTCTGCAGTGAGGCTGCTGGAGGGGGAGGAGCCCCCAGAGCCTTGCCCCTCATGGGGGAGCCTTGCAGGTCAGGGGCAGCCCCAGAAACCTTGCCACCCCTGGGCAGCCTGAAAGCCACAAGGAAGCCACTGGAGGCCGGGGCAGCCCCCGGAGCCTCACCCCCACCTCAACTGTCTGCAGGTCACAGGGTGGGTGGGACACTGCAGGCTGGAACAGCCCCCAGAACCTCACTCCCTCCAAAAAGCCTGCATGAGGCACCATTGGAGGGGGGCAGACCCCAGAGCCTGGCACCCCCAGACAGCCTGCAGGCTATAGAGGGCATTGGAGAGGGCAGCAGCCTTCATAGCCTTGTCCCCCGCAGATAGCCTGCGGGCCACAGGAAGCCAACTAAGAGGAGGACTGCTGGCAGGGGAGCGCTGCTCTGGTCCTGTGGGAGGAGTTACTACCCAACTAGCACCATGCTCGCCCCCACAGGTGGCCCCTGTAAGCTCCCCCATCTCCCAGCCCCTTCTTCTGCAACCTTCACCTCCTACCTGCCTTGACTTCTGCACCCTGTTCCCCTGCTGAGCCTCCCCACTCCCGCCTCCTGCCCTGAGCCCCCTGAAACATCCCAACCCTCTGCCCTAAACCACTCACCCCCTTCTCCTCCTCACTCCTGAACTCTCACTGCAGCCTTCATTTTCAAAAAATACAATAATTGAAATAAAACATGTATATTTTTCATTTATTTAAAAAAATACTTCAGTTAAAGACCTAAGCAACGCTGGGTACATTTGCTAATAAACATATGTCTGCAGGATATGGGGTCATATTCAGTAAACTGCCTTACCTACTAAAGGTTAGAGCACAGGACTGGGATTTAGGATTTCTTTTCTATCACTGACTCAGTGTGTGAATTTGAGCAAGACCCGTGCTTCTCTGTATCTCAGTTTCCATGTCTGTAAAACTAAGTAGAAAAGCTCTGGAAAAGCACAAAGTATTTATAATCTATTCATCAGGAAGAATGTGGATTTTGTAGTCATCCCAACCATTAAACTCCTACATGGTTTGCTTCATTTCACTTTTCATGTGCCTCAGCTCAAGGCTGTTCTGACAGTACAAAAGGGATGGGAAATAGCAACACAGGCAGAAACCCTGCACTGTTCTGCAGATCTATCAGAAAAGCTTTGTGTAATAACGTTAGTTTGGGTAAAATTTCCAAAAGTGCCTTGGTGACCTAGGAGCTGAAGATCTATTGATTTTGCAAATCATTGGCACTTCTGCAATTGAGACTGAGAGGCTCAAGTCATAGAAGTGCTTTTGAAAATGTGGTCCTGTTTCCTTGTAGGAAATCAGGGAATTCCCATAATGCTCACCATGGAATTTGGGTGTATGTGCATATGTATTGCACAAGTTAATTTTAACTTCTAGGGCGAGACCTGACAAAAAGCAGGATCTCAGTTAAGTCAGCTACACAGCTCTTTGTTGCTGTTTCCCTTTAGAACAGTGTTTCTCAATCTGGTCAGGTCATGGGATGGGTTAGGGGGCTGCAGTCAGGGCTAGTGTTATGCCCTGGGCCCCAATCCTTAGGGAACCCCACAAAGGTAATGTACATGTTTCAGCCCCAAAGATGAAGCCTGAAATCTCAAGGCATTAGAGCCCTATGTCCCATGCCCTACAGAGCTGAAGCCCTGAACCTCAAGGAGATGAAGTCTCAAGCCTGAGGTAGGGAATTGCAGTTTTTTCTAGTAGAGCATGATTCTTTTTAAAATCCCGGGGCATGGGGGGTATCACCAGGTCACCAGCACAAAATGGTTGAGACACACTATGTTAGGGGAAGCTACTATACAAACTCAAGTCCAGAGAGGCTAAAGGTTTAACCCTACTTATAGGCATCACTTGCATCCATTAGTTATTAAGGCAATGTTGCAGAGTAATCCATTTGTATAAATGTCATTATATCCCAACACAGAGGAAGTAACAGCTGATGGGCAAATTGCTTCACCTTTGGGAATCATGCATCTGTTTACAACCCTCAGAATTGTTACATTTGTACTCAGAAGCCTGGTGCATTATCCCTTTAAAAATGCAAGACTGAGTGAAGGAAAACTCCTCCTCCAGGGTGGTGGCCCTTAATAAGGAAGGCAGTTTACAGCTTACAAAAGCCACAAGCACTTGCTGCTGCAGCTACTGCTTCTATTCTGCTAGAAGGATACTGGTGCCCGGTTTCTCCTTGTGTTAGAGAGCAATACTGGTAAAATGACTCAGGAGTTTGTGCAGAGCAAAATCAAATCTGATACAGTGGCTGTTTTTATAAAACCAACTTGTCCTTATTGCCAAAGTGCGATGAGACTGCTCAGCAAATATCCCTTCAAGAAAGGCCACCTGGAATTCATTGACATCACAACCCAAAATGATATGACTGGCATTCAGAACTATTTCCAGCAGACAACTGGTGCAAGAACAGTGAGTCTTTCAATTATTTGAATTTGACAGTCACTTAATTATGTGCATGGTTCTCTCATTTGTGATGCCTGAAACTGTGGTAGGGGCTCTGTAGGCACAGAGGGTAGAGTTAGGGTTGCTAGGTGTTCGGTTTTGAACCAGACAGTCCAGTATTTGAGCTTTCTGTTCAGGAAACAAATTGAGAAAATATAAGTTGTAATGTAGATTGTGATGTAATGTCAAATGTCTGGTGTTTGTTGAAACCATCTGACAACCCTAGGCAGAGCCCCCTCCTGTGGAATTTGCAACCTAGCTAAGTGGAGTAGAAGGTGCAACAGAGCAAGCCACAAGACTTTTCTCCCCCCTCCCATCCTTTAATTTTTTTCATGTTTTTGCTTATAAAATGGCTTCCCATGTGTAGAATAACTGCAGTATTGCTGTCTTGTGTGCTGTAGTATTTTAGTTCACCCTGCCTATCTCTCAAAGTCTTGCGTCTGATCTCTGTTCCAAAGCTACTGTCTAACTAGTTCAATTTAAGCGTGTGGCAACTCTTACAGACACCATTAAGCTTCCCTGCTGCCTTTCTATGCATTTGGAAGTTGCTCATTTTTATAGCTAAAGCATCATAGATTGAACAAATAACTGACTTTGGCTGGTTGTATCAATGTAATCCCTGTTTTATTTACAAAGTCTTGTTTCCCTGAACACAGCCAGAGACAGTTGTGCTCGCCCTTCCAAATCACTTTCAGCCAGCACTGGGTCATAAAGCTCCACTGAGCTTCTGTGCCTGTGTTTATGTATGGTGTTTCTTACTGCCTTCTGTCAACTTTTCTGGTCATTCTGCTGTTTGTTGGAAATTTAGTCACTCAGATCAACATTGCTCCAATCCAGTCCATGTTCTGGCCCCATAATTTGCTGTGTCATTTACTAGGAATACCCTTTGACCCTCACAGTTCAGATTCTACTCAAGCTATGCAAGTGCATGTGTTGTGTGATATGCCTATTATGTCCACTCTTTAGTTGTGTAAAGCACATAATGGCTTCTTATAACCATCTCAAATGGAAGGTGGTGGTTATTCTTGCCCGGCTTCAAATCTGTCTCAGCCCAAACCATAATAATCCTAATGCTAACTCACTCTGAAAAACAGTTTTTGCCTTCTCCATCACTTCCACTGTAGGAGTGGCATGCAACCCTAAGGTCATCAGGCACTGGGGTGATAAATACCATGGAAAAACTGTACATTAAGATTACACTCACTTTGTGTTGTGAAAGATTTGGTCTAGAACAGAGGTGGCCAACCCATTACAGACACAGCCAAAATAGTGGTGGATACAGCACAAAAAGCCTAGGGAAAGTAGTTTTTGAGCAAAAAAAAGTCAGAGCAGGGAATGCAGAACAGCCGTGGGTATGGGAGCTGCAATTTTTCCTTTGAAGAGCTGCATATGGCCACCCCTGGTCTAGAAGCTTGAGCATAGGGCTAGGAGTCTAGAGTCTTGGGTTTTAGACTCAGCTCTGCCACTCACTTTCTATGTAGCTTTAGGCAGAGCAGCTATATGAATTGCCCCTCACTTTATCTAGCGATAAAGCAGCTATTCTATTGTCTCCTTGTGAGTCATCACCCTTGTAAAGGAGTTTGAGCTCCACTGGTGAGAGGTATTCCCAACTACTTCTGAGGCAACTTCCTCATTTATAGGACAGAGGACACGTTGTTATGTGAGTCTTGCTTGTGACCTTTGTTTAATTTTACAGAGTTGCACAAGGATTAGTAAGCAGACTTCCTTCCCAGATAACAGCTTGCATATTAGCAAGCTGGTCTGTTCCAGTAAGTTAATTTTTTTTTTCTTTTGGAAGCCTGCCTCAGGCTTGACACTGGAAGTGCAGCTTTTTTAACACACGGTGGGTTTTTTGTGTGTATGTCAATCAATCATTTAGACAAAGATTTGCCTCTGAGTTGGTAATGTCTATAGTTTTCATAGGGATGGGCAAACAGCGTCAAGTATGATGCTCTCCTCCCCAACACTGACTCTTTAGCAGTGCTAAAACTAAACCTCTTGAAGTTTGGCAACAGTCCAGGGAAGGGCTTCAGGCTAGATTAACAAACCTGAGCTAGGTGTCCTATCACCTACATCTTTGGCTTCATATAGTTCGCTGGCATTTACAGCCCCAAGTTATGGTACCAGGTGCTCCATACAGTGCAATGGAAAAGAGAGGTGCCTAAGGAAAGCATTTGAAGAAGCCAGCCTAGGTGGTGGGACTGACCAACTAGAGGGAGATTCTTCCTTCCCTGGAGTTTTTCCATTGTGTGCATACTCTTGTGGAGTGCAGTGCCCAAGCCAGGTCTGATCTTTCTCACAAGATAATGGCAGAATAGCTAATAGCTTAAGTTCCACCCCTATCCTCTGAATTTCACTTCTGGATTACATAAGTGGTCCCTGCTTCACTTGCCAGCTCCTGGGGCTCCCTTCCTTAAGTGTCTGTTTCTCTCCATAAAAACAGATGGCACCAAATGCAAAGGTAGGAATTCTACTGGATGGCAGAGCACCTAGAGGTTAGGCATTGTAACATACAAGTATCCTTGTGAACCTATACCTTAATGTCTTCAGAGACCCTGGTGTGCAGCTGTGTTTTCTTTGCCACTGACTGACAAACATCACTTGTGTGCACCTTTAGGTCCCCCGGGTATATATTGGAGAAGTCTGCATTGGTGGCTATTCTGATCTGGCTGCTTTAGAAGAGCAGGAAAAACTCTCTCAAGAGCTAATGCAAATCGGTGCACTACAATAACCGAAAGGTAAGTGATCTCTTTTTTAATTTGCCACACTTGACTGAAGTAGGCAGGTAAAGGGTGGGTAAAGCATTGATGGGGGGTTTTATAAAAACCCAGCATAGTATCATACCTATGAAAATGAGGTAGCCACCCTAGTGCAGAATTTCCTGTGCTTAACCTTATGCCTCTGCAATAAACCAAGAACAAGGGTTGCAGACTGAAGGCATGTTGTTTGGAGTGAGTAAGCATGAGCTGTGTATTTATCACTTTAAGGGGTGGGACCGAGCACTGGGAATCCACCATATTAGAATTGAAAATCTAGTACTGTACCAGCATAACTAGCATTGGTACAGTGCCTTGATAGGTGACTTAAGTCCTTGGGGAGGCTGCTGTGCAAATATACATAATGCAAGTATTTAAACTAGGATCTGTTTTCTCTTCACTAACTGAACTCGTTAAATTATTCCTATCTTTGATGCTTCATGTAGGTCAGTGGATGGCATCTTAGCAGTTACATGTTGTTATGTTTACAATAGTCATGCATATACCCTGATTGCTGGCCAAATATTGGTTACTTAGATGCAGTGCCTCTAAGTCTCTGCTATATATGCCATCTTCATATGTGACAAGAACAAGCATGGGGCCAACTGGCTGTCCTGCTTGCTTGAAGTTTCATACGTGCTTGCCACATCACAGCACTCTGCCCTCTGGTATGAAAACAGTGATCTGGCTCTGAACTAGATGTTTTGGCACTTATTTTTGCAAAAATAAAAGCAAAAAGAGGGGAAAAGAGCAATTGGCTATTCTCTCATGATTTCTATATGAGAACCCAGATTATAAAGTCCCTGCTGTGAACTAAGGACTCGAATGTGGTTCTCCCCATTCCAAATCCCTAACCTTTAGTGTCTCTCCTGGCATTACTTTTGACCAGAAACTTCATCCTGGACCTGAGGCATGCCCTTCCAAAAGGGCAAAGCTCTGGCTGTGCACAGTGGGTCCTGTACTCTAATCAGTTACTGCCTCTAATACAGATATGCCTCAGATGATCACTAGGACCTTCCATACTCCCTCTTATCTTTTCTAGAGGCCAGGGTCCCAGCTTACTGAGCCTTCCTCATCATTGGCAAAGTAAAAATTGAGGTGAAACCCCTCTGTAATCCTACCCTCCCTTTCTAGAAACAGACTCTCAGTGGTGTGGGAAGATTGGGGGAAGCCTGGGTCCACCCACTACTTCAGGTTCTGGCCTAAGGATCCTAGGTAGCAGCAACTGTCAGGGTTCCCCCCCGAGCTCCAATACAGAAACCTTTCCCCTGGGCTACTTCCCCAAATACGCCCCTAGTACTCTCTCTGGTACCTGAGTGAATTTTTCCAACTCCAACACTTTCCTTTTTGCAGTCTCCAGCACCACTTCTTCCTTCCACTTGGGGGGAGGGGAGAACCCTTTAAAGTAGCCCCAAAGGCCTTAATTGGCTACAGGTGCCTGATTAGCCTGCTGCTTCAGGCAAGCTCTTAACTAACCTCAGCTGCCTGCCTGAATTACATGGCCACACGGGTTGGCAACTGATTCAGGAAACAGAACACCATTCACCTAACTCCTGGTATGTCTGCCCACCACCAAGCTATTATAGTCAGCTGGCCTGGGTCTCTCAATACATTTCCATAAAGTTTTGATTGCAACAAATCAGTCTCTTCTGACAAGCTGTGCCCTGATATGATTGGCTGAAGTCAGTTCTATCTATCTGAACTCATTCTGGGGGGTGGGGGGGGGAGTGACTTTATCTACATTAAACAAGCCCTATCATTTTCCCTTAATGATTTGAGCAGTAGATCTCAGAGGTGGCTAGACTTCTGTTATTAGGTTACTAACCTAACATGATCTCATTTAAGAGGCCTAAAGAGCTCTTCAAAGCATGTATGGTAAACTGGCTTCTTCCAAAAAGATGGTGTAATCTCTACTCATCACTTCTAATTTCAGGTGCAAAATGACTGGTATTTGTGACTGCATCACCTTGCCATCAGAGCCTTTGGAAATGACTTTCCTGTTACCATCTGATTTCCTTCTAAATCTACAAAAGTAGATATTGGACATCAATTCTTTTGGTCTTGAGAGAGACTAAATTTTTTTTCTTTCATCCTGTGTGTAGCTTTGGGAGCTAACCTAGAATGTGATTAGAATTTGCCTGAAGGAATAAAATGTTTACCTATTTAATAATAGAAATATACTTGAGCTGTGTCTTTTCTCTCACTGCCCTTGCCCCTAGCCTTCAGGATGGTTACCAGGAACACAACTCTTGTTTAGTAGTGCAGAGAACTTTGGATGCTTTCCTCTTTGACAATGTATTAAACTCAAACCATAGAGAGGGAAGTGTAGGATGTTGATGCTTGGGGGCCAAATGGGTTCCTGGAACACTATTTGAAAATAGTCACTGAGCCCTGTATCCGTGACAGGTATCTTAAGGAGGGCTGAGAACATCTGTACCCTGCTGTGTTGTCCTTATTACAACATACAGCTACAGGCAAACGTTTGCAGCTCAGCTATTTTAGAATGGGTGCAATTGGACAGGAAATGGGTGTTACATGGGAAAGTAGTTTTTCTGGGGGTTTGGAAGCCAGCCTGTAAACTGTGCCGGAAGTAACTTGAGTGACTATTTTGATGGCACTGGACAATTTCAGGACTCCAGGAGGACAGGGTTTGCTGGACAGCAGAATGGGGGGGGGGGGGGAGAGCTAATGAGTAACATTGGTCAAGACCAGTGGTTAAACATTTTGCAACAGAAGTGGCCTTTTTTTTTAAAGTCCCCATTTAGTGGCAGATAACAGAACACTGGGCCTTGCTCACTTGTTACTCTGCCTGTGCTCCCTTCCCTTCCCTTCAATGGCAAAAAGTGTGGGGCGAAGAGAGGGTTGAAGGGCAAACTGAAAACTGTCTTGAGGAAACTGATAACTCTTGTATTTATATTTTTGGTGGCAATTTTTTAAAGCAGCTATACTGGTGAGGGAATAAGAGCCCAGGCTCGTTCATAAACAGGAGAGATGGCCATTTTTCAGCTGGCCAGTTCAAGGTGACTAATTTGGTCATCTAAACTTCCATGCTTGGACAGTTGTCATGTTACTGGATTGTAAAGGGAGAAGCCAGATCACTGTTGCACCCATAAGGGGGGGGATGCCCCAAAAGTCTACACAAAGGTGGCCATGTGAGGTGTCAGCTTACATTCTACTGATTCTGTATATGCTATTTATGTACTTGTATAATATCTGTATGCAGAGTTATAATTATGTACTCTGTGTTGATGCTGGAAGGTTCTCTGTCTGAGGCAGAGCAAAGAATGTTCAGCCAGTGGCTATACTAATTAGCAAGGCTCCAGAAACAACAGATATCTAAGTGCCAGAGACACACCTGAGGAATGTCTGGATGCCAGCCAGAATAATGGTTGCTGACTTGGGACACAAGGATAGGTCAATGGACCATGTGACCTGTAGGGACCTGCTCTGGCCAGGAAGATGCCAGGAGAAGTATACAAGTGCCATGTGGCACCCTCCATCTGATCTGGAGTTTAGCTCCTGATCCCAGATGCAACCTTGCAGGGAACAATGAGCTGGGAAGAACCATCGACCCATCCTGACATAAGATGTACACCAGAGACTTTTAAGCTAGCAGTTTGTAACATCTCTGCTAAGAGACTGCACTGAGAACTTAGTGATTCAATGCATGTAATGTAATCTCCTTAACCTTACGAAAAGAAAGAAAAGCAGTAGAGTAATAAACCTTTAGGTTGTAGATTCTAAAGGATTGGCTCTGTGTGATCTTGTGGGTAAGATCCAGAGTGTAAATTGACCAGGGATCTGTGGCTGGCTTCAGGTTCTTCTGGTCCCCAGTTCCTGGTAGGTAAGGTTGGGTTCTTCTAAAATCCCTCCCTGTTTGTTAGGCCTGGGGCTGATTGGGGCACAGGAAGAGCTGGGGTGTCAGAAGGATTTTCCTCATGAGGCTTCTGGCTAGCCAGTTTGGCAGCTGAAGCATTCGGTGTGACTGGTTTGTGGCCCATTTGGGAAGGTCTCCAGTCTGGGACTGTAAGGAGCCCTGAGTTTGAGCAATTCGCCCTGAGCAGCCTGGTCCGTCACAAGTCATGCAGCATTCTTGTAGGAATCCTTCTAAGTTCAGCTCTAGTTCTACTCTGCTTTTCATAAACACTACAGCAATGAAGAGATCCAATGAAAACACTTTAGCTGCTGGCCAGGACTGAACATGACATGCTTCCTCCATCTTGGGAAAACCTATGGGAAGGGGGTTCTTGCCCATATTAACATCTTTAAGAGACATACCTAATGGCTCACTTTAAACACTAGATATGGCAGAGTTTGTTCAAGAAAATTGTTTCTATCACTCCCTTATTACTTGGTGGAATTTAGCACCTTTATAGGCAAAAAATGCTAGTTATATTTAACATTTATCAAGTAGAGATTTGAATAAAAATGCTGTTAAACTTAGGCTACACTAGGTATTTCGTGCCTAGCAGTGTGCACAGAATTTCCAGCTAGCTAATATTGTAACTAGTACAGCTAATAATAGCAAGTGCTAGTGTACCCTACTTTGGCTCTAACAATTTTCCTCTACAGTTTGGATCGAGGAAAATTAATCTGCCTCAGAATTCCACCTGCTTATATGATACTGTAAGTCAGTGGTCCTGTGATCCTTGTGAAGGATCTACCACAAACCAAATACCCTTGCCCCACCCCTTCTCTACCTCCTTCCTGCACTCTCCTCCTTCCTTACCCTAGGCTGGGGCAGGGGATAGGAGTGCAGACTCTGGTTTTGGGCCAAAGAGTTTGGAGTGTGAGGGATCCTAGACTGAGCCTGGGGGACTCAGGGTACAGGAGGGGCTCATTGACTGGGGCAGAGGTTCAGGGTGCAAGCTCAAGCTGGGCATCACTTACTTTAAGCAACTTCTGAGTGATGATGCAGCAGGGCTAAGGCAGGCTTGCCCTGCCCTGCACTCCCAAAAGCAGTCAGTATGTCCAGAAGCAGTTCCTGGGAGGGGCAGGAGTATGCTACCCTCTATCCACAGGCACTGCTGGCGTACTTCCCATTGGAAATAGTTCCTTATTCCTGGCTAATAGGCGCAGTGGGGATGGTGCATACAGGCTAGGACAGCATGCGGAGACACTCCCCTCCTTTCCTGTCTCTCCCAAGGGCCACAGGGACATACCAGGAGCAACACAGGGCAGGGAGGAGCCTGCCTTAGCCCTGCTGCACTGCCAGACTGTTTGCAGTCCATCTCCTAGACTACAGGAGCTTCCAGGAAATCAAGCCAGATTGCAGGAGACTCCCAGTCAGTGCTTTCTGCACATGGAAAAAATTAGAAGGAATGAATTGTGTTCCAAGATCAAGGTAATGGCAAATGTGCACTAGTGTTCCTTCTAAGCTGAGCAGCAGCACAATTTCATAGGTGATTAATCAACCCCAGTTAGTCAGCTCTGTGCAATGAGCCCTGAGCTTCTGATAGGGTGGGCCTGATTAATCACCTGTGAGCTATGCTGCCAGGCAGCTTAGTGAGAAACTGATGTGCACCATCAGTAGAAACCAAAAATTTAGTTTTTAGATTACCATAGGGATAATTACTCCAACCATGACAGGTGAGGCACTTTAGAACTCACTACTCAAAGAATTAAATTTAAGCATAAAAAATGTCAACTGCACAGAGCAGTCAAAAACCTAAAATAACACAGAGAAATATCACCACAAGAATATGTTGGGTCAGGGAATGTGTGAGCATGACAGATTCGTATGTCTGAATGCTCAGGATAATTAAAGGGGCAATAAGAGCAGCTCCATCCCAAACCCTGTCATGTCCCACCTCTGTGGAGATGGGATACAGGAGATAGGAAAAGGGGATGTGACGGTAGCACCCTCACACTAAAGAGCAAACAGGAGTTTCCCAGAGGGCATGGGAAATGTGGGGAGGGGCAGCTGAAATGCTAGTACTTCATAGCCAAATCAGTCAGGATCACCTGTCCTAGACTCTAGGATCCCAATCTACTGGTTTGTAATTACTGCTATAAGCAGAGTATCTGACAAGCTCTTGCAGAAACTTTGCTGACTAATTGCAGCAACAGTTGGTTCTGGTGAGAGAATATTCAGTACAGTATTAGAAATACTGTATATGCATGAGTAATTTATTTGTAATGACTTACATTATGCAGCTGGGCTCCTTGCTTATTTTCTGGATAGAGCTGTTTTTGGAGGAAGGGGTGTCTTACATATGTTGTACATTTGTCTGCTCTCTTTCAACACTATCTTCTATTGACTAGTCTAAAGAAACAGCATTAATTAGAAAGTACTTAGACACTGATCTAGTAAAACATTTGGCCTCCAGTATTAGCCATGGCAGGATTCTTCTGAGGGAGGTAGGGAGCCTAAGCAAATAGATTAATCTAAGATAAGCTACAAAGCAAAAGTTAAAAGTTTAGACTTCCCAACAAAAAGCCTGCAATATTCCAGTAATACAGCACAGATATTTCAATAAATACTTTACAACTACTTCTTCAGCTGGTGCACAGTTCAGCTGTGGAGCTTCTTGCTATGGAATATTGTGAGGACCAAAACTCTATTAGGGTTCAAAAAAGAATTCAATACATTCAGGAAGGATAAGGCCATCACTGACTATCAGCCAGGACACAGAACTTTTTCCAGTCTTGAACACAGCCAGAAGGTAGAGGGGAAGAAGATGGGGGCAGGGGTGGGGGACTCAGAAGTAAGATAAAATGAGGACAGGGCCATGGTTAGAAGGGATTGCTCCAGCCTGGGCTGAAAGCTACACTGCAATCCTAGCTGAGATTGAGAGCTTGTCCCTGGCTGGGGCTGAGTGTAGAAAGTGAGGGCAGGTTTTGGCAAGAAAAAGGGGGGGAGCAAGCCTCCCCAAGAGAGCTTCATGAGCCACCCATGAGCATAGCTGCAGTAACAAGTGAAAGCTACCCCTTCTCCGTGAACTATAACAAATCCTTTCTTTACAAAGACAGATATGGCACAAACACTTCAACCTAGGATAATAGATGACTGCTTTCCCTTCCCCCTGAAATTTTATTATAGTGCAGTTTGTCTTTCACAAGTAGCTCTCCTTATGGAACATCCATGCCTCTAAAACGTCACTTTCTTGGAAGCAATACATAAAATTGCTTGTGGGATGTGATTCACTGAAACATTACTTTAAAAGGTCAAATTGCAATAAGGAAGGAAGGAAAACAACATTTCTGCTGCTGGCAGAAGACCAGATAAGTCAGTTCGGTTTAAATTTGTGTCTGGGTTGCTTATAAACCGGCTGGGCAGTCATTTTGTTAAAGCAGAGGATTTCCTCTTATTTGCATCACTATTTCACCAGTGAGGTAGTGGTATATGGGTGTTTATAGAACACTTTCAGTGTGCCTGCTGCCACAAAACAGAACACCTGCCTCCCCAGGGCCTCATCTTAAGACAAGAGTCCTTAGAAGAGAAACAGTTAACGGTTCAGTTGGAAAGGGAAAATCATTTGGCTAAGGCACTGGACAGGTAAGAGATAAAGGTTCAATTTCCCATTCCACTGTGAGAGTTCCTCTTTTACCTTGTACAAGTCATTTAATTAATCTGATCCTTAGTTCCCCATTTTTGTACAACAGGGAAATACTTTTCCTTTTCCCACTCTGTCTTTATTTGGAGTGGAACAAACTCTTTCAACATGTACGTGTAACAGATGTGAGGTATTGGAAGCATTTTTGGTTATTGTAATGATGTGCCAGATACTATTGGCACATAGTATATTAATAGATTATTATATATCTGTAATGCTTTGTGTATTTGTGAGCTGTGGAGCATATTCTAGCTCAATGAGAGAATTAAGATCCAGGTTATGGGAGGAAAGCAAACTAATTTCCTCAATAGGTAAACAATTTTGAAGTAGTAATACCATTTGGGGGATGGGTAGGGGAAACTGTATTAGAGCTACTCACCCTGTGCAGTAAAAGGGGTTCCTTCTAAATGTGTCCTCCCCCCCAGTAGGTGATCCACTCTGGGTGCTGGTGTGTCCTTGTGCTGGCAGCCGAAGATTTTTCTAGCAGTGCCCTACTGCACTGCACACACGTGGTAGCATCTCGTTGTGCTGGTGGTGTTTGTTAGGCACACACACACATGGTGCCTCCTTCTCTATTCTGGTTCTAGTCCCAAAGGGGAAGGAAGGTGAGTAGTGGAGCACCCATGAGGACACACATCATGAAGAACCCCCATTTCTGTACAGGGTGAGTAATTCTTTTTTCTACTTTGAGTGATGTCCCCATGGGTGCTCCACTCTGGGTGACCAGAGAGTATTCGTATCATGGAGGCAGGTTTGGAGCCCAGTCCACAAAATTGAGGACAGCACCACTTGTCCAACTGATGTTTCTGGAGCAATAGCGGAGGTAAGAGCATAGTGTATCGCAAAAGTGTGGTCAGAAGACCAAGTTGCTGCCTTGAAAATGTCCTCTAGAGGTACGTTAAGGAAAGCTGTGGTGGAAGCCAAAGCTCTGGTGGAGAGTGCTGTTATGGTACTTGAGAGAAGACAGATTGACCTTTTGAGCACTTTCGAACAATAAGAGCCTTGTTGACTTCCTCCAGTCTTGTGAAATCAAAATAAAAGGCGAGTGCTCGGCGTACATCTAAGGTGTGCAACACTGTCTGCGATGGAACGGTGTGTGGCTTGGAACAGAATACAGGTAAGCGTATAGGTTCGCTGGTATGGAAAGGAGTTGAGACCATGGGGTTGGAGGATTAACCTGTCCTTAGCAAACAGCGTGTATGGCAGGTCAGACACTAGTGCTGCTATCTCGCCCATTCTCCTGCTGGAAGTTATGTCTTCTAGGAAAGCCACCTTCATGGAGAGGTGTAGCCAAGAGCAGGTGGCTAATGGTGCGAAGGGAGGTTTAGTTAAGCTCTTCAGTACATGATTCAGGTTCTGTTACCCCAGAGTCTCAGTAACAAGCAAATTTAGAATGAAAATCTAGAATTTGGCATAAGGATTTGATCACTGATGTTATGCGCTCTACTCTGATTGTCAGAAGGGAGGCCCCTGACAGTACTGTATCTAATCACCAGTTGGAATCCCAAAGAAATACTGAGTCCAGATTAAGTGTACAGGCAGTCCCCGACTTACGTGGATCCGACTTACGTCGGATCCCTAGATACGAACGGGGTGAGGCAACTCCCGCACATGCGCAGCAGCATTCCCGGGGCTCGCTCACCTGGGTCCTAGGATCCTCCTCCTCCTCGGGCCGGCTCCGACTGGGGTCCCGCAGAGCTGCCGGGCAGAGGAGAAGTGCCTCCCCACGCCCGCTTCCCCCCCCCCCCCCCCCCCCGCCAGCAACAGGCTGCCCCCTCCCCTGAGCAACAGGCTGCCAAACAGCAGACAAAAGCAGCCTCTCTGCCCCTCCTCCCCTCTATACATGCCGGGCTCCCGGAGCGCAGTAGCTTCCCCGGGGCTCGCTCACCTGGGTCCTAGAATCCTCCTCCTCCTCTTCGGCCTGCAGCAGCTGGCCACAGGGACAGGGATCCCGCAGAGCTGCCAGGCAGAGGAAAAGTGCCTCCCCACGCCCGCTGCCCCCCCCCCGCGGCCTCACATCCTGCACGCCTCCCCCCTCCCCCCCCTGCCAGCAACAGGCTGCCCCCTCCCCTGAGCAACAGGCTGCCGAACAGCAGACAAAAGCAGCCTCTCCGCCCCTCCTCCCCCTATACATGCTGGGCTCCCTGGGCAAACAAAGACTCCACCAAAACAAACAAAGTGCTGGCCTCATTGTGTTAGCAAAAAAAGGACCCTCCTCCTAGAACCCTGGGTGGTGTGTGGAAATAAAGCTATTAGCTCAAAGCATGGTGCAGAGCTGTTTGGTATTTGATGAGTTACTCCTTTAGTCCTGAGTTTGTCACAGGGACAGAAACAGATGTGAAATCTTCTGAACAGGGGAACAGACAGCAAAACAAACATTAGAGGGGAGTTAACCTTTCCCTATGCTATCCAAAACTAAAAAAAATGTTTGGCTAGAGTTTCCCCTACAATATGTACCAGTTCCGACTTACATACAAATTCAACTTAAGAACAAACCTACAGTCCCTATCTTGTACGTAACCCGGGGACTGCCTGTATTAATATATTATAGAATTTAAATTGACAAGTGCATGAAACAATACCAAGAATAACCAACCAATAAAATCCAACCCCCACCCCAAAATAGAAGAAAAGACAGACAGAAAGATTCCCAATACAGGCAAGGTACATATACTTTACAGAGTCTCTACGCTGCCGATGGTGGTGACGGTGCTTGCTACCTACTACCTTTAGGCTTTGATTAGCCTTCAGGGAGGAACAGCAAGTGACCCCTTGCAGATGGAATTGATTGCTGTTGGTGGAATCCTAGGCATTCACCATAGGAGCCAAGGTAGATGGGTGGTAGCACAGTTCTCAGTCCTCACTGGGCCTTTGCCTCAGAGAGCCCGTGGCAGTGGGCCCGGCAGTGGCTGGAGAACCCTGGGAATGTCCCAGTTGCAGCAGGAATGGGATAGCCAGGCAGCCCTGACCAGGAAACCACCAGCAGCAGCACGGTTGGCCTGGCGGGAAACCCCAGTGGCAGCCAGGTGGCCTGGGGAACCCCAAGGAACCCCTCAAAATAGCAGCCCTGGCTGGGGAAGCCCTGGCAACTCCCAGCACAACCAGCAGATAGCAGGGCAGGGAGCCTCAGCTGGGCCATCTTTAGTGGGGTAGCAGTAGGGTGGGGAACTCCAGCCTTGCGAGCCCCAGGGAGAGGAGCATTGACCTTCCCTGGTCCAGGATGGCTCAGGTCCCAAGGGTGCCCGACTAGGGAGGTCTAACCAAACCAGTATATGAATCACACATTTGCAGCATATTAATCTCACATCCAGCACTGTTAAAACTTTCTAAAAAAAAGGGGGGGGGGGTACGTCATCACATGAAATTGAGATGCAGTAAAAATGTTTATTTTGTTACAAAGTGTTAAATACTAAATCTACAAAGTGTACATTTTACTCAAAATACCATTCCATAATATATGAAAATATCAAAAAGTAAAATTCAGTGCATGCCTTTCTAAAATAAGATCCTATCTCCTACATTTTTCTTATCAAATTTATCAAGAGCTAAAGACTATAGGAGAGACTATCCATCCTGTGGAAATTAATATTTCTTAGGACAGAAGGCTACCTATGTTGGCCTCAATATAAGCCTCCCTATTGGCTTAACATAAGAGTAAATATGTCATTAACAAACATGGCAAAAAAAAGCATGCAATGTTAACAACAGGATTCTCTCTCAAGGTAGAAGTCCATTCTTTTCTCAATATGCACTCAAAACAGTTACAAAAAAATAAATTCCTGAATACTACTATACCATATATTAAATTGTTAAATAGGTGATTATTTTACCTTAGGAGAAAAATGCAGGTTAAACTAGATTTAATTGCCTATACAAAGCCATGATAGTAACTTTTCAGAGCTAATGTCCAGATCCTCTAGTTGTCTAAATCATGTTTTTAGGAATTTCCTAACTTAAACCAATGCAAAAATGTTATACATTCTAAAGTTGTCATATCAAATTTAGTGGTTTGTCAATTCTCTCTCTATATAAAAGTTTTTCCTGCTGGGCAAATGAATGATGTACTCAAGCTCTCTGGCCACAAAAGTGGCCAGAGAGAGGGGGGCTGGGCAAGCATAGTGAGCAGGGGGGAGCCGATTTTGCGGCCAAAGAGGGGGGTTGGCGAGCATAGCAAACAGGGCACAGCCCTCCAATAACTTCTGAATATCATCTGTGGATTTCTGAATTGTACCTAAGTAGTAAGATACTGCATCTACAGCAACCAAACATCACAACCCATGTCTACATAAAATGAGTGTTAATGCTAAGTCACAGATTTTGAATTTTAAAAAGCACATTTCTAAAGAAAAATATCAATTTGTTATTCTGCTGATATATATGGAGAAATCAGCCTCTCAAATCACTGCATCATTATGGGTTTGACCTAGTGCCTGCACCTGACAGTAGTAGTACCCATAATAGGAGCACCTAAAAACACTGGAATGATATTTTGCATTTGAGTAATCAAGTTATCATCTGTGGAAAATATCTCCTCCCATTGCTTGGGTTCACCATATAAAGTGTTTGTGGAAGATTAACACAAAAGGCTAAAATAAATATACAATAACAAAATATTCTCTGACCCACAGAAATGATATTTCTATTTTACATTATGACAGGATTTATAAAATATCCTTCATGAAAATAAATCTCTCACTACAGGCAGTCCCCGACTTACGCGGATCCGACTTATGTCGGATCCGCACTTATGAACGGGGCTTTCTCGCCCCGGAGGTCGAGGTGGCGGATTGCTACCTGCGAGCTCCGGGGCGAGAGAGCCCCGTTCGTAAGCTGCTCCGGTGCCCCTGGTCTGCTGGAGACCGTCTCCAGCAGACCAGGGGCACCGGGCGGGTTCCCGCGCTTCTGAGGCTTTGCCAGAGCAAAGCCTCAGAAGCGCGGGAACCCGCCGCTGCTGCGGTTTCAGTCCAGGTGCCTGTGGTCTGCTGGGGACCGTCCCCAGCAGACCAGAGGCACCGGGACTGAAGCCGCAGCCGCGGCGGGGTCCCGCGCCTCTGAGACTTTGCCAGAGCTGCGGCTCTGCTCCCTGTGTCCCTGGTCTGCTGGGGGGGGGGGGGGGGGCGCAGCTAGTGTGCCCCCCTCCCCCCCCAGCAGACCAGGCTTTTGTTTTGGACCCTGGGGCAGAGCAGCTGGGGCGCTGCCAATTGGTCCTGCAGCGCCGCTCTGGGCACTACTGGACCAACCCGGCAGCACCCCAGCTGCTCTGCCCCAGGTCCTGATTCAGCCGCTGCTGGTCAGTTTCAGCAGTGGCTGAATCAGGACGCCTGGGGCAGAGCAGCTGGGGTGCTGCTGGGTTGGTCCAGTAGCGCCGAGGAGCGAGGAGCGGTGCTACTGGAGCAACCCAGCAGCACCCCAGCTGCTCTGCCCCAGGCGTCCCCAAGTCAGCCGCTGCTGAAACTGACCAGCGCTGACTACAGGAAGCCCGAGGCAGAGTTGCTCTGCCCCAGGCTTCCTGGAATCAGTCGCTGATCAGTTTCAGCAGTAGCTGACTTGGGGACGCTTGGGGTTCTTAAGTTGAATCTGTATGTAAGTCAGAACTGGCGGTCAGTTTCAGCAGCGGCTGAATCTGGACGCCAGTTCCGACTTACATACAGATTCAACTTAAGAACAAACCTACAGTCCCTATCTTGTACGTAACTCGGGGACTGCCTGTACATGCGTTATTGGCAAGACATTCTAGAATAGCAGATCAGACTATTTTCAAACAGCTAAAAACCACATGCAATAATGAGCAAACATTCACACACAATTTGTATATATAATTACGGTGACTGTACATATGAATTTAGTATTTGGGCATACAAACACCAGTTAAATGATTAACCTGGCCACTTGTAAGTGTAGACAGTGTAATGGTGCATGTTAACGGTGCATGTTAATAAGTAATTGTTCATGCATATTAGTTTTGTAATTCTGTAGTCATTTTTGCTGATGGCTTTAAGTTTTCAAAACTTCAAAATTTGTGATTCATCCAGTTGATGATAGAAATTTAAAATTTCTGATGTAGATAACAGATACAAACATTAGGAAATAAGGAGATAATTAAATATTTTTTTACATTTATTAAATTATATGCATATATAGTTTCACCCATAACGTATGACCATTTTTATTTTATTTTCAACATCTTTTTTCCTCTATGATAGCAGACTCATTTTATTCCTTGTAGGAGACAAATCATAGAACTGGAAGGGACCTCGAGAGGTCATCAATTCCAGTCCCCTGCCCTCATGGCAGGACCAAATACTGTCTAGACCATCCCTGATAGACATTTATCTAACCTACTCTTAAATATCTCCACAGATGGAGATTCCACAACCTGCCTGGGCAATTTATTCCAACGTTTGCCTACCCTGACAGTTAGGAACTTTTTCCTAACGTCCAACCTAAACCTCCCTTGCTGCAGTTTAAGCCCATAGCTTCTTGTTCTATCCCCAGAGGCCAAGATGAACAAGTTTTCTCCCTCCTCCTCATGACACCCTTTTAGATATCTGAAAACTATCATGTCCCTCAATCTTCTCTTTTCTAAATTAAACAAACCCACTTCCTTCAGCCTTCCCTCATAGGTCATGTTCTCTAGACCTTTAATCATTCTCGGTGCTGTTCTCTGGACCCTCTCCAATTCCTCCACATCTTTCTTGAAATGCGGTGCCCAGAACTGGACACAATACTCCAACTGAGGCCTAACCAGAGCAGAGAAGAGCAGAAGAATGATTTCTTGTGTCTTGCTCACAACACACCTGTTAATGCATCCCAGAATCATGTTTGCTTTCTTTGTAACAGCATCACACTGCTGACTCATTCAACTTGTGGTCCACTATAACCCCTAGATCCCTTTCTGCCGTACTCCTTCCCAGGCAGTCACTTCCCATTCTGTAAGTATGAAACTGATTGTTCCTTCCTAAGTGGAGCACTTTACATTTGTCTTCATTAAACTTCATCCTGTTTACCTCAGACTATTTCTCCAATTTGTCCAGGTCATTTTGAATTATGACCCTATCCTCCAGATTAGTCGCAACCCCTCTCAGCTTGGTATTATCTGCAAACTTAATAAGCGTACTTTCTATATCAATATCTAAATTGTTGATGAAGATATTGAACAGAGCCGGCCCCAAAACAGACTCCTGCAGAACCCCACTTGTTATTCCTTTCCAGCAGGATTGTGAACCATTAATAACTACTCTCTGAGTACGGTTATCCAGCCAGTTATGCATCCACATTATCATAGCCGCATCTAAGTTGTATTTACCTAGTTTGATAAGAATATCATGTGAGACCATATCAAATGTGTTATTCCTAGTCCTGTCACTTACTAGCAATATGATCTTGAACAAATCTCAAGCGCTGTTTCAATATTCCTCATCTGTGAAATGAAGATAATGTTGCTCATGTTTGTAAAACTGTTAGATCAGACACAAAGGTTTATATAAATACTATTAATTATCATTCCTATACTGAGCTAACAATCAGTATTTTGAGCCAGAGTACCATTATTTGTCCCAAAATAGAAAACACCATCTGGATCTCTAAAACCTCATCAGAAGAAAGTCTCTTAGGATTCTAGTGTGGAATTTCCAAAAGACTATCTTTGTAGAGTTACAAAACATTTCCTCTTTATTAACAGAAAAGCACTACAGGTACCAATTTATATGGTGGGTCTATGTTTGCCTGGCAGCTATTTAAATAATAAATGGAGATACCTATCTCATAGAACTGGAAGGGACCTTGAGAGGTCATTGAGTCCAGTCCCCTACCCTCATGGCAGGGCCAAGTACCATCCCTGACAGATGGCCCCTTCAAAGATTGAACTCAAAACCCTGGGTTTAGCAGGTCAATGCTCAAACCACTGAGCTATCCATCCCCTTTATTTCTTTTGCAGGTGCCTTTAAAATGGTTAATCACATCTTGTTTTCAGGACTAAGTAACTTTTTCATTAATATTCCTTTTGCTGCATTGTCCCTATAGGAACAAACACTGACATACTACATGTGCCACATCTTTCAAGAACAGTTAGTTAAAGTTGAATTTAAGTAAGAGTGTGGGTTTGCTGGTAAGCGGAAGGAATCACTTTGAAGAACTTGCTTCCTGTATAAAATCCATGCTATTGTACACATCTATTTTTTTTAGTTAAGACAATCTCATTTTAGACTCAGTGCTGTTAAATGCATATACACAAATATTTGAAAAAGCTACTCACTATCATCCGTTCCTCACCAGAATGTGTCTCAATGCTATTGGGATCCTATTTAAGACCTTTAGGCTTGATTATTTTTGCTCATATCAAAAAATGAATCCACACAAATGGAACCAATCCAATTAGTACAACATGGCACAGCCCCACTCAGATACACAGTTCACCATGAACTCATTAAGCTGATACATCACTCTGCAAAGGCTTCCCATTAAATAGATTTAAGTTCTAGGTTGTCCTATTAGTCAAATCTCTGCAGCTAGCTATGGTTACCTCTTTCTTTGTGACTATGATCCCTTTGGCAGCTGGGTGTTGCTGAAATGATTTAACTGTCAACTGTCTGTAGGAGTCAGAACTTTCTCAGGAAACTTTCCTACACTATAGAACATTCTCCTGAAACAGAAATATTACTGTCGATTTCATAGCTTTCATAAATGATATTAACATTGCCAATGTTGAAATACCAGCAACCCAGCTTACCTCTTTTTCCCCTGGCTCATGAACCTGCAACACTCCAACAGCACTAAAGAGTTTGCTATCAGCTTAATAGGTACAGAAATACAACTTTATGCTCTTTTGGAAGATTGAAGGGATATAGGTGTCCACTTACAAGACTGACTTAGTGGTACCTGCTGTACATTTATGACTGTCATTTGTCACTGATCCTATGAATTGTAAAAGGGGCAAGGAGTCCTGTGGCACCTTATAAGCTAACCAAAGTGATGGAGCATAACCTTTCGTGGGCAAAGACCCACTTTGTCAGATGCATCAGATGAAGTGGGTCTTTGCCCGCAAAAGCTTATGCTCCAACATTTCGGTTAGTCTATAAGGTGCCACAGGACTCCTTGCCGCTTTTGCAGATTCAGACTAACGGCTACCCCTCTGATACTCGACACCTATGAATTGTGTCACACTGTACAGAAACAATTAAGTAGATACTTTCAGAACTGCTAAGCACTCTAGAGAATGTGTTGTGAACTAATTTTTTTTTCCAAATCATAGAATAGTATTCAGTAGCAAAACCAGTGCAAAGGAAAATCTGTGCAATTTAAAAAAAAATACATTAACAAACCTGACTATATTTCTGAAACAGAACCACCAGTGGAAAGGATACCTACATACTCAGCAACTGTGGATTTCAGAGCTGTTTATGTGAGGCTGTGCTTGTCCTCAGTGTCTGTTGTGGAGGAGTAGCAGGGATAGAGATAAATCCCTCATGCCACAGAGTAAGTGAAGGAAGACCATAGTAGATGATGATATGGAGATTCCCATGGGTTGCAAGGAGAGGAAAACCTGGAATTGTTGAAACAAAAAGAGTCTGCAGGATCTCTTGTTTGCTGATAGAGAAGCTCCATTATATCCTGGTGCATCTCCCTCTCCCTTTCCCACTGGGACTTTCTCCTATCTGCTTTTTCCTTCCCTGGACTGTCTAATGTTCACTCTCCAGCCCCTTTTGATGCATCACTGGCATGCAGCACCTCACTGAACACATCATCCTGATACCTTTTCTTTCTTCTCATCTAGCTGAGGTGTTACACTGGTGTGGAGGGAGAACCTCACAGCCACAGTGGCAGCCACAGATAAAACACAGAGGTACCTCTGTCAGTATAGTTACAAAGTGAAAGTTAAGATTCAGAACCCCCTTCTTCTGAACACTGAAAATGTTGAAGACACGCTATTTACATTTTTCCTTCAAAGTGCTTGTGCAGAGTGGTATACACTAGCCAGCCACAGTAGTCATGATTTTAGCTGCTCCCTCACTCCTGATATAATAAAGGCACAGACACCATAACCTCTGTTTACTGTGCCAAAGCCACCCAGACCTTTCTGCTGCAAGCCAGTGTACTACAAGGGCTCCTACTGAAGTTACTGCTGAGTGGCATGGGAAAGTGTCCTGCCATGAATGAAGATATAAGGCTGCCATCTCCAGAAACTTTCAGAGGAGGATTGCAGAGTACTTCCAGGAAAGTTTCATTGAGATCTCTCATGATAATTGAAGGGGCATTGTATATAAATTGCTTCACGTGCCCCACTTGCCTAACTCTACAAGAGAATGAAAAGTAGGCAATTGTTCTTGCTGTACTACTACCTGTTTTAGTAGAAGTAAATTCATGAAAAGTCAATAACCATGTCCTGTTAAACTGGGGCACCAGCAATACACAATTATAATGGGAAATTAATTATACACTTATCTAAAGTTCCTTCCCCTGCAGTAGGCTCACCTATGCTTGATTACTGGGACTGACTGGACTGCTGGAGTCTCAAAACAGGTGCTAATTCATAGCATAGGTGCAGCTCCCTAGTCACGTCTCCCATCCTCTGCCTCACTCCTCAAAAGTATCCACTGCAGCTCCTCCCCAGGGCCATTCAAAGTAATTACTCCCCAGTGCTTCCTGGGGCTCTAAATCAAGGTAGTGCATCCACATTAGGGGAGCCTGCCTTGGACTAATTTGAAGGCTTCCCTGTAGTGTGGATATGCTATTTTGAAATAGTTATTTTGGGAATTATTACTCCGAAATATCTTATTTCAAAATACCCGTGTAGTGTAGACATACTCGTAGTGTTTACGTTTACATTGCATCAACTTCAGTACATCAATCATGGCTTAATGCTGTTCAGGGAAGTAATGTTTCTGCATTGTTATAACTGGGTACTAACATCATCAGCAAGAGACAAATATAGGTATAAACACATGCATATGCACACATGCAGCTTATGAAGAATTAACTTTGTAGTTTAGACCAGGCCTGAGTTACATATTGGATTAACTCCTTTATTCTGTCCTATGGTGTATTTCTTAATTCCTTTAAAGCATCACAGTAATTCATTATTAATGAAAAACCATTGAGCAAGCACATTATAAAGTTCAGCAGGATTCAAACGTTTATTTTAATCCCTGCTACAGTTTTAATAACTTCCACGTAACTCCCAGTTTCTGATGCTCTAGTCTATGAACACTTTGTGAATAATCAATCTTCAGGTTACATTACTACACAGTGGCATTTCTGGGAGTGAATGTAGTTCCTGTAATCGGCAAGCTGTTTCAGGTACGTATTGGAAGGCCATCTGTGCATCTCCACAAAATCGCGTTCGTCCGCTAAAAGTACATAAATAGTATCAATGTTAAACTTATGTATATATACAAATAAAATACAAACTGAAAAATTCTAAAAATCGGTTTAAACAACATTAACATAGAAATCCATAACAGAAGGGAGACACAAAGTTAAAGCTGAAATTCTGTCCATTGTGCCTATATTTTTTAAGCAATGAACTGTGTAAAAATCAACTGCCTCAATACCCTTGTGATAAATTCAAGTAAATTTTAAATGAACTTAGTATTTAGAAGAGACACCAAGATGACAATCCTACAGACAAATCCTTTATCTACAAGAGAGATATAGTACAGGGAGCAACAGTGTACACTTTCTTATGTGGCCAAAATGAACAAGGAGTAGTTCATTCTTCACTATGACTTCCTATACTGCGAGTGACAAAGAGGTGCGGATACATCTCTAATAACTCAACTTCATACAGATCAATGAAAGCTGCTGATAAGAGACAAAAGGTTAAACAAGCCCTAATGCTGAATTTTCTTTTTGTTGTGTGCTGATTTTTTTTTTAATTTTGTCACAGGTGTTCTCAAAACATAAAAAACTTAAAAAAACAACCACCACCAATAAACAGTTTTAGGTCATCATAATTAAGTCTGCATTTTAGTCATGGGTATTTTTAGTAAAATTCAGACAAGTCAGGGGCAATAAACAATAAAACAAACAAACAAAACACAACTTATAACCTATCCATGACTTGTACTATATATAAACCCCTTGACTAATATTTGGGGAGGAGGGGAAGTTTGGGGGGCAGCCCTGGGGGCACTGTGGGTGCTGGAGGGGGCAAGCTACTACAGATGCTTGGGAGAGAGGTCACCTGTGGCAAGCTTGGTACCCAACTCCTGGGAAGTGGTGACCACTAGCTCTTAGCTCCATGTTCTGCCTCCAGTCTTACCCCAGACCTAATTCTACAGCTCTCATTAGCCGGGAGCCACAGCAAATGGGAATTGCGAGGGTAGTGCTTGCAGGCAGACGCAGCATATGGAGCTAGAAACCACAAAAGAGGAATTCCTATTGTACTTCCCAGGAGCCCTCCACCCTCCCTCCGCAGGTAAACAACCCCCACACTCCAAGCCCCTCCCCTCCCCAAACTCCTGATGCTGGGGAGCTGGGGTGGGGGCCATGATTGCTCCAGAAGCAGCCAATACACCTGGCCCTAGGGCTGCCAGAGCAGCTCAGGCAGCCCTCAGGCCAGGTACAGGCAGTCCCCGACTTACGCGGATCCGATTTATGTCGGATCCGCACTTACGAACGGGGCTTTCTCGCCCCGGAGGTCGAGGTGGCGGATTGCTACCTGCGAGCTCCAGGGCGAGAAAGCCCCGTTCGTAAGCTGCTCCGGTGCCCCGGTCTGCTGGAGACCGTCTCCAGCAGACCAGGGGCACCGGGCGGGTTCCCGTGCTTCTGAGGCTTTGCTAGAGCAAAGCCTCAGAAGCGCGGGACCCCCCCGCGGCTGCAGCTTCAGTCCGGGTGCCTGTGGTCTGCTGGGGACCGTCCCCAGCAGACCACAGGCACCGGGACTGAAGCGGCAGCAGCGACGGTTCCCCGCGCCTCTGAGGCTTTGCTCTGGCAAAGCCTCAGAGGCGCGGGACCCGGCTGCGGCTTCAGTCCAGGTGCCTGTGGTCTGCTGGGGACCGTCCCCAGCAGACCACAGGCACTGGGACTGAAGCTGCAGCCGCGGCGGGGTCCCGCGCCTCTGAGGCTTTGCCAGAGCAAAGCCTCAGAGGCGCGGCACCCCGCTGCCGCTGCGGCTCTGCTCCCCGTGTCCCTGGTCGGCTGGGGGGGGGGGTGTGCAGCTAGTGTGCCCCCCCCCCCAGCAGACCAGGCTTTTGTTTTGGACCCTGGGGCAGAGCAGCTGGGGTGCTGCCGATTGGTCCTGCAGCGCCGCTCTGGGCACTACTGGACCAACCCGGCAGCATCCCAGCTACTCTGCCCCAGGTCCTGATTCAGCTGCTGCTGGTCAGTTTCAGCAGTGGCTGAATCAGGACGCCTGGGGCAGAGCAGATGGGGTGCTGCTGGGTTGGTCCAGTAGCACCGAGGAGCGGCGCTACTGGAGCAACCCAGCAGCACCCCAGCTGCTCTGCCCCAGGCGTCCCCAAGTCAGCTTCTGCTGAAACTGACCAGCGCTGACTACAGGAAGCCCGAGGCCGAGTTGCTCTGCCCCGGGCTTCCTGGAATCAGCTGCTGATCAGTTTCAGCAGCAGCTGACTTGGGGACGCCTGGGGTTCTTAAGTTGATTCTGTATGTAAGTCAGAACTGGCGGTCAGTTTCAGCAGCGGCTGAATCTGGACACCAGTTCCGACTTACATACAGATTCAACTTAAGAACAAACCTACAGTCCCTATCTTGTACATAACCCGGGGACTGCCTGTATACTAGCTACTGCAGAACTCATGGAAAGTCAAGGAATCTGTGATTTCTGTGACAAACACAGAATCTTAATAATAGTTAGGCAACATACATCTTTCTAACTCAGTGTCCCAGCATTTCCTGAATCAAACCGCAGCAGAGGATGTCCATGGCCAATTTTCTTGGACCAGGACAAGCATAAGTACAGCTATCAGCAGAGTACAATAGGGCTATAATGTGATGGGTGATGAGCTTATGCAACTTCTATTAATCAGGCAGATGATTTCTACATTTCTCCTAAAGCAAACTGGTGGATACATCTCACAAAGTTTGGCTTAAACTGAATAATTTACATCTTCCACTTCCATTTCTTAAACCAACTTGACTTGAGTGCTTTGTCACTTGGATTTATTTGCATGAACGATGTGCCATTTAACCACTTGTTTCCTAATAAGTTCTATCAGCAATACAGAGACCCTAACTTTTTTCTTAAACAAATATTCTGCTTATTATTTGGTGTTTAAATAGTAAGTCCTGGGAAGTAAGTTGTAATTTTGATTCAATGTCTAAAACAGACAAATAAAACTTCAAAAAGATGCACCTATGTTCTCACATGCTCAGAAGCAGCATTACTTAGCATTTCTTCTTCAGTCTAAATAGAATGGAAAAGGTCGTGTCACCACCCCTCCCCTTTTAAAAGGCAAGATTTGGTTAACTACCTGAAAGATCTTGAAATTCAGGCTTTTGACTGAAGATGAGGTAGTTAGTGGCAATAAAATGAAGGAGCCAAGTTGAAAGGCAGTCAGAGTTGTGAAACTGCAAAAGTGAAACAAAATAGTGTTCATGACCACTACAATACAAAAAGAGTAAGCGTAAAGAAAAAAATAATTTAAGATGTCTAGTGTCAAAATAACAGCATAGCAAACAAAGAATGGCAGGTGTGGACAAAAATACATTAGGGAAAAAAATAGCCCAACAAACTGGCAATGACATACAAATTCTGAGAGCAATATCAGATGGAAATAAATATAGTACCATACAGATGCCCAAGCCTTTTTACATGTGAACTGGGGATAGTGACAACTGTTGAAAACTCCTTAGCTAAAGAGTATTTAGCAGCAGATACTCAAACCCCTCCCCACAGTGGAATTCAGCAGTAAATTTTTGTTGTTATATGGTGTTTAAATAGCAAGTCCTGGGAAGTGAGATATAATTTTGATTAAACGTATAAAACAGACAAATAAAACTTTGGAAAGATGTACTTATGTCCTTACATGCTCAGAATTAGCATTACTTAACACTTCTTCAGTCTAAATATAATGGAAAAGGGTTTTCTTCTTTTTTAAAGAAAGAAATTAGTTAACTACCTGAAAAGCCTTGAAATTCAAGCTTTTAACTGAAGATGAGGTAGTTAGAGTCAAGAAAGCACAGGTGCTATTACTGAAGTTGTTCCACAGTTAAATATGGAAGGAGAATTGAGTAACAGTTGTCACAGGAAGAAGCTAATCGTTTTTTGATTCCCAGATCTGTAAGGGAATGATCAGGAGACCCTTTCTCTTAACAATTACTGAAAACCAGATGTAATAGGAGAAATTTTTAAAAAGACAATTTTTATTCTAATTATTACCTCTATTTACCAAAAAATAAACTACAACACAACATGTTTGAAATATCAGAAGACAGGCAGAAAACAAATAGCTGCCAACCATCATAACAGTCCCACAAAGCAGACTAGAACTGAGAAAATACAGGCCCTGTTAGAATTCAATTTCAAAGTTACTGTTGAAAGTATGTCTATCTTTTCTAAAAAAGTTTGGTTAATATAACAGAAGCTAAACTAAATTTAGCTATCTAACAAAGTATAACTAATCCCTGTTTAATGCTACAGAAAGCTCTTAGCTCCTCTCTCCCTTGTCTTTATGTATTTTTTGCAATAATTTATTATAAGTATGCTAATTCTGCCCTCTCCTTTTTTTTAATGAAACACTGTTTTTTTAAGAGGCTGCACTTTCTATCTAGGACCCCTATAAATGATTTCATCTTTGTCTTGTTTTTACCCTCCTTTTCTGTTCCCCCAATTTGTCTTTCACTTTTGGGTCGCCTCTTTCCTCAGCTCCTCTATCTTCCTCTTACCACTTGGTTGTTTATTTATCATTTCCAAACACACACTCTGTCCAGTCCATCTGTGTTACTGAGATGTGGTGCAGTTGAAGATAGCTCCTTAGCATTAGAGGAGGAACCACTGTATCTAGATTCACTGAATGCTTTATGATAGAAGATACACAAATTAGCTGGATTACTACTTATATGTGCCATCAGTGCCAGGATGTATCACAAATGCACAGCCATGCTACAAATAAGAAAGTTCTCACAGCACAAAGGTAGGGAGAAGCTGTGTTCTTGGCAGGCTGTGTTCTTGGCTCTCTCATTATGCTATCATAAATCCCTAGAAAGCAGATACAAATATCAAACCCTGAAAAGTGAAATATCAACAAAAATATTTTGAAGAAATTCCATCACTAAAGTATTACATATTCATGTCTGAGCAATACATACCTTGGCTTTTCTAAGCAAACTGACAACACTGAGACTTGTAGATGCTAATTCCCTACTAGGCATACTCTGCAGCTGTGTGATGATATAAAGCTCACAGATATGCTGGAGTCTGGATACCTGGTACATCTCAGCACAAATCAAGAGAGACATGGCTTGCAAAACACTGGCTGATAAAAAAAATAAAAAACATGACTTATGTTTATTGTACTCATTGGCAGGCTGATTAAAACCATTTTTACAATAACCACTTAAATTTGCTTGGAATAGAAATAAAATCCAAGGACTGCTGATCATTTTCTTATGTTTCCGTACCGTATTTCACAATTTTTGACAGGTGAAATCTATTTTAGCAGAAAAGTATTTAATTTCAAAGAGTGGTCACTATTTTATCTTCCAAATATGTTGTTACTAAACCTTCCTGTGTTCTAAAGCTGCGGTGTCCAACAAGCTAGCCACCAGTCACATGTGATTATTTGGCCAGTTGATTGTGGCTAATTGGCTTGAACAATGTGTCTATTTGGCCTGTTGAGTGTGCCTAGTTTGCTATAGTTGGATACCACAGTTCTAGAGTATGGGTCAAATATTGCTGTCCTCTCACAATTGAGAAGTCTTCAGTGAATTTAGGATTTGACCTTCCAACTTATATCATTTTGCTGTATGGCTATAATTTGTTTTTATAAAATTATGCAAAATTTCATGAAGTCAGACATGATATAACGAGGTTTCAACTCAAACAGTAAATCTGACAACATTTAAGCAGATAGAGCGGGGGAGGGAGGGAAGAGATGAAAAAGGAGTGTTACTTTAAAAAGTAGTTTCATTCATGTTCACTAGGAGAAGGCAGATGAAATATTTAGTTACTGCAACTTAAAATTTGCAATATTCTTCATGCTTGTTTATAAAACCAAAATTACTTCAATCAAAATCTGTGATTTACTGCAGTACAGGCAGTCCTCGACTTATGCGGATCCGACTTAGGTCTGATCCGCACTTACAAACGGGGCTTTTCTCGCCCTGGAGCTCACGGGCGGCAGGTTGCCGCCCGTGTCCTCCGGGGCGAGAAAAGCTTCTCCCGGTTTCCCTGGTCTGCTGGGGGGGTCCAGCAAAGCCGCTGGACTCCCCCAGCAGACCGGGGACACCCGAGCAAAGCCGCCACCTGGGCGGCTTTGCTCCTGTCCCCCTGGCTTTTCCAGTGGCTTTCCCTGGTGTGCTTGGGGAGGGAGGGGGCGCAGATAGTGCGCCCCCCCCCCCCCCAGCAGACCAGGCTTTTGTTGCGGGACGCCTTGGGTAGAGCAGCTCGGGTGCTGCCGGGTTGGTCCTGTGGGAACCTACCGGGCAGCGCCCCAGCTGTTCTGTCCCAGGTTCCAGATTCAGCAGCTGTTGAAACTGATCAGGCTGATTCCTGGAAGCTGGGGGCAGAGCAACTCTGCCTCCGGCTTCCTGTAGTCAGCCCCTGGTCAGTTTCAGTGGCAGCAGCTGAATCTGGAGCCAGTTCCGACTTACATACAAATTCAACTTAAGAACAAACCTATAGTCCCTATCTTGTACGTAACCCGGGGACTGCCTGTACAGTATAGTCATCAGTTTTGCTATAACATTAATAAAATACATGTTTTATGTCTATATATGTCCTTTGTATAAATCCGAAGCGTTGTACTAGCCTGGAACTCTGACTAGAAAGAAAGTTTAAATATACTGTTCTAATCTAGAAAATGGCCTCAAAGCATTGGAATTGCCTTGAAATTACTTCAGATTTAATTTCATTGTGTTATTTAAGTAGAAGATGAAAAAAACAATTTATTATTTTACTTCACACTAATTCCATTAAATATTTCATTGGAATGATGCACTATTTTGGTAAGTCATGAAAAAATATGTTTTCCTTTTTAAAGAAGGGCTCTTCATTTTCTTATTGTGCCACAGGAAGTCACAACTAAGACAAAAAGTTTCTAAGAAATATCTTCAGACAGTAGAAATCTTTAACCAAATATACATTCACCAATATGAACATTTTTACTAGTGAATTTACAGCATCTGGTAATGAAAATTCTTTCCAATGTACTTGTTTATAACATTGTTATTTTGACACAAATGCAAAAGGATGAAGCTGTTAAGAATACTACTGGAAACTTTTCACTTCATCTTATTTGGCATTATACCTGAATATTAATTTACAGAGAAGTATAAAACTTTAATACGTTTTCCAGCTGTGTCAAATAGGTTAGAATCACTAGAGAAGAAACGAAGCCTTCATTCTGTATGTTGCAGACACAGAGAAATGAAAAAAAGTGCTGGTTTATCTCTTCCTCCTTATCCCCCTCCCAAAAATCTGGGGGGCAAAAATATACCTGAAGTATGCAAGGAGTTAAAGGATATAAGATATTTTTACATTTGCTTACCTGGGCAACAAGAGTCAGTATATAGATACTCTAGGAAGGAGAGAAAGGTATCCTTGGAAACCCCATAAACAGGAACCAGACAACTACTTGCTTCCATATAACTTCCATTAAACATAGCTGCCATTACCTCACAGCGAGCCACGAGGACTGCTTTATGGGCTGGTACAGTAGCACCTATTAAGATGTAAAACAAAAAAATTACAACACATTTATTACTACAGCTTGCTCTCAACACCAAAGAAGTACTTATCACTTCAGGCCAGATCCACAAATGGCAGAAACAGACATCACTCCATTATTGAAGTCAATGGAGATATGACAATTTGCAGCAGCTGAAGATTTGGATCATTGTGTCTCCTGTATACAAATAAAAAATATATGTAAGGATTTGCAGCACTGGGCAAGTAACCACTGGACAAGTCATACCATTGACTTCAGGAGCATCACTGACATAACTAAGGCTTTGCAAGATCACATTCAAACACACTAAGGCAAATAATCCAATGTAGAATCCAATAACTTCTTGGCAGTTTCAGCAAATACGAATATAACCTAAATTAAATATTTCACATGAGAGTAAATCGGATGCTTTATGTATAATAATATCTAGATATTATCTCATTATTTCCTATGCGACCTTAATATTTAGTTTTTATATTAGGACAGAATCCCATGGTACTAGGTGCTATATCAGGCCTGGGCAAAATCTGGCCTGTGAGACTAATCCAGCCCAGCAAGCCACCAGATCCAGCCCAAGGAGGCAGTGGGGAGTTCTACGCAGGCTACCCTGCTTACCTCGCAGTCCTGCGCACTGTGCAAATACGCGGCTGCAGGGTTCCGTTTCTGTTTTAAAACTGGAGGGAGGGGTGAAGTTTCAGGAGCCGCCCCCAGCACAATCCCATTGGCTGGTTTCTGGCCAGAAAATAGCCAATGGAAGCTGCTTGTTGGAATAACAGGCAGCCAAGAACCACCCCCCGCCCCTCCTCAGCTCAGTTATTCAATGAAGCACGTGGCCAGGCAAGCAGGCAGGGAAATGATTTAAGCCCTCAACCACTTTGCAAAATCTTGGAGTGGCCCCCTCCCATCAAAAATTATTGCCCACCTCTGTGCTATATAGTCCTTTCCTTGAAAAGCTTATGATCAAGTCCTGGACCTTACAATTTTTGAGTCTAGGTGGATTATCTGTACCTATGTTGCACTCAAGTCAAGTGAATAGGCTTCATACAAATTCAGTAGTTCACCCACATACAAAACACTGCAGGATCAGAGCCTAATAAGACAGATAATGTCTGAAGAGCAGAGAGGAGTTATACAGTCAAATATATAGAGTTTTCACACAAGGATATATCTTTACAATTAACTGACCTGTTTATTATACTAAACATTCTATTCCTCACTCAACTCCTCATCACTTACAAGGCTTATTTCTTGTAGGCATCCGTAAATGGTGTTTACTTTTTATTCTGTTATTATTCATCCTTGTGTGTATTTTCAGATTATCTAATTAGCTTACATTAAATACATTGGTATAGCTATTGTGTATATTTTATATCTACAGTAAACTTCCGATAATCCGGCACCTTTAGGACCCGGGGGTGCCGGATTATCAGATATGCCAGACTATCAGAAGGGGGGGCTATGAGAGGTCTGGGGTGGAGTGTGGGGGGGGATGCATCCCTCGGCGCTGCGGGACCAACCCGGCAGCACCTCAGCTGCTCTGCCCCATGCGTCCCCAAGTCAGCCGCTGCTGAAACTGACCAGTGGCTGACTCGGGGAAGCCGGGGGCAGAGCAGCTCCAATTGTCCGACTGCCTGGAGCACTTCCGGGTTCCAGATGGTGCCAGACCATCAAGAGTGCCGGACCACTGGATGCCGGACCACTGGAGTTTTACTGTATATATGCATATGTATGAGGTGCATATTAAATAAGACATACTACATATAATTATATACACACACATTCAGTATTGAGAGTATTAAATAACTTTTGGTATTTTTTCAGCTAGGAGCAAGTATATGTATACAATGTTGCAACATTTACTGAGATACAAATATTATGATAGCCAAGGGGCCCAAATTCTGAAAACTCAATGGAACTATTCACATACCTAACATTAAGCACTTAAGTTTGCAGGATCATCACAACATTTTTCAACTTTTTCTAACCATACGACTTAAAAAAAATGAGATTTATTACCACAGCTGTGACTGGACAATTGGAGTAGAACTTACTCTGAGACAACAGTAAGAAGCCATTTTAAAAAATTCTTTAGCGGCCATTTTGGTAATGGAGGGCCTGCTCCTTCTTAAAATGTCAATTTATTCATCAGTGATATTTTCTTTGAAATATGTAGTGGGTGCTATTGTTTCATCAGCTTCCCACAAAGAATATTCCAAGAGTAGAACTTAGAGCTGAACTGTAATAGGTTGCCAAGTTTTGAATTAGTTTTTTGTTTTCAATATCAAAGATCCTTTTGTTTTTATTCTATATTGAAGGCAAAAAAAAAATCTCCTTTTCTTCATATACCCATTTTTGAAGGATTAAATCTTCATGTTTGACCCTGGATGTTTCAAGCTGGAAAACAAAATAATTCAATAATAGTCTAGTCTTTGGAGAGAGGCATTTTGTTTTGTTTTTCAGGTAGGGATAGGAGTGATCAAGTCAGGAAAACGGCTGGTGTTCAGAGAAGTATCTTGTTTGATACTCATTTGAAACAACACACAAGATATATAATTTTTTTTTACCATGCACCCACTTAGTGGATAGTGCATTTAGTTCTTGTGAAAATTATCCAAAATACATCATTATTTTTGTGGTACATACACATATTCTTCAGAGATCCTGAGAAAACAGATACAGTGTTTTGGTCCCTTTGGGGACTTCTGTGAAGGAAAACGTACAAATCTTCATAAACAATCCTGCTCAATCAATAAGTAACATCCTGTCCAATAACTTTAACAGGGTTCAAAAAAAAAAGAGCTAGATAGATTAATGGAGGCTAGGTCCATCGATGGCTATTAGCCAGGATGGGTAGGAATGGTGTCCCTAGCCTCTGTTTCTCTGGATTTCGGCAACACATGAGGATTACCTGTTGTGTTCTCTCCCTCTGGGGCATCTGGTATTGGCCACTATCATCAGACAGGAGACTGGCCTAGATGGACCATGGGTATGACCCAGTATGGCCATTTTTATGTTCTTATTTTAATCTATTTGGTTATATTAAAGATTCTCTTATTAGGAATGTAAAATCCCATTTAATTGATTAATCAGTTAAACACAATGTTTAAAGAGATAAAAGGGGCACGGGCTGGAGCTCCAGCCCTCCTCCCCCTGCCACAGACAGAGGCTGCTCTGGCTGGCTGGAGCATATCTGCGTGTGGCGTGCCCTGGCTGGGGCCACCACGGACAGAGGCTGCTCCAGATGATTAAAGCACACCCAGCCTCACAAGGCTGAAGCAGCCCCCTGTCTGCAGTGGGCGGGGAGCTGCTTCAGCCCCCAATGAGTTAACTGGAACCAGCAGGTCTCACCTGTTAAAAGTTTCCTTTGAGGATGAAGACTGAGAAATCAGATATGCAGTGATCTTTTGTGAGAAGTGATAGGGTGCAGTACGGTGTTTTGTACAGTTAACCATTCACATCCCTCTCTTGTATTAAGTCAGAGAAGAAAACTCTCTGGGCTACTTCAGTAACTGGAAAGGACTAAAAACTGGCTGCATTACTCCACATCAGATTTCCCTCACTTGGCATCAAGGTTACACAAAACAAAGCTGGTGAGTAGAGGAGCTAGCCTATAGTCTTCACAGTCATTTCAATAGCAATCAAAAATATTAAATATTTTAAATTTCTTAAGTATTCACTATTAAAAGTACCAGAACAAAATTACACAAATTCTTTTGAACTGACACTTTTTACAATTTAAATTTGTTCTTCCTCTTCAAGGTCTGTATGATGCACAAAAGGAAAAAAGTCTATTAAAAGTTACACTTAGAATAGACACCACAACACAATACAAAACAGCACACCCCTCACTATAAAGCAAAACCTTAATCCCAACTTCAGCAACATCACGGAACATATCTGCTAGACAGAAAGAGTGAAGGAACTGTATGATGTATTTTCCATATTAAAAAGCATGAGGTATTATTTAGTTCAAATTTTGAGTCCTAGGGCAATTGTGAGTAATGTCGTTTGTATAGTATTACCTGTTGATGGAGTATGGGACTTATTCATAATGGAGTAAAGTTTGTCAAAAGTAGTGAATGAAATGCGTCTAGATTGGTAGAAAAATTATACCTGAACTGGGCTTTATCTTATTTTAAAGTATTTGGATGGGTTTTTTAATAAGTACAAAGCCAAGGGACAGGGTTGTCAGTAGGTAGGACTGAACCTGGGGCCCTGGAGGCTAAAGCCATGAGCCTGAATTGCATAAGCTAAAAACACATGTAACTAAGGCTATAAAACAGACTTTACCCTCCCTCTCTAGAAGTTTCTGTACATCTAGGCTACATAAGTTAATAACTGGCTTTCAGAAAAATCTATTTCTTCTGTGGAAGTTTATTGGTAAATGATATGGTGACCGTGGATCCTATACAAAACTACTACAACATATGGTATACTTCATTTATGCACTCATTTCCCAAAAACAATTATGTAGGTGAAACCAGACAATCACTGTACTCTCAAATGAACTTACACAGAAAAATTATAAAAGACAACACAACATACTGCACTTTACCACTTCTCACAAAATGATCACTCCATATCTGACCTCTCAGTCTTCATCCTCAAAGGAAACCTGCACAAAACCTTCAAAAAAACCACACACACACACACACACACACACACACACACACACACACACACACACACGAGGTTAAATTCAAAATTTGGCTATACAGTAATTCCTCGCTTAACACATTTTTGCGATAGCATGATTTTTTGGGGGGAAAATTTTCAAACATCACGACCCAGTCCCTGCAATAACACGATTTCCCCTAGGGCTGGCCGGTGGCCAGCAGCTGCGCAAGGCTTCCTCTGCCTCCCTGCAAAGTGGCAGAGGTTTGCTGCTCGCAGCACCGTTATCTGGTGACCCCCTCTGGCCAGATGCCTTGCGTCCGGCCAGAGGGGGTCAACCGGGGAATGGCGCTGCGAGCAGCAAACCTCTGCCGCTTTGCAGGGAGGCAGGGGAAGCTCCACGCAGCTGCCCGTGACTGGCCAGCTGGGGAAACCCAGCCGCCGGCTGCAAGCCTGCTCCCCTGTCCTCCCCTTCCCCAGAGACAAACACCTCCCCAGACCTCTTTCTCCCCCAACCTTGTGTCCCAGTCCCAGCTGCTAACAAGTGCAAGCTGGAGCCGCAAATGCAACCCCCACCATTTCCATTATTTTCAATGGGAAAATTGACCCCGCATAACACGTTTTCACTTAACATGAACATTTTCAGAAATGCATCTCTAGTGTTAAATGAGGAATTATTCATAGTATCAGAGCTAAATACAAGATGGAACAGCTGTCCCATTGTAGCATTTTAAAAGTAAATGCAACCAGAGAACCTTTCCCAGAGCAGAAGAGCTTGAAATCTTGTCTCTTTCACAAATAGAATTTGGTTCAAAGAAAAATATTACCTTACCAACTTTGTCTCGCTAAAACCCTAGGACAAACACAGCTGTAACACCACCACAAACTAAAAATCAAGAAGGCATTTTCTTTTCACAATCTCCTTCTGAATAGATTATCAGAAAATATTACTCAGCCTACAAAATATTTAGGTTATTAAGGGGGGGAGGGGAGAACAAGACACTGTACCTTGTACTTGGAAGATGACATCTGCTAATACAGGTGTGTTAAAAAAAAGCTTGAGAGAAGTATTACACAATTGCAAGGGTCTTGCCGTCTGATGAGATCTGCAATTCTTTGAACTAGCTGCCTGCAAGAGAGAGTGGCATGTATAACTGCTGACTAGTTGTACATAAATGTTGGTTCTACAGTGAAATGAAATGAAAGATTTTCCTCTTTCCTCCCAATTCTTTTGCCATCACTGTTCACAACTCCACTAGCCTCTCCATCTCTCACATTTATAACCTTCAAGACCCTGGCATCTTTTTTCTTTTTTGCTCAAATGCAAAAATCTTGACAAAGCCTACTGCTTCCACTGTAACATTTCTAAAATCTGACTCTTCCTCTACATCACCATTATCAGAACCTGTTTCATAACATTGCTCTCTCTCATTTGGACCACTAAAATCTTCCCTATGGTCTCTCCATCTCTGACCTATGCTACATAAGGGTACGTCTACACTTGCACCCTAGTTCAAACTAGGGATGCAAATGTAGGAGACCGAAATTGCTAATGAAGCAGGGATTTAAATATCCCGCACTTCATTAGCATGATCTCGCCGGCGTGTTACTCTGCTCAACAGCTGTTTCAAAAATGAAAGTGCACGCCGGGACGCGTTAGTTCAAACCAAACCCCTTAGTTTAAACTAATGTTACTCCTCATTTTTTGAGGACTAATGTTAGTTCGAAGCATGGGGTTTGGTTCGAACTAACGCATCCCAGAGCACACTTTCACTTTCGAAACAGCTGTTGAGTGGAGTAACACACTGGCGAGATCATGCTAATGAAGTGCGGGATATTTAAATCCCTGCTTCATTAGCAATTTCGGTCTCCTACATTTGCATCCCTAGTTTGAACTAGGGTGCAAGTGTAGACGTACCCTAAGAGAGTTATAAATATATTTTTACCATTTCAGCCATATCATAACTCTTCTCAAGTTCCTTGTCTCTTCCTTTGAAAAGCTGGAATTGCTCATTGTTATTGTTAAAGCTCCTATTTCTAACATCACATGTCAGCCTATGGTCAGATCATTCCTCATGTCATTTTCTTTGTCTCCTACTCCTACTTGCACCTTTGTGGGGGATTTTCAAATACACTACTGCCTACATCTGAAACGACAGTTTTCTTGCAAACCAAGGGCTTCTCTATGCTTATAAAACTTTTGCAGCACAGCTGCAGATGTGCTACTGTAAACATTAGCGAAGGCACTACCTATACTAACCGGAGAACTTCTCCCATTATCAAATACTCCACCTCTCAGAGGTAGCAGCTACCTCCAAGGGAGAAACTCTTCAGTCAATACAGCACCATGTACATCAGAAGTTAGGTCGGTATAATTGCATCACTCAGGGAAATGGATTTTCCACATACAAATGACATAGTTATGCTGTTTTAAGTTGGTAATCTAAACCAAAGCCAAGTATTCTTACTTTCTTCAAATCCTTCCTCAAAACTAATTCTTTCACTTTTATTTCAATTACTATTTTCAATAATTTTTGTGAATTTAGAAACTTTACCTAAAGTTAAAAATGTGTAACTGAAGTTCAATATGAGAAATTAAAAAGGAAAATCAAATTAATTAAACTTCATTCAGCAAAATCACCAATATTATTTTAATAATGATTTTTAAACAGGGCTCAACTGATATTTAAAATCTGATCTAATTTATGTAACAATTTTTAATTTTACAAGAAAACGCTTGATGTATATATCCAGGGCAGCAAGAAAGACCAGAGGGAACACCAGTTTAAAAGATTATCTTTTCAATAAGAGTCTTCTTTCTCTTTTATGGCCCTCCCTTTTCATCATCTGCCATTCAGAGAAGCAGGAGAAATATAAAAGCTCCCATTTAAGAGGAATGCTATAAAAGCAGAATGCCTTTCCAAGTACCCTTCATCTTTCAGTTGCATTGTTGCCAACTCTTGCAATTGTATTGAGACTTTATTAGTGTTTTTCTTAAAGCCCCAATAAGGAAATCAAACGCTTGTGAGAGCTACAATTTTAATTTTAAAAAAGGTATGCTGTTAGCCTCATAACTGTGAAGAAAAGTTTGACAGCCTCATAACTGTGAAGAAAAGTTTGACAGTGCTAAGCAAGTCAACACTTAAGGTTCAGAAACCAAAACTCCGGTCATCTGAAGAAGTTGCTGTGTCCATGAAAGCTCATGATACCACCTACATGTTTTGTGAGTCTATAAAGTGCTACCAGGCCATTTGTTGTTTTTTAAGTTTATCCTGTACAGACTAACTCAGCTACCCCCTGAAGCCATTTCAAATTAGAACACGATGTATTTTAATACATCTGCTACAAAATTTGAGAGTCTGTCTGTTCAAGAACTCAAACAGTAAGAGCTAGGACCACCAAATTCATTATACAGCTTCCTCTTATCATAACTTACAGCAAGGTAAGGGTTTTCTTGTGCCAGGAAAATGGGATGTGCTTGGAATGGGACTGTTTCTCATAAAACTACACTGCAAAGAATCAGACTCACCAAGCAGAAGAAATGGGCTGGTTGGGCTTGCCTCCCCTCACCCCTGCCTGTTACTGCCCTAGCTCCCAGCCTTGCACACCCCATGCACTCTTTTGGAAGGCCACGAGGGAATCTGAAGCTCCCCCACCCCTTCTGATGGATGTGGGAACATTGCTGGCTGTTCCCTTCATCAGGGAGTGAGGGGAAAGCTACACTTCCCAGGCTGTACCCACTGGAGCTGCAGCAGCCAAGAAGAGGCACCTCTCACCTGGACCCAAGCTGCTGCAGTAAGAGAGGACTGCGGTAGTTCTCTCACCCCAGGGTAGACTGCATAATGAATCCCTTAGCCCCATCCCAGAGCAATGATTCAAATGAAGCACTTACATTTATTTTCCAAAAATACAAATATTGAGTTATAACCCAAACAAGGTTGGGTAAATTTTAAATATAAACTACATTTCATAGTGAAATAACTTTGGTTCAAATATAATTAATACATAGATATTTACTTCACAAAACATACTTAAAGAAATCATCTCCTGATTTCTTGGAGAGAGAGAGAACTTCTGGCATATACACATAAAGGTAAACTTTCCTGAGACACTCTGTATTTCATTTGAACTACTGTTCAGTAGGCGGACTATGATGGAGAAAGTAATGTTAATCTTTTAAGTAACCTACTGTTATGCAAACTTCACTGATCAAATTTACATTAATATAAGGTTGAACCTCTCTAGTTTAGTAACATCTGTGGTCTGGCATGATTTTAGTTAATGAGATGTCCACTTAATGTGCGTGTGAACAAGTTTCCTGCAGTCCCATAAAGTTTGTTTATAGCCACTAGTCCTGGCTCTCAGAGTTCTGTGCTGTTATTTAGCTCTAATTTACCCCTAAATGTCCTCTAAGACCTCACTCATCAGTGGAAGTGTTGGTAATGCTGCTAAACAATATTGATCTCCCCTGGTTTGGCAAATTCTCCGATTTGGCACCGGTCGAGTCCTGAGGGTGTTGGACTAGAGAGGTTCAACCTGCATTGTGCTTAGGAAGTGCATCTATATTATTACAGAGACAAGGTGAATGAGGTCACATCTTTTACTGGACAAACTTTTGAGAGCACCTCCCATAAGAAGTTGGTCCAATAAAATTTGCTACCTTGTCCTTGTTTCTCTAGAATCAACATGGCTATAACACTGCACAAATCTAAGTTGTTTTTTAAAAGAACAGTTGATAGAAGACAATATTCCATAAACCACAATGCTTCTTAACAACAAAGATCATTATGAAGAGTTATTTTTCATGAGTCCAATTATTCTATATTAAAAATAATTACAAAAGAAAATAATGGCAATTTTGACCTTTCCTGGAGTTTTCAGGACACATTTAACCTTCTCAAGCACAAGCTCAACTTCTCCTGTGTCTTTCAACTTCTTTTTTATATCTTCTTCCAACAATTCCCATTGGAAAGCACCTAAAACAAAACCAAGTAATATGCTTAAAGCATGGAATAGCTTTCTGATCCATATTATTATGAATACATGAACATGCACGGGACTTTCCAGACAGATAAAAGACAATGTCCAAACACAACAGTCCAGTTTTATAGGAAAAAAAATCTTACAGCACTTGTTAGATATTTTCATCAAGTTTGTACCCTAGAAGGCACAAATTATAATTCTACAATGGTCAACCCAAAGCACTGATGTAATGTTTACTATCAGGATTTTGCAAGATCAAGCCAGCAAGTCTTGATTTAGTGTCTCAAAGGTTAGGCGATTTAGACAGGTGAATGTCAAGGATAAATGTCTAACCCTCTTAAGACTGCTTCAAAAAACTCAAGACAAACTTAACTCACAGTTTTGTATATACTCTGTATAGGCAATTTCAGGAAAGATGTTGAACACAGAATTGGACACTTAACTATGTTAGTTTCTCCTAATATATCAGTCATTTGACGTTTTGAACAATGCCTATTTTGCTAAAGCTTAAGGATCAGCTGATTGAAGAAATTTCCACATGAGGTGAAACAGAAAAGGGGTAGGGTATTTTTAGCAAAATCAATTTAAAATTTTCATTTTCTGTTTTCCCTGTTATTTTTTCTAATACCAAGCCTCTCAAACTACTGTCCATGAACCAGTGGCAACCTGCAAAGAGTTGGCTGATACAATAGTGTTGGCTCCTTCCTTTTACATTAAAAGGACCAAAACTGCTTTTTTCCCCTAATATTACTTTTCCATAAAAGGAAGCAATTGCTGTAACAGAACTATTGCTAAATTAAAGAGCAGGTAATCTGCACAAATGTGAATGAGAAACAACTTTTCTATTAAAATGTGTTCTACACTTTGGAAAATTTTTGAAAATCCTTATCTATTTAGAGTTTTGTACTATACTTACTTTCTAATATGTAAGAGCCCACCAATGTAAAATATAGGTGTTCTTTAGCGTATGGCTCTCTGTTCCTTATATCATAGGATACTGCAATGATTTTTGTTTTTTTTTAAAAAAGCTTTCTAAAGTTAGTTATCCATTGTGGAAGATATTTGTGTTTCAAGATCTTTTTAAAAACCAACTTCTCGTTCTAATTCTGGATTGAAATTATATTTGATATCTCAATTAACCACCAATGAAACAAACAACAACATCCCAAATATTAATTAAAAAAAACCTCAAGTAGAAGGAGCTAGACTAAAAGAAAACAAATAATAACTGAAACAAAAGTATCAAAAAATTCAAGTTTAAAAAAAACAAACAAGTAAAATCTTCCCTAGTGAAAGCCTACAAGTCAGGAACTTCATACTAAAGTATCCATAAATATCCTCCATATATACTTGTATCGAAAGTTGGAAACTACTCTTCAAAAGGAAAATAAATCACAATTGTCTCAGGTTATTATAATTTTTACATAGGCTCCAGTTGTTCAGTAGCTGCTCTCCTAGAAATGCTCTCCTAATATGGCTGATATGAGAGAAAAATTCTGCTTCTCCAAAGACTACAGAAAAGCAAGATTAAACATTCCACAGCTACTCTGTTTTTAGAAGTAGACTCTGATTCCATCCAACTCAATCATCATAAAGGGCAAATGGACTCTTAGAAATGGTATTGAACAACTTGCTGAATATGGGAATCCATTAACATCTGAGTGCTGTTGTTTTGTAATACAAGTGCTCCTAATGGTCATCTGAAGAAAAAAGTTTAACATGTAGTTATAATTCAAAAAAGCTACTATGTAACACCTTCCCACCCCAACCCCGTAAAAAGAAGACAATCCAAAAACCTGCTCCCTTTAGATATTCTGGATCAGTGTCATATGTTAAGCTCTCCACATATGGCAACTCTATTTTGGAGAAAGCAAGCAAACTATCATGACTCAAAAGATATGGAACTATAAAAAGAACAGTATTACTCTATCTGTTCTGCTGGTTTCATGGGTCTCAAAGGAATAAGTCTATTTATGAATAAACTGAAGAAGGAAAAATACATAAATGAATAGACAGAAAAAATAAACTAAATAACTAATTACAGTCTTCACTGCTAATAAGAAAATAAGTGTAACCAGAAAACACCAAATTCCAAAAAGATAGGTATTCCCAGTGCTGCTCATCCCTCCTACAAGCAAGAAGCCTTTCACATTCTAAAGGAGCAAAGAAAGATCTTCTGGATGGTCTGCTTTATGACAGATAATTTTAGCTGTCTCCAAAGATAAACCCAGAATGTTATTGCTAATGGCCTCAGATGCTGTGGTTTTCTGGTGTATAGGTATTACCTTCCATATGCAAAGAATCCAAAAACTTATTTTACTAAAAATCTGCACCCAAATACACAAAAGAGTACACCAAACAAAAGGTATTTACTCAATACTTATATTTAGGGTACTTGGTAACCAGATGAACAAAACAGCATGATCTGATAATTTGATGTTTAGTGTTTATACGGATTATAAAGAGCCATGCCCTCTATGATTATGAAGACTTTTAAAGTGGCAAATTTTTGTGAAGATTCCCTTTTTTTTTTTTTTTGGTATTATAATTCAGAGGAAGGATCTCCTTAATCTCTTTTCCTTTTCTTCCTGCTCTACTTCTCCCTACCTTCACAATCTCCCCCCTTTCCTCCATCTGCATTTCCACAATCCTCTGCCTGTTTAAAAAGCTGCCCACCCATCAGTCCAAAGATGCTGAAAAGATAAGCATTTCCAAAGAACTGCTTGAACAAAAAGGCAGGAATAAAAGACCCATAGAGAAGTAGTTCACTCAAGTGCTGCTTCTCCTAGAAAAGACTGATCCAGCCACTCATCTAAGATACATGGGACTAGCAGTGGTTTTCCTTCTGAAGCCCTACTTAAGCTGCTACTCAGTGGATCAGTGGCATCCTCCTCCTCCTCCTCCCCCCCTCCCGTGAAGTTTTGGAGCAGTGGAAGAGGGAGCTGCTGCCTGAGCAGCCCCTGTGCATGGCCAGCCTGGGCCGGCGTAAACAGGGGCTGCTTGGCGGCAGCAACCCCAACAATGGCGGGACTCAGCTCCCTGCTGGGACCCCCATAGATAGGGGCTGCTGCTTGACCAGCCCCTGCCCACGGCAAGCCTTGGCCCACCGTGGGAGAAGGCTGCTTTGCAGCACCTTCCCCTACCTCCCCCCTTTCACCTATTAGAGACAGCAGGGTTGGGGAGGGGCGGAGGTAGCACTGTGGAGACAGTGCTGGGGAGAACTGGCTTTTAAGCCACCTCCCCCTAGCACCAGCACCTGGTTCCCCTCCCACTTCTGCCTCTCATAGGGGCAGGAAGCAAGTAGTCAATACTCTAAGTCAACTACCTGATAAGCTTATGCTTATTGGATAGTCGACTACTTACTAACATCTCTACATTGAACATGATGCATTATTTAGAGAACTACTACTTCCCACAAATACCTTACATTTTTCATTAGTGGGGATGTCATTTGTAATACTCTAGAAATCACATCAATACAAAAGTAATCAGCTGTTCAAACAAGAGAGTTGCTAGCTTATTTAGTGTTCTTTAATAACTTTACACTTGTGTCTTTTAACTGAGTATCACAAAGTGCTTTACCGAGTCAGAAAATATCATTAACACCATTTTAACCAAAAGGGAAATTGAGGTTACATGACTCGCCCAAGGTTACACAATGAATCAATGGCAGGATTGAAAACAGAGCACACCACATGACTCCCAGTCCTTTGCTCTCACAAATCAGATGTTGTTCCCCATTTTAGTAGCAGATCATCAGAAAGAGAGAGCATCTAGTATTTTTTACTCTAAGTATGTACATTCCCTTTAATATACCACTGTCAACAATGTTTTAGCAGGTATATTTTCTTCTGAAATTCTCTAATTGAAAAGCTATTTTTGGCCAGGTGACATTTGGCATTACATTCATCTTTATCTGTTACTCACTTCGGATATGTCTACACTGCATTCCTCTTTCAAGAGAGGAATGTAAATGCAGATGAACAAAATTGAAAATGAAGCGTGGATTTGAATTTCCGGTGCTTCATTTGCATAATCGCGTCCGGGCGCTATTTCGAAATACCCTCTTTCAAAAAAAGAAACACTCCTTATAAAATGAGGTTTAAGGGTTATTTCAAAAGAAGGGTTTTCTTTCGAAATAACGTGTACACAGCATTTTTTTTTGAAATAGGGTATTTCGAAATAGCGCCCGGGCGCGATTATACAAATGAAGCATGGGAAATTCAAATCCACATTACATTTGCAATTTTGTTAGTCTGTATTTGCATTCTTCTCTTGAAAGAGGAATGCAATGTAGACATACTCTTATGGAAGATGTGTTAGCTCTATAGAATTCTGGAGTGAAATTATTTCAACTTTAGAAGCTTCTGGTTCACTAGATGCAGAGACTATGGAATTTATAGTGCTAAAAGCAATAATTTTAAGGTTGAGATCCATTTCCTTGTAGAAGCTGTTCCAAATAATGGCTTATGGAGATGAACTATTTTAATCAAATTGATTTAATCCTAGTAGAAGAATATACTTTAATAAGGTAATATATACACTTCATAGCAATATGTTTGTTCTGTAAAAGATAGTAAACAGCTGGAATCATTCTGACAGGATACCTGAATAAATGAAGTGCAGAATGTCTGACAAACAAAAACAGAAGAAAGAGTCTTTAACAATGACTCTGATCGGTGGACCACATGATGAATCTCTGTTAGAAACTGGAAACACAGCCTCACTGTTCACTGCAAAGAGAGTCTGTGCAGTTCTTATGATAGAGGAATCCTGAATATCAGCTGGACTCTTCACATTGAAAAGTAACATGAAGACATGGCTTACAGAGCATAAAACAATCTTGTGTGCTTCTACTACTTCTTTTAAATCTTCTGAGTAAAATACCACGTCCACACACTGGCAGCAGAGCAGCAAGTTACGTAAATCGGAGTTATAATGCGAGGCTTCACCTTTTAAGATGGGCATTTTTTCTATAAAAGTGAGATATTAAAAATATGATGAATGAACTGTTTTGCAACTCTAAACTCCTATTAGTTGCCATGCAAACAAAAGCATCTTTATTCTCAGAAACTGGATCAAATGGGGACATAAGAGTGTTTTCTTAATTACCCTCAAAAATTTCTCTTAAAAACTATAAATCTGCTTCACCATGAGAACAAATCCAGTCTCATTCACCTTGGGTGAGATTAGTAGATAAATGATATTAGAACCATTTAGTAAAACTGTTCCAACCATTTTATAAAATCTCAAAAATTATTATATGCATATCTAATCTTTCAAGTAATCTCACATGGCATTTATATAAAAAAGGGCTTCAAAAAACTATGAATGTGTATATTTTACTAGGGATGTTAAAATGTGTTGATATAAATGTGTAACTGTTGACATTTTCTGTAGTTATACATTTACAAGCAGAGAAAGGCAGCTCCCCACGAGCACTGGCTTCTGCCCATTCCTCACACAGCTGCAATAAATACAGTATATATATATATATATATATATATATATATATATATATATATATATATATATATATATATATATATATATATATAAATACAGTATATATTTTGCAATTGGTGATAATTTCTAAGAGGTTTATCATCATAACAATGTTTGCAAGGTAACGTGTGGTTAGTTCTCTTCTCATTTAAATCCATGGGAATACCGCTGTTGGCTTGAACTAAGCACAGAACTGGGCCCCAGAGTCTGGGCTACATTCCAATATTGGGCATTTATAAGAACAAAATATATTAAACACAAGTCTGACTCATGGTGGCCATTCATATGCACTTACATTTGTAATTAAGTTAACTATTTTTAAACAAATGTACTATAAAATCAAATATGTTAAAACTTCTGAAACCTGTATTAAAAAAAGACAACCCAACTTTTAGCCTTTCACTTTCTTCCCAACATCTCCCTTTACTTTGTGTTACTACTATCCTCTCATCTTCTTGTACAGAATTCATTCACAATTTCACTAAATGTTACATATGTTGATCTCACTTATGAGTACAACCCCAGATTTTTATACAAGACACTACACATTTTAAATTATCACTCATCACATCTTCCCACACATATTTATAAAATCCCCAAAATTCATGAAGTCTTCCCTTAAATGATTATGTAATCCATTCAGAGATTTAAAAAAAAAAATCACAATAGGTCTTGGTAATGGATAATTTATAAAACAGGTTTTTAAATAATGACCCTGATCAATATTACACTGAAAAAAACCCTTGTATTGTAAGCACCTGGCTGTTCAAGCTGAGGCGGGATAACTCCGTGGCACTTGTGGCTTTTTTTTCTTTTCTTCATTTTTTCAGAGGACTTCTGATTCAAGCTTTGGATCATAAAATACTCCAACTAAAATATGAGATGAATTTTTAAGAACTACAAATAAAGTTATTTAAGAGTTAAACACCAACATCTTTATTTTTCCCAGTTTGTATGCAGAACTGAACTGATATCAGTGTGAGTAGCTATACCATGTTGACAGAATACTCAAATTTTACATGAGTAATCAAGTAAAATTAATTGTGATAAAGAACTTAATTAAAAAGATTATCAATTCAAAGTTTAGTTGTTCGTTCTCTGGGCCAGACAATTAAAACAGAAACTACAGCTGTGCTAATAGAAAAGAATTCAATACATCAGCCACAAAAGATACTTCTATAGGACTTGGAAGAAGGAAAAGTGGGTGTAAAAACAGATAATCAGTTGCATGTCCCAGAAATAATGGTAAACACTATAAGACTTTGTTACTAACAATTATTCAGCAGCACTGTAGAATGTGAAACTTTTATGAACGGCTTTATTATATCGTCAACATATAAAGAATATATTTAAATAAGATTATGGCTTGATTTTCTAAAAGCAGAAGATAAAAATGTAACACTAACAGGAATGGTACATACAGTAAAATTATCACTTTTGCAAAAGTCTTAAGATAATGTAAATAAGAAGTGTAAATAAAGAACTAAGGGATCAAAGGACAGAAAGAAAGGTGATAGTGAAGGTCATTACTTACAAATGAATAGGAAAAGGCAGGTATACAGGATCACTTAATCTTATACAGTTTCCTCTCATGTTGAAGCCAATGTCACAAATAAAGGTAGTCTAAATGTCATGCAAATTAGATGAAAATTATGAGAATGAAACCAGACCCCCAGTAAGCCTCCGAAACACTAACTTTACCACAACTAGGTTGAAGTTTAGAAATCTGAATAATGTAGACAGCAGACAAATGACAGTTCTACAACAGAGTCAAGTCTGGGGCTTGCATTCTCTCAATCAGTGAAAATACCACAATCAATCAGTCTTTAAGGGAAAGGGAGCAATCCCATTACTTCTGAATTATTCCTATAACAAAACACAAGGAAAAGCACTAGAGGAGGAAAAATAGACATGCTTCATTGTGTCATACATCAGAAAGAAATGGAAACTTTTTCTACATGTTTTAAGAAGGTGGTACAGGCAGTCCCCGGGTTACGTACAAGATAGGGACTGTAGGTTTGTTCTTAAGTTGAATCTGTATGTAAGTCGGAACTAGCGTCCAGATTCAGCCGCTGCTGAAACTGACCGCCAGTTCTGACTTACATACAGAATCAACTTAAGAACCCCAGGCGTCCCCAAGTCAGCTGCTGCTGAACCTGATCAGCAGCTGATTCCAGGAAGCCCGGGGCAGAGCAACTCGGCCTCGGGCTTCCTGTAGTCAGCGCTGGTCAGTTTCAGCAGAAGCTGACTTGGGGACGCCTGGGGCAGAGCAACTGGGGTGCTGCTGGGTTGCTCCAGTAGCGCCGCTCCTCGGTGCTACTGGACCAACCCAGCAGCACCCCATCTGCTCTGCCCCAGGCGTCCTGATTCAGCCGCTGCTGAAACTGACCAGCAGCGGCTGAATCAGGACCTGGGGCAGAGCAGCTGGGGTGCTGCCGGGTTGGTCCAGTAGTGCCCAGAGCGGCGCTGCAGGACCAATCGGCAGCGCCCCAGCTGCTCTGCCCCAGGGTCCAAAACAAAAGCCTGGTCTGCTGGGGGGGGGGGGGCACACAAGCTGTGCCCCCCCCCAGCAGACCAGGGACACGGGGAGCAGAGCCGCAGCGGCAGCGGGGTGCCACGCCTCTGAGGCTTTGCGCTGGCAAAGCCTCAGAGGCGCGGGACCCCGCCGAGGCTGCGGCTTCAGTCCCGGTGCCTGTGGTCTGCTGGGGATGGTCCCCAGCAGACCACAGGCACCGGGACTGAAGCGGCAGCAGCGGCGGTTCCCCGCGCTTCTGAGGCTTTGCTCTGGCAAAGCCTCAGAAGCGCGGGAACCCGCCCGGTGCCCCTGGTCTGCTGGAGACAGTCTCCAGCAGACCAGGGGCACCGGAGCAGCTTACGAACGGGGCTTTCTCGCCCCGGAGCTCGCAGGTAGCAATCCGCCACCTCGACCTCCGGGGCGAGAAAGCCCCGTTTGTAAGTGCAGATCCGATGTAAGTCGGATCCGCGTAAGTCGGGGACTGCCTGTACTCCAAATTGAAGAAATGGAAAAATATGAATGTAGATGGAAATACAATCCAGGCTATACTTTAAAGTAAACTGTAACAGCACAAAAGACGTTAAAGCCAAAAAGCGTTGACCCCATTGGGACAAACATGGAGGCGACAATGGCACTGGTATAAATACTGAAGTATTTCTAAATAAATCAAGAGCACCAAAAAGAGGAATATAGGTATTGGCATCAATGTACCTACCACTCCCTAAAAGCTCTGAAAGTTCAAAGTTGTCTCTAGATCAGTGCTTCATCCAGCAAAGAGGCATGGAAAATGTCACAAAGCTAAAGCTATGTAATGAAACGTGTTCTTCAAGGCTATACGAGCTTAACTGTAGCTCGGGGCAGAGGTCTGTCCCCATTATCACCAGTGCTGTTGAAGCTGAAGTAAATCAGAAAAATTTTTGCAAAGAAAGAAAATAAAAACAGATAAGGTACTGTCATTGGAGATGTAAGGTCTCTCCCAGAGGTAGATCACCTCCCTAGACGGAAGTCCTTCAAATTTAAATTTGGGATTAAGTATAACCTTTGTTGTAATTGTACCAAAGCTTTGGCATGTCCTACTGACTAAGCTGGAGAGAACAGCCGGCCACTCTAACAATGCCCAAGAAGCTTCCCTGAAGCATATTGTGATACCCAAATGAAGACTCAATTGGGTTACAAGTACTGAACTACTGAAGGACTTATGCTCAGAAGCCATCTCAGCTTAGGAATTTTAGATATTATGTAACTGAATAGCTGTGCAACTGCATAAAATATTATTGGTTACACAAATATTTGATAGTCCCTAGAGGCAGGGCTCGCAGCTAGTGTGCTCCGGCACCACTCCCGGGGAGCCTCCTGCCACCCTGTGCAGCTGCTTCTATCACAGAAAGCAGTGTGCGGTGGGAAGTGGTCCACAGGACCCAATACATGCCGGGAGCTGGCTTGAAAGCTGACTCCCTGCGATTATTGACTCCCTCCTGCCCCCGTTCTCCTGCCAGCCATCAGACTGCTGCCTCTATCAGAGGCAGCAGCAACACAGGGGGGATGGGGGAAAAAGGAGGAAGACAGGGGATTCAGTGCTTGTGGGGAGCCTACTTTAAGCCAGCTCCTCACTGACACCAGTTCCCACTCCCGTACAGAGGCAGCAAGAGGGTAGAAGTGCATGTCATGGATAGGATTAACTGATATGCCTAGGCTCATCAATTACTCGATTATATGCTAACATTCCTATCTCAGCTATTTAGCAGAAGCTTTATGTGATCAAGAGAAGTTTATGTTGCTCATCCTGAAGCTTAGCAGCTTGCCACAGAACCTGAAAATAAATTGCTTAACCAGTAAGTTCTGAGAGAGATCTCAAACAACAGTCATATCTATCTATAATGGACATCTTATGACTACATCCAGGATAGTGTTTTAAACCACTGAACTACTACTGTGACCTTTTCTAAAAACAGAATAGTACAAAGTCTGGAATCAAGAACCACTCTGTTTGCTACACCAGTGTTAATAAACACAGAAAAAGGTCCATGTTAACTGGCAGTGTTCCCTGTTGAGTGCTTGGGCAGCCACCCAGGAGAGATTTTAATACCATCCAGCTTATTAGCAAAGCACACATCTGCACATGCCTCAATGCACATACGACATTTTTTTCTGCACACGGACAGAAAAATTAGAGGGAACACTCCTAACAGGCACAGTTTCCCTGCACCAGATCGAGATTTCTCTGCATCTGACCCTGAAACCTGCCCTTGCTGAGCCAGTCATCAAGATATGGCAAAATCTGGACCCCCAACACAAGCTGCTACTTGTGCCAGGCCCTGAGGGCCAAGAGCAGCCCAAACAGTAGCATCATGAACCGTAAATGGTGCCCAGCCACTATGAAACACAGGAAGCATCTGCACCTGGGAAATGGAGACACTAAAGTAAGCATCCTCTAAGTCAAGAGTGGCATTCCAGTCCCCTGGATCCAGGTAAGAGATAATTACAGCCAGAGAGACCATGCAGAACTTCAACTACCTGAAAAGTTTGTTGAGGCCACACAGGTCCAGAACTGGTCTGAGGCCCCCCTGGCCTTCAGGATTAAGAAATACCGGAAATAGAATTTTCTTCCTTCTAAGTAACAATGTCCACAGCCCCAAACTACAGAAGACTGTTGGCTTCCTGAACCAGGAATTGCTCATGACAGGGGTCCCTGAAGAGAGACGGGGAAGGAGGAGGGTGGATAGGAGGGATATCTACTAACTGTAGGGTGTAGCCACAAACAACTATGACCAGAACCCAAGGGTCCAACGTAACCCAGGACCTAGTGTCCCTTCATTTTGCAGTTCCTTGATATACTCGCCAAGGTCTTGATGGTATGAGAGGTAGGAACAACTTTCTAGACAACTGCAGGATGTGCGCACCCAACGAACCAACGGTGCTCTTAGTATCCTTCAACTTGTGTAGCCTAATGTGGTCTGGTCAGAGAACAGCCCCACTCTGTGGGAGGTAAGATCCTGAATCAAGGCATGCATCTCCTGGGAGAGGCCAACTACCTCAAGCCAGGAACTGCATCACGTAATCACAGAGGATGCAACCATCCTTGCTGCCAAGTTCACCACATCCCATGCCATTTACAGGGAACTCTGGCTTCCATGGTACCTTGTTCCACTAGGATGCCAAACGCTTGAGCCTGACGCTAAGGAAGGGAATCTTGGAATTCCTAAGACTCCCATATATTAAAATTAAGGATGTTAAGCATTGGGTAATTAATTGAATAGTCAATGCATTTTGCATCGACTATTCAATTAGTCGATAGGGCGCCTTCGCAGTTTTGCAACAGCCCTATATCTACCCACCCCCAGACTCCTCACGGCATTTCAAAGCAGCAGCGCTGCACAGAGCCCAGGGTCAGATGGGGAGTCCTCAGCTGATCCCCAGCTCCACATGGCACTGCCACTTTGAAATGTCGCAGGGAGTCTGGGAACACCCCAGCTGGCCCGGACTGCACATGGCTTTTCAAAGCAGCAACACCGCATTGAGCCCAGGGCCTGGCTGCTGTTTTGAAGTTCCCCCTCTTCTTTCCTCTTCCCTTGCTGCCTCTATTTGATAGACCCCTGGGCCTTATTGCTCAGTGCCAGAGAGTGCTTTTAGCCTTTGTCAGTATTGGTGATGGTGAATGATGCCAGAAGGAGCCAGTTGCATGCTCTGGGGAAAAAGACAGAGGTGAAGGGATCTCAGATCTGAGTACTGATGACTCAGGCAGGTCTTTTGTGGTTTCTGGGCTAGTGTGCAATGCTGTACACAATGATCTCTTCATTAGAAGTTGCAGCTGGTCTTTCTGGGCCCTAGTTGTCAGGTAGTGGCAAGGGTAAGCTGTGGGCTGTGACCCTCTCCCAGGCAGTGGATGCACTCTGGGTGACCATCGCTTACCAGGAAGGCCTCCTGGCAGGAAACACACCTCAAACTCAGTAGATCTGAGCATACGGATGAAGGAGAGAGCTTCCCAATTGGAAAGGACAGGAAGCAGGAAAATGAAATCCTAAGCTATGAGCTAATACAAAGATAAGAGGAAGAAAAACAATTTTTAAAGGGAGAAATAAAGTTACAACTACCAAGCCACACTAAAACTAATAGGTAAAGCAATAACAACTCGAATTCCATTCCAAACCAAAGGTAATTAAGAAGCAACTGGGAGGTGGTTGGACCACACCAGTAGACATGATTTTCATGGTGTGAGATAGCGAGGTGCGCATATGCAGTCCAAGCAGCCCTGCTGGAGAGCTCCGATCCCAGACACAGGGGGACACTGCCTTGCCTACAGCAGAGCATCCACAGGTAAATCACTCAAATAAATATGTTTAACCTAAATATACTGGTACAAGCCCAACTGCAAAAACAGTTTTAAGGCACCTTTAGTACCAGTGCAACTCATGCATAGTCCAAGACAGCAGTTAACACAAAATATCACAAAGCAGTTTGAGAAATTTGGAGCATCTCACTAAAGTGATAGGACAGCAAATTATATAACTAGGAAAAGAGCCATCCCTTGACTTTGTCATACAACTTCCTGAATTTCTTTGCAACAGATAGTGTTCTAGCACTCCCAATGTTGCTATAACAGGGGAAGATGCATCACCAATGGAAAATTTTAGAGGAAAAAGTTTAACGTAGATAAGCTGTAGAGTCATTGTCCCAGTTATCCAATTCTCATTTATATGGTACACTGTTTTAAATTAAAGCCAAAATTTGGATTTAGAATAGGGATATTAGATATAGTGTATTTTAGTAATTGTGTAACAACAACAATTTTTAGCAGTTACATGATTACTAAAATACTCCCTGGAGAGCCCCCTTCCATCCCATGCTGACACAGTGGCAGCAGCAGGCCCTGTCCACAGTGAGTACGGGTCCGCTGTAGACAAGAGATTGCTCCACAGCAGCAGCCCCTGTCCACAGACAGAGACTGCGCTGGTATCCTGCCTGCCCCCGCCTTGTGGGGGGAGGGACCACTCCGTGGAGCCAGTGCTCTGTGGGATGCAACAGGGGGTGGTGGCGGAGAGGCTGGCAGCTTCATGGAGCCAGCTCCCTGTGTATATCAATTCTCACCAGCCCCCTTAATAAAGGCAGCAGGGAGTGGGGACCAGGTGGCTCCACAGGAGCCAATACCCCTCCTCCTCCTTTGTTGTCTCTGATACAGAGGAAGCAAGGTGGGGAGGAGGAAGAGGAGGTTGCACGCTGTTTAGATTAACTGATAAGTCTAAGCATTTAAATGACTATATGCTAACATCCTTAATTTAGAGAGAGAGAGCAGATTTTAAAACAGATTCTGTTTATGCTCTGCTTAGTACAGTTTCTTACTTACCACTCCTCCAAAATATTTTCCTACATAGAAATCACTGAGACTGTGCAATTCAAGGTAAGTAGCTCCTAGTTCTCTAGCAAGTTGAATCCCTTCAGAAGCAGTAACACAGCTTCCTCTGTCTGAAGTGCACAGTGGACAAGTACAAGGTACTTCTGAAAAAAACCAAGAGATTTATGAGAGACATTTTAATTAAATAGTCCACTACATGATAGCCTGAAAATACTAGCAAAGAAATACATTATATCACAGAATCATAGAATGCAGGAATGGAAATTATCTCAAGAAATTATCTAGTCCAGACTCCTTGATGAGGCAGGAGTAAGTATATCTAGATCACACTTGATAGGTGTTCAACTAACCTGTTCTTAAAAGCCTCCAATGACAAGAATTCTGCAACTGACCATGCAACCTGTTCCAATGCTTAGTTTAACTCTTCAGTGAATTCTGTACCACTATGCTATGCAAAATTTTGCAAAAATTAATGTTGAGCATATAGAATTTCCTCTATCCGACAAACTGACTGCAGTGTTGCTGGCTGCCAGTAGGGACTGGTGGGCCTGGCAGAACCCAACTGATACATGCAAGGGGAGGGAGCTAGGGGATTCTTGGCAACTGTGGTTTCCTGCATGTTAAAGGAAGGAGGCAGAGGCATAAAGTAATCTCTGCAAGCTGGGGACCAACAGCCCACAATGTCTTCCTTTTGATCCCTGGGCTCTGAGGGATGCAGCATGTGGGTGTCTGAGTCACAGAGAACACTGGAGGGTAGGGGTGCAAGCATCTACTCTGTGGGACCCTGGGCTCTGAAATTGACAGGCCGTGGGTGCCTGACCCTCTGGTTAGGCTCTGGGGAAGAGGGGGCCAGAGAAACAGGAACTCGGTTGTCATTTAACTGAGGGGTTACTTTAACTCTCTACTCCTGGGGGAATTTGTGTGTATAATATTACAGATATGCTTACTGATACGTATTTTAATTTATTATTAATTTCAATAAATTACCATTAATGGAAACTAGCATAATCGTTATTTTGACAAATAAAATCTGCAGAATTTTAAGATAGGGTGTGTAGAATTTAATTTTTAGTGCAGAATTCCCCCAAGGGGTATTAGAAAGTTTTTCCTAACATTAATCTGAGGTCACCTTTACGGCAAACTAAGATGATTACTTCTTTGGTCCTATCCTTACTGGGCATGGAAAATCATCAATTGCCATCCTCTTTAGAGAAGTCTTTTATACAGATAAAGAATGCTTATTATGACCCTCGTCAACATTCTCTTCTCTAGATTCAACACACCCAGTTATTTCAATCTTTTCTCATAAGTCACTTTTTATTTGTTGATCCCCTCAACTTTCTCCAATCTGTTCACATCTTTCTTAAAGTTAATACAGAGTAAGCAACAAATCAAAGAACTAAGTAATACTGGTGCATGCAGTGTTATTGTAGCCATTTTGGTCCCAAGGTATTAGAGAAACAAGGTGAGGGACATAATATCTATTACTGGATCAACATTGTTAGAAGAGCCTGAATGGCCTTGCCTTGACCACAGTGCGGATCCCTAAAAAGCCAGACTCAGGCCTGGCTCAAGTCTGGTGCACATAGATAAGGTCTGGGAGGCAGGAATGTTTTGAATAACAATGCAGATTAAGCATGGTACAGTGACATCACATCGAGAACACATGACAAGCACCCTTGTACTGGTACTTCTGTTTCTGATAACTGATAAGCAAAAATTACAGATGCAGCCATGCAACTGATAACTATGCACATAGCAGCAACATCCTAAGTAGGATGTACTCCAAATAGACCATTGAGTGTTTAGGTATCTTACACAATACATAATCAATTGGTAAATATTAGAATGACCAAGTCTCACTTCGCTATAAAAGGGGCTTAGTAAGAACAATCGAGGGAGAATGGGCAGGATTGACCCATTATATCGCGGTTCTACTCGATATAACTAGAAGTAAATAGGCCCTTCACGCCGGCAACCCACTGCATAGTGTTCCAATGTGTGGGAATGAAAGGAACCATGACCTCCCACCAGGTACTGTAAGTAGCATACGGGTGAAGTGTAAGTGAACTAGGCTTTATTATTGTATTATAGTACATCTTCTATTAATTGCTTTTTCATTGCTTTGCGCTGTATCTGCTTTAGAATTTGTAGCATTTAAGGTTTAAATTGTATAGTAATTGTTTTTAAGGCTTGTAAAAACTTAAACAACTGCTCAAAGCTTGCAATAAATAAGAAAGTGGTTAACTATCCCTGGAGTGTACTGGTTTCTCTTGGATCTAAAATAAATCGAACCACATGACAAACATCTGTTTGTGAAACAGCAGTTTTTGAAAGCATGTCTCTCACCCCATCAAAATTACTGATTCCAACTATTCATGTGACAGAAACAGCAGCCCCATGGAGGTTGTTCTGTCTCCTCCAATGCGACACGAGGTGCAATATGCAAATGAGCAAGGGGGAGCATTACCTTTATGTCCTTTTTACTTCTCTGTGCAAGTGTGTATAGTGACTCATGATTTTGCTGTGTGTGATGGTACCTTGTACATGTTGGACCTCCCTTGTCTGGCATCCTCGGAAGCTGATCCGTCCCGAAAGAGGGAATTTATTGAATCAGGAAAGGTCCCTGACACAGCCTTCCAGGACGCTCTGCCTCCCCGTGGCTGTGTCTCCATCAGCCCCACTGCCACTCGGCTCCAGCTTCCAGGGCTTGGACTGCCATCCATTGGAATGGCACAGTTTGTACGATTGCACTCCCCCCGGCGATTGATGTAGTACATCATTGTCTGTTAACACTTGTACTGTTTTGTTCTGTATTATATAGACTGGAAATGGATGCACGTGTTGCAGACTGCTCTCAGTTCCAATACATTTATGTGGTTGTTGGACTCATCTCTGAGCCATTGACCCTGCACTACATTTTCATCTAGGTGAGCTCCCTATCCTATTAGTGATGCGTCCATTGTAACTGTAATTGTTGTGGGTGGGCGTTGAAATGGTACCCCCTTCCAAACATTGAGGTAATTCTTCCACCATGTTAGTGTGGATTTTATGTGTCTGGCATCACTAAGAGATGAATAAGTGGTCTGTACACCTCTCTCAGCCAGGCCTGTATTGATCTCATGTGCAGTCATGCATATGGTAACAAAATGTGGCAGCTGCCATGTGCCCCAGTAATTGTAGACATTGTTTTGCAGTTACATATGGGCCGGTCTGTATGAACAATAGTAAGTCCTGAAAGTTGTGAATCTGTGCTGTGGTAGTGACACTATTGCTTTGGTGCAGTCCAGGTGTGCTCCTATAAAGTCTATAGTTTGGGCAAGTGTCAGAATACACTTCTCTAAATTGATTTGTAGGCCCAGAGCATTGAAAAAACGGTTGCGTACTTTGTAAATGTTGTTCTTCGACATGTGTTGCTTATGTCCATTCCATTTAGGTGTGTGCACACCCTGTGCACAAGTTCTGGAAGCTTTTTACCATTAGCAGCACCCGTTAGGCCAGCCACAAAGCCAGTATAACTACGCATATAACCCCCTGCTGGCCCTCCCCCCCCCTTCAGTTCCTTCTTACGTATTACTTCCGACGAAGGTGAGGCGGGTGGGTTCGGAATGACATAAGCAACACACCTCGAAGAACAACAGTTAGAAGGTAAGCAGTCATTTTTCCCTCATGAAAAGCTGCTATGGCAGCCAGGTGCACCCTAAACAAGGAGGCAGATAACCCCTGCTGCCTGAGCTCAAGTAGGTAGTCTAGGATTACCGGGATAGGGGCCTAGGTAAGGGCCACTCCTTTGCCGAAGATCCATATCGAAAACCTCTTCCATTGGGCCCGATACATCTCCCTGATTGAAGTATTCCAGCTTTCCACTAGCACTCGTTTCACCGAGTGAGAGCAAAGGAGTTCCCCACCCCTCAGCCACTGATTCTCCAGACTGTCAGGGGGAGGGCCTGCAGATTTGGGTGGCAGAGCCAACCCTGGTCGAACCTCTGTGTCAACAGATCCGGAGATATTGGGAGGGGAACAGGGTCCTCCACCGACAGGGACACTAGGGTTGTATACCAGCGCTGGAGGGACCACACTGGGGTTATGAGTATCAGCGATGCCCCGAATCTCTTGACCCTTGACTTCGTGCACCACAGGGAAGGGCAGGGGGATAAGACGTAGAGAAGGCCCGCCAGCCACCTCTCTATCAGGGCATCCCCCACTGACCCCTCACTAAGACCCCTGTACGAGCAGAATCTGGGACATTTCCTGTTAGTTCAAGGTACAAACAGATCCGGAAGTAGGGAAGTCCCCAAGTGGAAGAGGGAATGAGCTACCTTTGAAGGACCACTTGTGTGGTGAAAAAGCCCTGCAGAGGTGATTTGCCAGAGTATTGGAAGGCCCCGGGAGGTAAGCTGCTTGCATATGTACCCCTTGTGCAATGCACATATTCCATAGGGCTACAGCCTCCTGGCACAGGGGAGAGGAACGAGCCACCCCCGACAGTTGATGTAATACATTGTCGTATTGTCTGTCAATATGGAAACACATTTGCCTGTCAAGCAGGTCATGAAGGCCTTCCCTAGGCTGCCCTCTGCAAAGGGACCCCGGTCCTAGCAGCTAAAGACAGCTGTAATAAGCTCTCTCTGCAAACTTTGGGGTGTCTGTCAGCCTGTTGGCTGCCCGCTGCGAAGGGACCCCTGTCCTAGCAGCCAAAGGCATGGACGTAAAACTTTTAGGGCACCCGTCGGCCTTCCCTAGACCACCCGCAGCAAAGGAACCTTGAGCTCTAGCAGTTGAAGACTCGGGTGTTTAACACACACCACGCCCTGCCCTGCCCATCGGATGCCAGGTGGGTGGGCAAGGGTTCCCACCAAGCCAGGGGACAAGGTTTGGATCCTGCTCCATGGTAAGTGGGGTCACAGAGAGGCGCTCTGTGGGTCAAGTACTTTGACATCACAACTGAACCCAATATGGAGGGATCTGGGCCTTGGGCTTGATGGTAGACCCAAGGTGTCTAGAAAGGCCACTGAGGTGGTGGTTGCCACTGTGGGGGACAAGTTTGCATTATGGTCTAGTCTTGGTCCCTCTGTCGGTGCTGGGAGTGGGATCTATGCCTAGATCGGGAATGGTGCCACTACCTCGCAGCCTGTGAGGACTATGACCCTCTACAGACCACAGTACGAGGGGAGGATGCCCTAGACCCCAGGGACTCTACATCTGACTCTAAAAAGAGCACTGTGGAACAGGTGCGCTCCACTCCTCTTACATGCTGTGCCATTGCTGATGGCTTACCCCTGTGCGGTGGCAGTGCCGATGGAGGCATGTCTGGTGCTCCAGGTGCCGGGAGACATGGTACCATCTGCAGCTCTGGTGCCAAGGGTGACAACCACACCGCCTCCTGCATCAGTTGTGATGGTGCCGAATGAACCAGTGCTGGGGGACCTGGGGATTGGTGCTGTCTGTGGAGCTGGTGCCTGTGCTGAGGAAGGGACCAGCCTGGCCCCGAAGGTGTGTCTGCTCTCGAGCTCCGTCAGTTCGATCAGCTCCTGGGCCACATTAAAGGTGTCTGGGGTGGACGGCCACGTGACCTCCTCCAAAAGCAGGTCCTGGGCCTCTGGGGTGCCAGCCCTTGGCAGGCTTCGCCATCTGCGTGATGAAAGGTAGGCCCCATGGCATTCCATCTGGTCACGCTTGGCGAGCGATCTCCCTCTATGTGACTTCTTCGAAGTCGCCAGTATCGGGGTGTGATGGTCTTGCCTCTCCCCTTCCTATCCGGGAGGAAGGTGGAGGGGAGGATAGGGGTCCGCCCCGTCTCTACCTATCCGTGTCATCCCCGTCTTGGGACGCCCGGTGTCTCGCAAGGGCGGTCCTCTAGCCGTTCGGCGTCAAGTACTCCTCCTCTGGCACGTTCTCCCCAGGCGGAGGGGGGAAAAGGGGAGCCCGGGCCCGCCCTCACTCACGGGCCCCGGCCCAGGGCCCTAAGGACTCCGACTGACTACCAGTCTGGGTCCGGCTGACGGGGGTGTGCCCCTAAACGCATCAGCCCATGGGCTTCCTCACCGCCCTGCCCTGGGCCACTTCCTTTTCGCCCCTCGGTGATCCTTACCCCCAGCGGCGGTGCATGTCAGCGGGGCGACAGATCGGGGAGTGTCACGGTCCTTCTGGGCGAGTCGCGTCTCTCCGTCCTGCTGCTCTCCCCCCCCGCTTGTGTTGCCCGGCGTTATTTGAAGCTCCCGGTGGGCCGGCCCCCCGGTGGTCGTCCCGCCCCCCCCGCCCCAGTTGGGGCCATTGATTGGCCTTTCGGCCCGTCCAGGCTGGCCCCTGCACCTATCCGGCGGCGGCCGGGCGTCGGCCCAGCTGAGCTGCGTTTTTGCTCAGCTGATCCACGGAGCTGCCCCGCCAAGCCGCGCCTCCGCTCAGCTGAGCTGTGGTGTCTCTGCTGAGCTGCAGCTTGGGAGCAGCCGGCGCACAGCCGGTATCTGCTCCGCGGCTTCTCGGCGCAGAGCCCCTGTCTCTCAGTGCGGGGCTTTGCTGCCCCGTCACACGGGGACTGGGACAGGTGCTTCAGCGCCAACAGGTGCCCGAGTGCCTGGAACCATGTTAAGTCTCTATCGACCCTGGTGTGCTCCTAACCAACGGCTCTGACTCCAGTGCTGCAGGGTGAAGCGCCAACTGCATTAAAATCAGCTTAAGACTGGAGTCTCTCTCTTGCTTAGTCCGAAGCTTAAACGACTTACAGATTCTGCACGAATCTGTCAGGTGGCCTTCCTGTAGGCACATGAGGCAATCTTTATGTGGGTCCCTGCACGGCCTGGGCTTGGAGCACCAGCGGCAGGGCTTAAATCTGTAGGGCCCCGGCTTGCTCCCCCGCCCCTCCCGCTAGGGGAGCCGGCCCAGAACAACTAACTAGTTAGAACAAAACACCTAACTATTAACTGTGAACTACTCTATCTACACACTAAAAGAAAAGAAAACTAAGATAAGCTAAGGGAGCACTTGTGATCGTGAGTCCGAGCGTTCCAGCAACCGTCGGGGTGGAAAGAAAGAACTGAAGGGGGACTGGCCCAACAGTGCTGCTAAGGGTAAAAAGCTTCCGGAACTTGTGCACAGGCCGTGCGCACACCTAAATGGAATGGACGTAAGCAAGCACTCGAAGAATAATAATGTCCTTGTGGTGGTCACTGCCTGCTGTGTCCTGTTCCATGGCTCCCTTTATTAGGGAATCATCTAAGTATGGAAAAATGGTTACAGCCATTTTTCTGAGTTGTGCCACTGCTACAGCCAGGACCTTTGAGAAGCTCTTGGTGCTGCTGAGAGACCAAATCGTAGCACTTGGTATTGAAAGTACCTGTCTCCTACAGCGAATCTCAAGAATCATCTGTGTGATGGCTGTATTGTGATGTGAAAGTACGCATCTCTAAGATCAAGGGTGGATTGCCAGTCCCCTTTTTCCAAAGCTGGGATTGTTAGTGGTGTTACATTATAAACAAATCAATATTGTAATTGTTTTAAGTAGGATGTGGGTAAGGTGCACACTTAAAGGAGTGGTTGCTGCCATCAGTAACTGAAAACAAAAATGGAGTTTCTGGACAGGATAGCTGAACTTTTCCTGCCTTGAGTGTCTGCACTCAGTACCAAAATTGCACCAGGCATGCAGATCCTTTGCACCCAGCCTGAAATTTGTGCACACCACCCTACACAAGTTTACAGTTTACCTGCCAAAGGTTCTAAAAAAAAAAACCACTGCACCCCAAGGGTAGGGGTGGTCAGTGTTCCGGTCTGCGTCTGTGAGGACAGCACAGCGCCACAGAGGGAAAAGGCATAGGGAACATTCACAACTGCGGTGGGTTCCCACACCATGCTGTGGTGAAGGCTCAGCACTGGTGATCTGGGATACACCAAGCAGAGGTGTTTTATCTCTGCCTGCCTCGGACCATAACATTGTCATCATCCCTGAAACACTCCGTTGTGGTGAAGGCCCAACGAGAATCACACCAGAACTGCGAGGGATCACTTGCGGTTCCTCCCTAAGGGCTAACCTGAGCCCAAAAGTAGAAGGTCACAAGTACCAGTACCACCACTGGCGATACAAATACCTTACCTGTATTGGGGATCTTTCTGTCTTTCTTCTCTTCTGTTTTGGGGAGGGGGTTGGATTTGTTGGTTGTTGTTTTTGTTCATGCACTTGTCAATTTAAATTCTTGCAATATATTAGTGAACTTTAATCTGGACTCCAAGCGTGGGTTTTTTGGGGAGAAATCACCGGTGATCAGATACGGTGTCAGGGGCCTCCCTTCTGGTAACCAGAGCATTTAACATCAATCAATCAGATCCCTTATCCTAAATTCTAAATTAATTCAAAAGATTATGCTTGTTACTGAGACTCTGGGCTAACGGGATGACTGTGGCTAAGGTTGTCATTTTGAATCGTTGATAGCAAACAAATTGGTTCAATTTTCGGAGCTCTAATATTGGTCTCCATTCCTATGACTTCTTGGCGGCCAAGCAGTAATGGGAGTAGAACCCCTTTCCCCGTGTTCTTTTGGGACCTCTTCTACGGCCCCCAGTTGTAGGAGGTGTTGTGCTTCTTGGGCAAACACCATCTCGAGAGGGGTCCCTGAAGAGGGAGGGGAAGGATGGTTGGTGATGTGGTGCAGAAGTAAAAGGGATGCAGTAACCTGTCCTGATTATCTCCAATACCCGTTTGTCTATGATGATGTTCTGCCACTCTGGATACAATGCAGCTAGTCTGCTGTCAAATGGTGTATAGTGTTCATAATACTGCCTTGGAAAACCAAGAGCTGTCCAACCGTCAACCAAACTTTCAAAATGCTTGATGGGCTGTTGATGTTTGCTGCACGGTTGCCTGGTCGGAGGTCTGCCTGCACCTACCCTCTCTGAGCTTTTGTCTATTGTCAAAGTCTCGGTTGCTCGTTATACTGGGCTGGTCTATACCACTGTGTAAATGATCTTCCTTGCTTCTTTTTATTTGCAGGTACTTGTATGCCTAATGTTCTCAGCATGGCCCTCGAGTCCTTAAGTGTGTGGAGAGAAGTGTTGGTGGACTCTATGAACAACTTTGTTCCCTCTAACAGAAGGTCTTCCACTGTGGACTGGACATCTTTTGGGAAGCCTGACAGTTGTAACCATGATGATCTTCTCATAACTACAGCCACTAAGGCAGTTGCACCTTGCAGCAGTGTCTGTTGCGTCCAGTGCTGTCTATAGGGCTGTTCTAGCAGTTAATGCCCCCTCTTTCATGGTGGCCCTGTATTGCTCCTTTTTGTTGTCAGGAATCTCTTTAATAAAGGTTGACAGTTGATCAAATATATGGTGTGTATATTAGCGAGAAGCGCCACATAATTCACAATCCTGATCTGGAGACTTGCAGACGAGTAGGTCTTTCTGCCAAGTGGGTCCAGATGCTTGCATTTTTTGTCCTGTGTGAGCATGTGGTTAGTCTGTTGCTTGGCCCTTTGATTAGCTGCCTTTACCACTAAGGAGTTTGGTGGAGGGTGCGAGAATAAAAATTCTGCGTTTTTTGGAGCTACACAGTATTTTCGATCAGCTCGTTTCCGGTCAGTGTGATCGTTGCTGAAGTCTGCCACAGAGCCTTGGCTGGGTCCATTAGTGCTTCATTCATAGGGATGGCCAGCCTGTTCTGTGACGTAGTATGGAGGATGTTTTAAGTTTGTGCTGGATCTCGGGCATATCTTCGAGTGGAACGTCCAGCGCAACTGTAACCTTTCTCAAGAGCTCTTGGAAAGACCTGAAATCATTTCCCATGCCGTTTGGTGGGGACAGGATTGTGTCTTTAGTTGTTGAGGAAGTTAGATGCTCATTAATATTGAGTCTAATGTTGTTTCCACCCCTGTGATGTCCATTTCCCCTTCCTTCTCTGATGAGGTAGATTGTTCAGGGGTGGTTTTAGGGGGCTCTTGCGTCTGGTCCCCTTGTGGCATCTGGCATTGTAGGATTCTGTAGGCTGCCCACGGGTCCCAGTAAGGCCAGTTTGGTGCTATGTGGGGTGGAAACCACTATGTTTGCTGCCACTGCTGGCCCTGGCATGGGTTTGGGGACAATGAGGCTGTTGTACAGCAAGCCTGCTTTGTCCCCTTCCTCACTTAATAGTGAGTGCATTGACTGCGATGCTGGTGAGAATCTTAGCCTGGAGGAACTTCAATTGCCCCAGAGACAAATATTGGCATTCCCAGTACCAATGTCACTGCCAGGTAAACTGTGGCAGTAAACTGAGGCAGATATGGTGAGGGGAGAATTAAGTTGCTCTGTGTTATAAATGGAACCTGTGCCTGTATCGGTATTGTGGCCAGTGCCCTATGGCTCTTGCCTCCTTTAGCTCTATTATGCAGTACCGGTCCTTTAAGCTCTAGTGCTGCTAAGCTGGTGCCATTGTTAGCATTCCTGCTGCCGGCACCATTCCTGAGTATGTCAGCGCCCCCTTGCGTGCTTTAAGAGGCACTGTGGTTATAGCAGCTATTGCTGCAGTCATTGTTACCCACGGCATGGCCATTAAGGGTGGTTATGTAGGCACCAGCTTGGAGCTCTTCTGCTTGTGCTCCATGGATGCTTTGAGGAGCGCGGGGGGAGGAGGTGCGAAGATCATGCCTTCTCACTCAGGTCCTGGCTTTTTTGAGTGCCGGTTCCCTTCCCCCTCCTGCTTGTCCTTCGTCTTAGAGTTGATAGGCGCAGAGCCACGCTTGCTGTGCTTCCTTGGTGGGGATTTTGATACCACCAAGGAGTGGGACCTCTTTCTGGGTGTTTGAGCCCTGTCCTGGTCCCTGGGGCTTATGGGGTAGTATAGACCCCTATCTTGGGAACTCCCAGGAGATCTCCTTGGGGGTGATGCCCTCTCAGTTTTGGTCTGGAGTCTGACTCCATTTACATCAATTTTAACTGCAGCTGTCTGGATTTACAGGCTCTGTTTGTCAATTTCAGGCAGTGCTTACACTGCTGCATATCATGACTCTGTCCTAGGTTGCGGACACAGTGTGAGTGTCCGTCAGCAAGAGATATAGATAGCCTAACATCATTTCCAAACTTTTTAAAACCGAAGGCACCAAGTATGTCCTGGTAAATGTCTTTGGTAAGCCGGTCTCTTGTGAGGGGCTGATTGTGTATCAGCTCTTAAGCCATGGCTTCTGTGAAACCACAGGGAGATTCCTCTCCTTTCTTCTCTCCCCCCCCCCCCCCCAAAGAAAAGATAGAGAAAGCTAATCTAACTTATTTACAATTTAACCTAACTACAAACTTCTAACAGGAATTTAAGGCTGAGGTGAATGAGGGCAACTGCTCTTCTGTGACCAAAGCCAGCGGCGGTCAGTAAAGAACTGAGGCGGTGGTCGGCTGTGCGCACAAGGTGAACATTCCAACTGTCACATGCCAGCACTCCACACGCACTGCCAACCACAGGGCACTGCTATTAGAAGTCTGCCGACTATGTGCGCAGCAGCGCTGGCACACCTAAGGTGCAGCACCCACAGGGACACTCCTCGAAGAAGAAACAAATTATGCCAATAATTTTGTTTTGTACTGTACCAGTGCAGAGCCCCAGTTCTGTACTGTGATCTGTTTGAGCAGACTACTGTGCTCACAGAGAGCCCCTCTGAAATCAGTAGGAATCTGTAAGTAGGGCCTATTGACCTCAAAGGGACTCTGTATGGGAACAGCTGTCTGTGCAAACAGATCACAATACAGGATCGAAGCCTAACTTAGCAAATATGCCTAATATATCCCAATAACATCATTTCCAAAACTTATTTTTACTATAAAATTCAGAGTCATTTGAACTGGTGATACCTATGTTATAATAATTTATGGGGAAAAAATTAATAACCAAAAGAAATGGCTTAGCCAACCACGTAGCTAGTCAGTCCTCACTATTTTATCAGACAACTGGAAAATGTAACATCTATCACATTGTTCAAGCTGTCATGTTGTGACTGTCAATAGATTACAAAAGAAAAAACAGTTAATAAGACTCAAATACAGAGTAATAGCTCTTTCTAGTTCACTGAATAGAGATATCAAAGTAGATCTTCATAGAATTGAATGCAATACGTATGGAGATATTTTTCTCCATAAGAATGTATTACAAAGTAATTTGTTTATTGATATAGGATAGAGATTGGCTTGCATTATCTGACTCAGAACTCACTTCATAAATTGTCTCTTTAGTTCATAACATGACATTTTTAGTTCATACCATGTAAAATGCTGTCCTAAGTATAACAGATGCACATTTCTTTAATAAAAAAGTGTAAAAGAAGTCAGCAATACCACAATACTGGGAAATACATAAGAACAAAAACACCAAACACCAAACACACGGCCAAGAAAAATACATTTTCCTAACGTAGGCAGGGCCAACATAGTGACACATTACCATGTTCATAACGTGATCACTGGATGCTCTCAGCCAAGTACAGAGCACATTTAATTCTGTATTCCATATATATACAGCTGAGTTACCTGCTGAGGAAGGAGACCAGAGGGAAGTGGGGGTGGGAGGAGGGGATTTGGGAGGGAGTGCAAGGAACTATGGCAGTGGGGCAGAAAAGTGTGTGCAGTGCATAATTGGCAGTCTTTGGATGTGGAACCAGCTAGATTTTGGGGCACAGTCCCTGGATGGGGGGGGATGAATGCAGGGGGATACAATGCCATGCCCCCCCGAGTAAATAAATTCATTTTAATAGTTAATACTTTGACGTATTAAGCTAATTTAAAATGCTCTTGGTAGACATTTGCCAGTGCTTAAATTAAAAGAGCTCTGCAAACCCACAGATATCTACTTTATCCACTGACGCGGATATCCGCACCTCATTTTTTTTATCTGGAACCTTGCAAATTTACAGCTATCTGTGCATGGATCATTTTTGTAGATATAGACACCAATATTGTAATCACACAGGACTCTAAAAGTGAAAGGTACCATATCAATTTGAATCATATTACTCTCATAATAAATACAAAACCATTTTTACATGTACAGTTGTGATAATATGTATTACATATTTATTTAGCATGGATGTGGCTCATATAACAGGTACGGCGAACAACAATAACTAGGTTGAGAATCACTATTCTGAAACAGAGGACACAACAGTTACATGTCTAATCAAAATTTCTCTAGAGGATCCATGTAATATTGAATATAATCTTGATCTCTCCCTAGTTTGTGGCTAGAAAGGTTAGCCTTACTATCCTAGTGTTACCAACCCTAACACACTAATTCTTAAGCCCTCCATTGGTTGCTCCAAGCAAACAGACTGTAAGCTCTTATGATCCAGAGATCCTGGTTCAATTTCTGCATATAATGAGCCATGCAGGAGTGTTATTTGACAGATCAAAGCATATTATTTTCATTCTCTATATTCAACAATTTAAAAGGTATCATATTGACATCGACATGTTATTTGACAGATCAAAGCATATTATTTTCATTCTCTATATTCAACAATTTAAAAGGTATCATATTGACATTGGTCAATCACATCTTTTTCTTGATGTGACAATCTAAGGAACACTTTTTAAAAAAAAAAATATTGGACAGAAGATGTAATCTGAGTTTATTGTGATTTACCCAGCATTTAATTTCCAGGTAATATTTCAGTTTTTAAAATATGAGATTTAATACATACCACTTTTTCTTGCACCAACAGCAGAAATTATGACTGGAATTGAATAATGATTTAATGCTCTTTTTATCATTGGAACATAACTGTCCTTTACTTCTTGAAATGATGATTTGTCATTTACAGAGTATTTAATCACAATGATATCCGCTCCTCCAATAAGATTTTGAGAGGTGTACCAGTCACTGTCAAAAATATCCTTAATGGGGAAAAAAATGCATCAAGAATATTTTCAATTACTTATAGGCAAGGGAAAGATCATCTATACAAATACTCTTGCACACAAAAAATTATGTTTTAAACTGACAATTTTATCTAGCTAATGAGATGCAAGAAGAGAAATGTAGGTTTGTGCTTTACAATTTCTCTGTATAATTTTCTTGTCTGGGAAACATAATAAATTTATGAATGCCTGGAATTCTAAGAAAGAGCAGCAATTGAAACTCCCAGTATTTTTTATAAGCACAGAATCCAAAAATATACTTCGTTTTTAAATCATTTCACTTCAAAACTAATTACTGGGGAAATAAAGCAGTGCCATCTGCTTCAACTGTAGAAGGCTGCGGCAATTTTTGTGATATTAAGTACTGTAGGATCTTTTTGGGTGGATATAAAAACACTTGATATTTATAGAACTTTCAAGGTAGATTTTAAAAATTACTCTGTATATTTCCATTTAGAAGCCTGTACAAAAGATTCTGGTGTATTCACTAAAAAGCTATCTATTAAAAGTTTGCCATTTATAGACTTTATACAATAACTGTACATGATAGCTCTAGTTCCTCTGGCTACAAGTATGTATGGTTAATGATTTAACAATGATACTTAAGGTTTACACGCTAAAGTTGTTTTGTGAGTCTCACTTATTACAGCTAAAGAAAGTCTCTTCTCTGAAGGCCTATCTATACAGGGATACTCAGGAAAAACAAGGCAAATTAATTTAAGCTGTGAAGTTAATGTGCATAAAATTAAAAAATTAATTTAATGTGCTTATTCAGAAGTAAAGCAGCCATTTTACCTCAATGAAAATGTCTACATAGAAGAGTGACATGCTTTAACTTGTGCATATTAACTTGACTGCTTTAGTAAATTCACCTTACTTTTCCCAAGCCCTGGTCTATTGTACAAATGTATTTCAATATAATGTCCCCCATAGATTTTCCACATCTCTAAATAATGGAGTGATAATGACCTAACCCCTGGTGTAGATAGCACTATGTAGGCCAGAGGTTGGCAACTTTTCAGAAGTAGTGTGCCAAGATTTAATTTATTCACTTCTATTTATGGATCTGTATGCCGGGGTATTAAGGGGGAAGGAGGGAAGAAAGGGGCAGGCTGGGTATAGTGACCATATTTTCTGAACTAACTGCAGTTAGGGAGAACTGTTTAATTTAAATTATTAAACAGATTAATTGTATTCACTTTCTCATGTTAGTTTATCAAACTTAATTTTAAATAAAGTAAAATATTAAATTTATGTCCTACACAAAAGGTTTGAATGTTTTCTTTATTTATGGCAGGGGTGGGAAACCTTTATTGGGTTGGGAGACATTAACCCACAGAAAAATCAGTGGGGAACCATGTAAGTGAGAAGTGCAAAACAAACACACACCACCACCACCCATTCAAAAACCCCCAACCCTCACTGATGTGGCCCCCAACTGAGACATCTCACTCCTCTGGCTCTCCAGTCCCACGGGGTGAAGGGAAGAGACAGAGAGGACTGAGGTTCAGGGCTTCCCATAGGCCAGATTTACTTTTCTGGGGTTCCAGAGATACTGGATTTTATGCATCCCTTTAGATTCTGGGGTGGGGACAAAAATGAGGGGTTCAGTGTGTGGGATAGGGATGGGGAGCAGGATGCAGGCAAGAGGTGGGGTACACAAGGGAGAGAAGCTGTGAGGTCTGGGTGGGAGGAAGGGTGTAGAAGTAGACTGGGAGTATGGTGTCTGGCCAGGGGGAGGAAGCAGGAGCAAGGGAGAGTGCTGTGTGACCAGGAGGAAGGGTGCAAGAGCAACAGTAGATCCAAGAACAGGATGGGTCTGGGTGTCTTGCCAGGGAAGAGATACAGGAGCAAGGGAGGCTGTCAGGTCTTGGTCGGGGGAGGGGAGTGAGTAAGGAGGAATGGGGTGTGAGGGTCTGGGCATGAGGGGGGACGATTACCGGGCTTTGTGCTCCTTTGTAGTGGGGAAAGCCTCCAGGCAGCACACTGCCATTCCCCCAGCAGGGTAAGAAGGGGGATGGCGTTTGCCCCCCCCCCGCCCGCCCCACTCCCATGCAGCAGGGATCCCAGAACAGTGTGTGGGGGAGGGGGGAGAGGAGTGTGAAGAAACCCCAACATTCCCCACCAGACCTGGCTCACCACTGCTCCCCCTGCAGGGTGACGAAGGGCGGGGGAGAGAGTGGCAGTGCACGGAACACACCTGCCGAGCCTGAACGCCCCACCCTGCAGTGCCCCTCTGGGCTTCGTGTGGCCCCTGCCAGGGCCGAGAGAGGAACTCCAAGGCATTGAAGTCCAGGAGTACCTCCACTGGGTTTTGCCTTGGTCCCACGTGCCCCTCGCCTCAGAAGCAACTGTACCAAGACGCCTGGAGGAGGCAGTAGTGGCATGGCTGGACCAGGGGCCCCACACACCTGAGGCAGTCCCACTGGAGGATGGAGGGGGCAGTGGATGGTGAGGTGTCCAGAAAATGCTCACAAACGGAAGCCTGCCGAGCTGCCTGCTGGCAAAGTTCCAATGAAACCACCTGAGATGTCTCAGTTGGGGGCCACATCACTCTGAGGTGGGGGGGAGGGGGAAAAGGGGAGGAGGCTACTGCACTGTGTGAGGAGCAATGGCAGTTAAAAATCAGGGCAGTTCTGTATGGTCAGCGTACAGATCTGACAGGAAGGCTCGTGTGCTAGTGAAAATTGTACCGTGTGCCACTTATGGCATACATTCCGTAGGATGCCGAACCCGACGTAGGCTGTCTCCTGTCAACATAATTCACCTCCCCAAGAGGTGGAGCTAAATACAGTAAACTTCCGATCATCTGGCACCTTTAGGACCCAGGGGTGCCGGATTATCAGATATGCCGGACTATTGGAAGGGGGAGCTATGAGGGGTCTGGGGTGGGTTGGGGGGGATGCCACCCCAGACCCTTCATAGCCCCCCCTTCCGATAGTCCAGCTCTGCCCCAGGAATCCCCAATTCAGCCGCTGCTGGTCAGTTTCAGCAGCGGCTGAATCAGGGACGCCTGGGGCAGAGCAGCTGGGGAGCTGCTGGGTTGGTCCCACAGCCCCAAGGGGCAGCACTACGGGACCAACCCGGCAACACTTCAGCTACTCTGCCCCCGGCTTCCCCGATTCAGCTGCTGGTCAGTTTCAGCAGCAGCTGAATTGGGGAAGCTGGGCACAGAGCAGCTTCAACTGTCCGGCAGCCAGAGCACTTCCGGGTTCCTGATGGTGCCGGACCATCAGGAGCGCCAGAGCATTGGATGCAGGACAAGGGAGTTTTACTGTATGTTGATAGGAGAAGCATCTTCACTGAGCTCTGAAATGGTGCAACTGCATTGATATGGTACTGTAATTGCAGATGAGCTGTTAGTATTCCTTTACTTTAGCTTTTCTGAGTGTCCCCATACGGACAAGCACTGAGATAGGAGGAGCTGAAAGAGAGACTACTATAGCTCATCTGAACACCATTTGCAACATCTTCCTCTTAAGACAGATGGGCTGATCAAAATTCCTGTTCAGATGGCTGTTCAAGTATCCTGTTTCCCTATCTGCAGAGAGAAGTCTGTGTATCTCCACCTACACTCGCTAAAGCCCCAGTGTAATGAGTTTTTGTACCCATGTTAGTCATTGGTGACCTAATAAGGGTCAACGCTAGGTAAATAAAAGGGTAGTTTTGTCTGTATGACATTTATATCTCTACGTCCTTTCTTCATAGATTTGTCAGCCTAGATTAGGGATGTCAATGACTAGTTGCTTCCCCTACATCTTGCTACCTCTATTAGAAAGAAGCGGCCAGGGTCCAGGGGAGTGCCACAGGAAGCCATGGGTCTGCCGCTTTCAAACACAACGTACAGCTCAGGCCAGCTGGAGATTCCCTAGCCTGACGCTGGGCTCCCTGTGGCATTTCAAAGCGGCAGTGTCGCGTGGAGCCTGGGGTCAGCTGAAATGTAGGGGCTGTTATAACACTTCAAAGGTGGAGATAACCTTATTGACTATTTGATTAGCCAATTAATCTAAATTTAACATCCCTATCCTGGATACTGAGAATGGGACTAGTTCTCTCATCCTATTTCCAATCTCAGGTAGCAACTAGTCAGTCTAATAATTAGCATAAGAAACACTGAGCTGGAGAATTTCAAAAGTGGCCCCAGCAATATGAAAGCAGCATAAGAGCTCCCAACATTCTAAACAGTATCCGGCAAGAAAAGAAAGAACCACAGGTAAAGTGGAACCAAACAAAATCAGGAATGGAATAAATCACAAAGCAAAGGAGGAAGGAAAGCATGGATCAGACAATAGCACAAGGATGGGCAAGTTTAAGCAGAGGACCACAAATATACTAAACCACTTGGAGGGCCATACTTTAAGAGCCTATATATTTTATAAGTCAGAGACATATGCTACAATATAGCATGTGAGCATACAACTAATTGTATTAACATTAAAAAAAAACACAACAACAACAAATAGTCTGTACAGGATAAATTTTTTTTTAAAAAAGCCAAATAATCTGGTAGCACTTTAAAGACTAACAAAACACGCAGCTGGTATCATGAGCTTTCGTGGGCACAGCCCACTACTTCAGATGACCGGAGTGAGCTGTGAAGAAGTGGGCTTTGCCCACGAAAGCTCATATCACCATCTGCATATTTTGTTAGTCTTTAAGGTGCTACCAGACTATTTGTTGTTTTTTAAGTTTATCCTGTACAGACTAACTCAAGTACCCCGTCTGAAGCTGTATTAACAGTGTTAATAAGACTATTTATCAAAATCCTTCACAGAACAAACAAGACAAAAACTAAAAACCAGCAGGAGTGGCCTGAGGCTGGCTGTGGCAGCTGGCGCCCCAGGCAGAAGGCATGATCGGTGTCCCCGCCTGCACGGCCATCAATGGCTGTGACACAATCATGGGGCGCTTTGGCGCCCCATGACGTCATTATCGGGCACCTGGGCCGGCGGTGCCCTAGGCAACTGCCTAGTTTGCCTAGCCTCATGGACCGTCCCAGACCCAGAGTTTAATGGCAAGAACCCCCTTTTTAGACATGTAAGCTCCTATTTGGGTCTATAGCTATTGCAGTGTCATGTTGTAATCATCTATCCTTAAGAGCTGTTAATCTGTGTTTTCCAGAGTTATCCTTTGATAACTCCGGCTTTCTATCCTTGTGTCTCACTCGTGAGGGTCTCTGCCTGTCTCCAAAGTTGTCAATGCTGCCAATTTAATTGCACCTCAAGACACAATGCCTGTTTTGTTGTTATCTTCAAAGTTTCCACTTCTTTTTGATCTGGGCATCTGTGATGGCTCTCACACTTACACACATCCTCCACTCAAACAATTTTGCAGAGTTTCAGACAAGACTAATACTTACTAATCTTGCAAAAAGAAAGGAATCTTGCATAACTTAAACAACTAAAGGTCTAGAAACACCTTAAAGACTAACAAAACATGGAGATGGTAGCATAAGCTTTTGGGGGTATCCACTTCTTCAGTTGACTGGAGTACAGGCAGTCCCCGACTAGTCGGATCCGCACTTACAAACGGGGCTCTCTCGCCCCGGAGCTCGCAGGCAGCAGTCCCGCCACCTCGACCTCCGGGGCAAGAAAAGCTGCTCCCGGTGCCCCTGGTCTGCTGGGGACCGTCTCCAGCAGACCAGGGGCACCAGGAGCAAAGCCGCAGCAGCGGCGGGTTCCCGCGCTTCTGAGGCTTTGCTCTGGCAAAGCCTCAGAGGCGCAGGACTGTGCCGCGGCTGCGGCTTTGCTCCCGGTGTCTCTGGTCTGCTGGGGCGGGGGGGGGCAGCTAGTGTGCCCCCCCAGCAGACCAGGCTTTTGTTGTGGACCCTGGGGCAGAGCAGCTGGGGCGCTGCCGGTTGGTCCCGCAGCGCCGCCCTGGGCACTACTGGACCAACCTGGCAGCACCCCAGCTGCTCTGCCCCAGGCATCCTGATTAAGCCTCTGCTGAAACTGACCAGCGCTGACTACAGGAAGCCCGAGGCAGAGTTGCTCTGCCTCGGGCTTCCTGGAATCAGCCGCTGATCAGTTTCAGCAGCAGCTGACTTGGGGACGCTTGGGGTTCTTAAGTTGAATCTGTATGTAAGTCAGAACTGGCGGTCGGTTTCAGCAGCGGCTGAATCTGGACGCCAGTTCCGACTTACATACAGATTCAACTTAAGAACAAACCTACAGTCCCTATCTTGTACGTAACCCGGGGACTGCCTGTATTATAAGTCCAAGAAAGGGGGAGGGGGCGGTGAGAGGAAAAAAAAAAAAGACAGTGAGTAGATTTTTCAAGTAGTTACAAGAGGCTGATAAGAACAATTGGTACCTTCCTTGTTCGGTTGGTTGGTTGGGTCATTAGGATGTGAGAGCCTGGACTTCTACATCAACATGGCTGACTTGCACACTACCTTCCTAATGACTTAAAGTGGGTTTTACCCATGAATGCTCATGATAAAATCTACACATTTTGTTAGTCTTTAAGATGCTACTAGTCTATTCGTTGTTTAAGTTTTTCTTGGTAGACTAACTTGGCTACCCCTCTGAAACTTTTGCACAACTTAGTCTGTGATGCAGACAAGGAAGCAACTTAAATTGTAATGCTTACAGGAAGCAAGACATTACAGTAAACATTATTTTATCATGAGAGGCTGGGTGAAATACAAGCATACAGAACCTATAAGCAAATGATCAAATCATTATGCATCAATCATACTTAGTGTCTTATAACCAATACTAAAATCTATATTTTGCAACAGCAGCAGCTTTACTAAAAGACAAACCTGTCAGCGACCCAGCTCAATTTGAAAAAAATCTGGGGCTGTGACCTACACCTATGGGCAAGACAATATTGATCTGGCAGGCCAGGATTGGGTTCCCAAGCCAGTAGAGCCTCATTTCTGAAGTGAAGGAAGAAAGGAAGACTGAAAAGAGGGAATGGAAAGGAAAAAGAAGCAGTGTGATCTGTGAAGAGACATAGTGGGAATGGGAGAACTGAAAATTGAGCAGAGAAACAAAAAGGAAAAAAAGAAAAAAAAAGTCAAGCCAGCCCCTTTTCTCTAACTTATGATGGACTACATATTTGTCTAGAGCAAACAGCCAATAGAGGGACAACAATATCATTAAAGTTGAGATTTCCTATGGCTGCAGTCTTAGTGGCAAGCATACTTAAACACCAGCCAGTGGTTAGTACAACCATTTACAATTTCTCTGGGCCACTGAGAAGGCATGTAGCAAACAATACCTGTTAGACAACAAATGTCAACCATGTGGCTTATGCCTGATAATGGCCCTTTATGTTTAGTTTTTGTCATAAAGGGATGTGAGCATATTCTTTAGAACTGTTCACTCACAAAATGTGTCAAATTGCCAGGCACCACCAGAAGCAATTACACACTCTCAACCACTAAAAGCATGAGGCACTGAAATGGCACAGTCACCAAATATATATCCACAATGTTCAGCCTGCAGAAGACAGAAGTTCCCAAAAAATCCATCCTTGAAAATAATCCAAATAACCAGAAACAGCTTCAAGTATAAGCACAAAATGCTCATTCTACTTTTCTTCACAGCCTTCACTGAGAAACTTCTCACCTGCCCTAGCTGGGAAAGGCTAGAGGAGAAGTTATGATGTTAGCATTCCCATAAGCATGAATTAGATGATAACAGTATAAACTGCAACTACTGTTTAGGCACTGTGATTCTAAAGTCTGTAGAACTGAAGTTTTGAGTCTATTAAGACATCCAAAAAGTTCGTATGATTATAAAATTAAAACAAACTTCTGAACTTGTGACCTACTTGCAATCCAAGTAACAAATACAAATACAACACTCTCCTGATACTATTCTCCAAGTAATCACCAACCCACCTTCAATTTATCCTAGTGATCTTCTACAGCCTCTTAATTAAGAGTTTGATTCTGAATTGTTTATTTAAGTTGAATAATCATCATCACACAAAAAGCAGAGAGATCAGTCCATTTTTGCACATAATGAAAAAAACAGCTACTAACTAAGGCTGAATTTATAAAAGTAGGTTTTTTTTTGCTTTTTATTTAGGAGTTTATATTCTGCACTTGTGCATTCAATGTATTAAATCAAGAATCACTAGAAATTAATGAGTCCATATGCCGTATTTCAAAACTAACCCATCATAAAATATAAATCAATTTTCTAAGAGACTCCTGGAAAACTGACTGTCATCCTAATTTTGTGAAACCTTTCTTTATATATAGGTTTTATTTTACTGTTTAGCAAAACTCTTAAAGACAGCTTGATTTTCAAGTTTCACTTCTTTTTTCCCCCCCTCTCTCTTTTGGATTATTTTCATGCAGTTTTCATTGAAAAACAGAACTGAAAAAAAAAAATATTACTCCTGTTCCTCCAAGAGACTGTCAGTACAGTAAAACTCCAGTTGTCCGGCATCCAGTGCTCTGGCACTCCTGCTAGTCCCGCATCATCTTGAACCCCGAAATGCTCCAGGCAGCCGGACAATTGGAACTGCTCTGCCCTGGGCTTACCCAAGTCAGCCGCTGGTTAGTTTCAGCAGTGACTGACTTGGGGACCCCCAGGGTAGAGCAGCTGGGGTGCTGTCGGGTTGGTCCCGTAGCACCTCCCCTCGGCTGCTCTGCCCTGGGCTTCCCCAAGTCAGCCGCTGGTCAGTTTCAACAGTGGCTGACTTGGGGAAGTCTGGGGCAGAGCAGCTGGGGTGTTGCCGGGTTGGTCCTGAAGCGCTGCCCCCCCCCCCCCCCCCGTTCCCTCCACTCCACCCCAGACCCCTCATAGCCCACCCTTCCGATAATCCGGCATATTTAATAATCCAGAACCCTGGGTCCTAAAGGTGCCAGATTATTGGAAGTTTACTGTATTTGTTTTTATGTTGTATTTTAACATTAGAAGTATCTTTTTAATTAATATTTTGATTGGTTAAAATATTGATAAAAGGTTAAGTATCAAAAAAACCTGCATTTGGACTGACTTAGGAGTTGGCTACAATGCTAAATGCAGACCAAAGTTTCAGATTACTTGCTTACCCAAAGGGGACAATCATGTACCACCAATCTGACGTTTCCAAACACACAGGCTTGATATTCAATAAACACAGGGTTTCCAACATGGTTGGCAGAGTTCAGCAGCAAACTACTTTCAGTCTCTGAAATGAGAGCACTTCTACCAAGATAGGTCCAGATCAGACTTGATTGTTGATCGGCTTCAGAAAATGCATCTCTCTCATTTCCAAAGGCTACAACGTGAACAGACCTAAAAAACAACAACAACAACAACAAAAGAAGTTCTATTAGCAAAGACTGGGGGAGGGGAGAGCTAAAGATATCCTTTCATACCAGAACAGGAATATTAATCCTTCTCTAGCCTCTTCTTTCACCAGACTAACACCCCAGGAATCAACAGTGAGTTACATACATTATCTCAAATCCAATAATAATATAAGGAGAGGAAAGTGGAATGGAGTCCTGTAAAAGCTACTTACATTGTAAGTCGCCAGCTTGATTGGCTTTTTATTTGTCCCTTTCCATATGTAGTTTCACAGATGTAACCTCAATGATTTTGTCACATATTCAGTGACTTTGGTCTGTTTTCCATAACCTCCTGTTCAGTCCTTCAGGCCCAGCAAGTCAATGATTGTAAATGCACATGACAGCAGCAACACAAGCCCTTGCTATTAATCTGCTGCTATTGCAGGTGAATTCAGCACATATACTCAGTAGCAAGCAGCCCCAGGCTCAGCCACTGCCTCCTGACATCAACCCTATAAGCATAAATTCATACAATGGAGAGACTTGATGTTTTTGCAGAACCGAGATAACATGGCCAGCTCAGCAAAGACAGACAAAGGCACTTGAGCAACAGCAGCATTCGACTGCACTGAAGGGGGATGGTTACACAGTGTACTTCTGCTGGGCAAAACATTAACATAAATATATGAGCTCATAGCCAACCAATCTGTTTGAAGACAGCTTGTGCTAAACTATGAAGATCCTACACAAATAACAGAAGAGCAAATGAGGGCAGCCCCCATTGAGGAAAGGCTGCCAAAAGAAAACAAGAATAAAAAGTTGAATCTTTCTACTTCAGCAATTAAAACCTTTTACTTATATAAGCATTTATTTCTAAGAGCAGGCTGATAGCTACAGAAACAGCTAAGTGTGTTTCAGTGCTAACATGCTGTTTAACCCCCATTTTCGAGGGGCTAAGGTTTTGGTTAAAAATAAAGAGAAATAATACTTCACCTATGGTAAAGAAGCATTTTTTCCAAAACAGATTTCATCTAAAATTAAATGGATTCTACTATATAGAACTGCACATATGTTCTAAACATGGTGGGGTGTTGCAGCGTGCGTGCATGTGTCACAGACCGAACAATGTGGTAAGTATAAAAGTTCCTATAGGAGCAAATTCTCTTCTTGGTTATGCTACTATAAATCCAAAGAAAAGACAGTAAAGTATATTGAATCATTCACTCAAAATGATCAATGGAATCATTAACAAAAAAATTTCCATTGCAGAATCTGGATTATTTTTTAAAAACTTAGGCAAAAATACTACAACAACAGCAAACTGTATATGAGATATTAAATATAAACATCAGTATACAAGTTTTATACTGGTCAACTGTGAAAATCCATACTAGTAGGCTGAATTATTATTTATTGTTATTATTCTAAGTTTCACTGTTTTACCCTCTGCTCTGAAGTCAGTGAGTGCCTTGCCAATGATTTCCAGATGCAGGACGACACCCAAAATATTTAACATATATTATAACAATGAAATAAATTCTAAAAACCTTCATCCTATTTTAACAGCTTTTATAAACTATAATTATAGACTTGTTTGAGAAAAATACTAGACTGCTATACACTTCCTCTCTCTTTTGACCCACTTTCCAATTCCCCCCACTGCATTTCAATTAACTTTTGCTTAGGAAGCTGAAAGATCATGGATGTAGAGTTTGATTGAAGTTTTGTTGACTTCTCTTGGCAGTTCTTTCAAGAGGCACAAACTAAAAGAAAGTAGTCACCAATTTCTTATTTGGCCCTCAAATAGAGGTTGCCAATGTCATCCAAGACATGGTCCATTAGTAGGGACTGACACTGGAATGTTTCCTGTAATTGTGCATTAGAAACATGACCTGTAAATAATCAAAAACTCTGAAAATGGCTGATTGCAAGAATAACCTTGAGGAGGGATAACTTTAATGTCTTGTTTGTTTTGGGCAGTGAAAAGCTTCTCTCTATTCTGATTAAACAGTACAGCTCAATCACTTTATGAATACTGGATCCTGGGTTTGAGCAGAGAGAGCGCTCAATCTAGAACAGAATGACCAGAAGGAACTTCCATTGCCCACTCCCCTCTCACCCAGAGAGTAGAGAATATAAGCAAAATATATTACATTTTGTTTCTATCATCTTTTTCATAGTGGTAATTACACATTGGGGTGCCTCCTCTGAGGGGGCCTTCCTTGTGCAAGCAGAGCTGAGGGATTCCCTTACAACTTCAAGGCAACAACACTGCTAAGATCTGAAGAGAGCTACTTAAAAAACATTGCTACAGAGCCATGGTGTGCAACGTGCTAGCCACACGTGGCTATTTAGTCAGTTGAGTATGGCTAGTTGGCTTGAACAATGTGGCTATTTGGCCAGTTAATTATAGCTAGTTCACTATAGCAGTAGCCACTATAAAACTGTCTGGATAACCATGGCTAGAGACACTCAGGGCTTCAGATACATCCCTAATCTCATACAGACATTTGGGGATTAATTGACTATGATAAGCCTTGGGGGGGATTAGAGGTGCAAGTTCCAGCACCAAATGAAACAATATAGTGGAAAATGTTTAACAGAATCTTTTGTGAGTTTCTCTCTCTAATCCCATTACATGGGATTCTGGTGGGGGCTAGCCAATGATGTGTCACAAAAGCTCATCGAAATTTTAAATTGTAAACAGTAGTCACACGTCCTGGCTGTTTAGGTTTCCTCAAACACATAGTTGTGATCTCCTAATTATATTAGCCATTAAAATAATAACTTTTTAGTAACATGTGAAATCAAACAGTGGTTTTGTATGACCAGTTTATGTGTGAAACAGACTGGATCATAGACAGGCTCATACACGGGGGAGGGGGATGCACAAAGAGTGCAAATGCACCCCTCTATTATTCTTATGGGACCCATTCCGGCTGGCCAGCCAAAAGCTGGGGCAGCAAGGGGAAGGCTGGGGCTGATTCCCACCCTACCCCACCCAGGAGCAAGGCCAGAGGCAGAACTAGGCCACCATGGCAGGAGCAGGGCAGCAACCAGCCCCTCCCACAACTCAGAGGGGTTTCCACAACCACCGCCTGGCCAAATAGGAGATGATTCTGCCCCCGCCACGCTCTAATTGGGCACTGCTGAGCATCCCACAGGCATCAAGCAAACTAAAATCTATTTCACTACTACTAGTTCATACGTAGTCTTAACTGAAAAACTTTGAAAACCAAGACTAGAATATTTTGAAATATTGTTTTTCACTTCTGATATTACAGCAAGATCCCAAAAGGTAATTTCTATAAAACCTTTATTACTGTATACATTTTTAGTATAATATTTTACCAGTCACTGTTTGCACTCAAATTTTTCATTAACCTCTTTTATGCACACTCATAATGATTATTTTGAACTCCTTTATATTTAAAAAAAATTGCAGTCCACATTTACAAAAGAGCAATCCCCCCTGAAATTCCTGCGTATGGACCTGATAGAAGTCCCCCTGAGGTTGTTACCCCATGTGCTAATCAAGCCACTGATCTCACTCTCTGGGGCTCCCCATCACATTGTCGTGCTGGGCCAAAAGCTGTGGTCTCCTTCAGTCAAGGCACAGTTTCAGTTACACCTTCCAGCAGAGCATCACAGACACTGAACCAGCTCAGTTATGGAACATCTCAGTTCTTGGGCCATTCGCAGCACCCAGGAACGCAATCCCCAAAAGGACCCAACCTCCAAATAAATCCATCTTACTCTGCATAAAAGTTTCACACAAAAAAAGCTTTTCATAAAGCATGGCAGGTGTCAGGGCCAGACAAAGGCATGGGCGAGCCGGGCAGCTGCCCAGGGCGCCAACTGATGAGGGGCGCCTGATGGCATCTGTAAGGGGCGCACAGCGTCCCTTACAGCTGCCATCAGGCGCCGCACACCCAGCTCCAGCAGCCCCGGCCCTGCGGCACCAGCCAGCAGCACCCTTCCCCCCACGGCCAACGGGCCCTGCACAGCCCGGCGCGCGCACCACCAGCGCTGGCCGGGCCGGGCTGGGCAGCGCATGCACTGCGCTCTGGGGGCAGGCCCATGCTCCCTGGGGGGGGCAGGCCCGCGCATTCGGGGGGCGGGCCCTCGCATGTGCCCGGGCCTAGAGCACCAAAAGGGCTCAGGCCGGCCCTGGCAGGTGTGACAACACACATGCATTTTAATACTCTAATTTAAGGGGAAAAAACTCACTACATACCAGACAAAGCCTTTGAGTAAAGAACTTGGCTGGAGCGTTATAGAATGTTTTCTTTCACATCCTTACCAAGTGTATAGGCCTAACAGAGTCTGCCCTGTGGGCTGGTTTAAGGATACACTCTCTTCACATTTTTTGGGATCTTTACCTGGAAAGCTGTAACATTCCCCTTCCACTCCCACTGAAAAATGGCAAGAAGTTCAATGAAGAAGGCTGTTACCAGGCTTCCACTAAGCTAAACAGTAAGTCAGCTATATCCCAAGCTAAAAATCTCAGCTTGCCTGTCACTAAATTCCACCACAACTAACCACCTACTTATCATTTGATAATATTTTTTCCTATTTTTTTTCCTTCTCTTTCCCTGCTATTTATTTGTATCCTGGATCCCTTATTCTACTTATCTGAAAAAGCGGGTTGTGTCCACGAACGTTCATGATACCATCTACATTTTTTGTTAGTCTCTAAGGTGCTGTAGAACTATTCATTGTTTTTTAAAGTTTTTTTCAGTTACAGTCTATCATGGCTACCCCTCTAAGACCCCTACTCATCTTACATGTACAGGTTGAATCTCTCTTTTCCGACAACATTCATGGTCTGGCAGACCCACAGATATTGCTGGACAAGAGAACTGGGTGACTACAGGGTTGGCTGCAGCAGCCCCGGCGGCTTCAGGGTACCAGAGCCATGGCAATCGCAATGCCCTAAGCCCTGGCGGCTCTGAAGCCAGGAAGCTGCGGCAACCCTGAGATAATGGAGTCTAGCAGCCCTGGAGAGCAGAGCCCCAGCTGCCTCAGAGCCACAGCAGCTGTGCACTCCAGAGCCGTAGCAGTGTTGGTGCCAGAGAGTCACATCAGTCTCAGTGTCCTTGGGCCTGCAGAGCTATGGTGGCCGTGGGACAGCGGAGTCCCAGCGGTCCCTGGGTATTGGAGTCGTGGCACCTCTGTGGTGAGCAGAACCTGATGGCCCTATGGCAGTGAGATGAAGCAGTTGGGACAGGCCAGCGGAGCTGGGAGCCATCACGTCATGGGAGCTCCACTAAGTCTGCTGATTGACCCCGGGAGAGCCCCGAGTCCCATAGGCAAAAGGATGGAATTGACCTTCCTGGTCTGGCAAACTCCCTCATTCAGGACCTGTCAAGTCCACAGGGTGCCAGACCACAGAGGTCCAACCTGTATTTTTCTCCTTCTTATAGGGTGATAAATTAGCTCCCCCGCCCCCTTTCTGTAATTTAGCTGACCATTTGCTAGAAACTTCAGCATGAAATATAGAGCAGAAAACTGCTCAAGACTTCCATGTAAAGCAAAATACAAGCCCTTCATGACTATACACATACACACACAGATACACAGTTTGAACTTTGCAAAACACAGATGCTGATTTGATCCTTGCATCTCATATACTAAATCTAAACTTTGTCTATCAATTATCAGATATTATTAACTACCTACTGGGTTTTAATTTTTCATTTCAAGACACAGAAATATTGCACTACCGTGCAAACTGATAGGAACCACATAATTAAGTGCTGCATCTCAGGCTCAAAGTTTTTAGCAGGATGTGGAAGAGTCCTCACAGAAAAGGTCTGAGGAAAAATTTAGATTTTTTTAAATAGATGTACAGGGCTTGACAAATCGCTGTTTCTACTTGCCCGTGGCGAGTAGATTTCAGCAGGTCGCCCCATTCACCGGTGGTGCATGCGAAATGAGGGTCTTGCACATGAGCAGTGCAGGGCTGGCGAGTAGATTTTGTCGCCGTTTGTCAAGCCCTGTAGATGTAGATATATTCTTTATGTCATGTGCAGTAAATTAAACAAAATTTGCTTTTACCATATTGAATTGCCACAAAAAGTCCTGAAGTCTGTTGTAAAAATTCCATATTATAATTGAAGACTTATTTAGCATCAGATCCAGCCTAATGTTAGAAATGTCACATGCCCTGTAAAATCACCAAGAACATACGAATTTAAAAACCAGTAACTTTCAAGACAGATGCACTATGCACAGGGTAAGTCCATTTTACACAAACTACATCCTCTACTCTGATGAATGAGCAGCTATCATAGCAAGGGAAGTACAGGAAGCCCCCGACTTGCGACTGCCCGAGTTCCGACCCCCCCACACTTACCACCATTTGTGTAAGTGCGGAAGGGGCAGAAAACCCCCGACGTACATCCTCAGCACGCATTTATGATGGCAAACGGCACCTACTGTAAATGAGGGTTCAAGTTACAATGCCCCTGACTTGCGACACTTCCCCCAGAACTGATAGTATCGCAAGTCAGGGGCCTCCTGTACACTACATTAATAAAATAAATTAGAGATGCAAAACATATCCCTCAAAGTGCAAGGTTGTTCTCACCATGTAGACAGAATAATCCTGTTGTCTGTACAACACCATTGTTCTCTGAGGTCTCACGGAAGGGATGGAAAAATGAACATTAAATGAACCTTCTGAGCGATTACATTCATCAATATATCACATAAAACATCTGAATTATTTTTAGAATTTAAGGAAAAATATGCATAATCAAATTTGGTATTTATTACAAACTTTTTAAAAAAGAAACCTCCCAAGTTTTTGTACTAGCAATCTGACATTTCAAAAGCATTTATGTCCATGTATTGTGAATGTTTTTGAAAATAATGTTTGTAATCGCAGGTGGTGTCACACACTATTCAGGACAAAACATTTCATTCCTTCATACTAAAAAGGTAATCACTATGTATAATTTTAATCAATTTCAAATGTGTTGTATCATAGCATTCAGGTCCTTTTGTACTACACATTGTTCTACTGAAAGATGGGGAACATTTTTTGGTTCAGGGGCAACTGACCCACTGACCCTTGACTGATTTTTCTCTCACTAGTGAGAAGCAAATATAAAAAAAACCTTACTAATGTGGCCTGCAACTGAGAAGTAGAAAGACACACCCCACATTCCCCTTTCATACCTGACCCTATGGGGCCCAGGCTAGTCGATTCTGTGTGAGGGCTGAAGAGGCAGCACAGGCTCCCCTATGCTGGAGGAGAGGCCTAAGCCTCAGGGGCCTGATCCAGGCAAGCCAGGAACCGCATCTTGCCTCTGGACCAACCCGGCAGCACCCCAGCTGCTCTGCCCCGGGCTTCCTGGAATCAGCCGCTGATCAGTTTCAACAGCGGCTGAATCTGGACGCCTGGGACAGAGCAGCTGGGGCGCTGCAGGAACCAACCCGGCAGCACCCCAGCTACTCTGCCCCAGGTGTCCCCAAGTCAGCCGCTGCTGAAACTGATCAGCGGCTGATTTCAGGAAGCCCGAGGCAGCGCTGGTCAGTTTCAGCAGAGGCTTAATCAGGATGCCTGGGGCAGAGCAGCTGGGGATGCCTGCGGGCAGCAGGACCGCGGCACGTATCAGCGGTCCCGCCACCCGTGTCCTCTGCGGCAAGAAAAGCCGCTCCGCATCTCCCTGGTCTGCTTGGGGGGGGGGGGGGGGGCGCGCTAGCTCCGCATCTCCCTGGTCTGCTGGGGGGAAGCGCCTCCCGCGCCGCTGGAGGCAGCAACAGTGGGGGAGGCACCCTGCACTAGCTGCGCCCCCCCCCGTTTGTAATTAGGGGTCCGACTTAAGTCGGACTGACGTAACCCGGGGACTGCCTGTATTCAGTCTAGTAACAGAACCAAAACAATAAATCAAATTATTTAACTGGGTTTTGCAGCTAGAGGACTTGAGTATGGCAAAAAACAAGGAACACTGCAACCAGCAGACACTTGTTTACAGCTGTCCAAGGAAAGCAAAATTGTAGACCACTGAGCCGGTTTTTGGAAGGAAACAATGACACCTGATACTACTAATATTTAAATAGATCATAATTTTTCCAAAAATTATTTCTTCTGCTGTATTCACTGGAAATCTGTCAAACAAAAAGATTAACAGGGATGGACATTCTTGATTGCTGATATGGGGAAAATATTTTGTTTTGATGGATAAAAGGAAAAGTGCTGCTGAACCATCCATGAAGAATTCATTTTCCTGGAGGTGCTGATGTTACCTTTGGTCTTTCAGATTCTAAACTTCATGTATTGCAGGAAGATAGAGATTGGTGCACTTGGTTAGCGTTTGATTCAAAAGGAATTCAGAAGTCCTGACAGTTCACCTACTTATCTGATTCCGAATTCTTTATGAACACAGAGCTTCCTCTGAAGTCAATGGGAGTTGTGGATGCACAAGGAATGAAATAGCAAGACAGGTTAAGATTCTCCTAAACATTTAATGCTAGGAGAAAGAATTTCAGATTACACATTTATAGTTTATTATTAAACACGGTTCTTTTTTCTTAATGAAACAAAATAAAAGCTTACATCAGGCTTGGTTTTATGGAGTTTGCCATCAGGAATGTTCTTCAGTCGTAAAATGTGTCATAACAAGTGGCAGCCTTTCCTCACTTCAGTCAGTACTGACATAAATGTCCCCAACTGCAAATCAATATTTTCAACACAATGGCTGGAGAACTGAAATAGCATCATGAGCGCTGTAAACCAGGAATCATCTCCATGCAGGTCAATGAAATCCCACAAATGCAAAGCCAAACATAGTAGCTCAGGTCAGGTGTGCCTCCCACCTTTATTAAACAACAAAAAACACACAGAGATTTAGTGCGAGGTGAAAACAGCCCTACTTCAACCTAACAAAATAATAGCCTATTAAACGCTAGAACAACAGCAGTACCAGAGTCAGAAACTCCTCACAAGGCAGTACCCAAATTCAAGGGGCCAGGAGTCCTCGCAGCCTAGGGAAGGACACAGCTCTGAGCGGGAAGCCGGGACACGCTGAAAACACGAGTCGGCCTCTTGGGCGATGGCCCGTTCACCCCACCTAACAGCCTGCAGCCAGGGGTTCAGCAGCCAGAGCGCACGCAAGGAACCAGAAGCCTTTGCCCGAAGCTTCGGGGGCAAGCGCGGCGAAGCAGCCCCAGGGGCTTCGCCAAAGCGACGCGAAGCGGCCAACATTAAATCCGGGCGGAGCCTTGAAGCCTCTGAGTTCGCCCGCCCCTGCGGGAGGCGCCCCAAGCCCGGCGGCTGAGCGAGCAGAGCCCAGGCACCCGGCTGCAGCTCTCCCGCGCCCCCCGCTGTACCTGCGTGGTCCCAACGCACCGCCGCGAGGCAGTGGCCGCAGAGGGCCGGGCCGGGCCGTCCCGCTCGGCTCCCGTTCTGCCGAAGAAAGCGCCCAGGGCCGGTCCCACGCAAGCCCTGCCCCTCCTCGCGCGCGGACACCACGCTCCCTTCTAGGGCTTTCCCCGACCCGCGTCGCGCGCTTTCCCTCCCTTTGTTCTGGCTGTTCAGGTTACTGGCCACCGCCGCGCAGGCGCACTAAGGTGCCTATTTCGCGCAGGCGCGCCGCTTACTAGTTCAACCGCCTCCTTTCGCTGCTAGCCTGGCACGAGCGGTCGCTTGGGGGTTGTTGCCGTTGGGGCTGCAGCGAAACATGATCCGTCCCTGGCCCGCGTGCGGTGGCGTCCTGCTGAGGCGGCTGTGGCCCGTTGGGCGCCGCGGGTACTGGCGGACCGTGGGGCTGACCGAGGGCATCATCTCGGAGCTGGATACGGACCATCTCTTCGTGCACAGGAGCACGATCCCCACCATGCACTTCCAGAACAGCCTGCCCAGGTGCTGCCCCGGGGCACGGCGGGGAGCCCGGACCGCGGCCAGCCGAAACGGAGGGGAGAGGCTGCTGCAACTCTCGGGCACACTCGGCGGCTTCTCCCGGCACCCAGCCTGAAGATTTCCTGCCCCAGCTCCGATAGCCGGGCCTCCCCACACAGCTCTCACACACCCCGCCCCTTCACCCTCCTGTAGAGCCCTGGTGCTCGGCCACGGGCCAGGGCAGGTTTCAGAGGGTCCCCAAGCAGGTCAATGGGAGTCAGTGTCCCCTCTAATCTTTTCCATCCTTGTGCAGATTTTTCCATCTATGTGCGAATTAGATTTTTAGGTGCACCAAGGTACATGTGAATGTGCTCCACAAAACCTAGCAATGGGAACTCTAGTCAGGGGCGGCTGAGAGTGCTGCAGGGCCCAGAGCAGTGAAATTTTGCAACCCCCCCCCTTTGACATGGTGCATGCGTGGGGCCTCAGGAAGCGCGGGGCAGCTGCCCCGCTCACCCTGCCCTAAATCTGCTGCTGACTAGTGATCAGCTGGAGGGCAATTGAATCTCACCAGAGCAACTGCACAAGTACACACCTTACAGGGAACACTGGTGGGAGTCCCAGCCTGCCCAACTGGAACGATGGGCCATCTGTCAGTCCACCTACCAATCTCATGTTTAGGTGGCCGCACTACCAGACCCCCTCCCCCCTACCCACAAGCAGGGATAATACCATGGTGCAGGTGACATTTCTACCATGCTGAGGCTGGGTAAAAAGGCATCCTGTGCAGGGGGTATTTTAAGAGTCCTGAACTACTTTAATCTGGTTTTGCAGATAATAACCATCCTTAACCTGTTACAATTCTCTGGTTAAATTCTTTGGAGCCCCTGACTTAACAGCATCTGCAGAGTGGAATGCCATAAGCTCCATTGCATATTGGCTATGTCTACACTGCAGAGCTATGCAAATGAGGCTAAGCGTGGAATATCGCCGAGCCTGATTTGCATATCTTATGAGCCGCCATTTTGTGGACGAGGCTCTTGTGCAAGAAGAAGCTGTCTACACTGCCCCTTCTTGCGCAAGAAAAACCCTCTTGCGCAATGCTGTTACACTGATTTTTTCAGGAATAACGGTATTGCGCAAGAGGGTTTTTCTTGCTCAAGAAGGGGCAGTGTAGCTCGTTCTTGCACAAGAGCCTCTTCCACAAAATGGCAGCTCATTAGATATGCAAATGAGGCTCCGCGATATTCCACGCTTAGCCTCGTTTGCATAGCTCTGGCGCAAGATCGCACCAGGGTAGACATAGCCATTGTGTTTGCAGAAAAACTCTGGCCTCTCCACAAACCATAATAGGACTTGCTCAGTAGTGTACGAAGTTTCAGGGTCTCATTACTGCAAAATGTAATTGCCTAATCACAAGCACTAGTCATGAAATAAAGTAAAAATATAGTTTAGACATTGGAGATTCTACCAGATAAGTAAAAAATCAACTATGTAATGGTTACCTAAATGAAATTGGGATTGGGCAACCGTTCATAAGATGTGGTGTTCTCCTCAGGAACAAGTATAGGTTTTCAGTTTAAAACTTAATTCTTGCTTTTTATAAAATTGTGTTTGATTGGAGTTACAGTGATGCTAGGGTACGTCTAGACTACATGGCTCCGTCGATGGAGCCATGTAAACTAGTTTACCCGGCATAGGCAAAGAAGCGGGGATTTAAATAATCCCCGCTTCATTAAAATAAACATGGCTGCCACACTGTGCCAATGATCAGCTGATCCGGCACAGCGCGGCAGTCTAGATGTGGATCTGTCATCTGGGGAAGCCTTTGCTGACCGATCCTGTAAACCCCGTTTCACAAGGCATAAGGGATCAGTCTGCAAAGGTTTCCCCAGCTGACAGATTTGCATCTAGACTGCCGCACTGTGCTGGATCAGCTGATCGTCGGCACAGCACAGCGGCCATGTTTTATTTTAATGAAGTGGGGATTATTTAAATCCCCGCTTCTTTGCCTATGCCGGGTAAACTAGTTTACATGGCTCCGTCGACAGAGACATGTAATCTAGACATACCCCTATTGTTTGTATTACTGTAGAATCAAGGAGCCCTAATCTTGGACTAGGAAACTCATCATGCTAGATACAGTACAAAAAGAACAAAAACTTACTAAATAATTGGCCATCAGCGAAAATCTCAAATACTTTTTGTAGTTACAGAATTGTTTAGGATTATAGCTTCATCATTTAAAAAAATTATGTGTGTAATACATAAATCCAGCTCTTGGATATTTCCACCCTCCTTTCAGTTTCTGTCTCCATTATTTTACTTCTCTTTTTCCAACTCCACTAATACCAGGATTCCCCCATGTTTGCTGTCAGAACAGTATTTCCTCCCAGTTGAGGTTTTTATTACTCACAAATCATATTTCATGGGTGCACTGCCACACATTTTTATTGATTTTAATGTGCTCATTGCTTTTCTACTATTTGTAACATATATTTTGTGTATATTTAATAGTTTTTTGTAAAAATTCTGCACTTTTAGATTACCTGTTCCAAAATTGGAAGATACTATCAGGAGATATTTGGCTGCTCAGAAACCTCTACTGGATGATGATCAGTACAGGTACAAAAATGACATGCAGTAGGAGCATTTAAATGAAGACCAGATTGTAAATTGGCTGGTAGAATTCACACTCATCTTTAAACTTTGGTATGCAGGTTCCAAGCATACCGTTACTATTATTTTCACAACATTTCACTAGAATGCTTAGTGTTTTTTATTCTTTGAAGTTTGCTTTTACAGTAAAAAGTTACTTTGTTTAAAAAAAGCATTTTGTGATTACGTATTTATTGACTCTGAATGACTACAGATCAGAAGATTTGCTCACTTTTCAAGTAAAAAGTATTCTATATGCCAGCCTTTTTTTTTCCTAGATCAAGGCCATTAATAGGGTTTCATATATCTAGTTTGCCATCAGTCTTTTGAAGTGTCACAACTATAACTAAGAGTGAATTTTGTCTTGACAATTGTAAATGTCTTTAAGATTAGCATCTTTTCATGGAAGCCTAACAGTCTGAAGAGAAGTCTCAGAGGGGTAGCAATGTTAGTTTGTAACTAAAATTGTTTTTAGTGGGTTGTGCCCACAAAAGCTCATGATACTATCTGTGTATTTTGGTTAGTTTCTAAGGTGCCACAGGACCATTCATTGTTTTTTTTAGGGTGTTTTTTTTTAAGAAAGAGTTCTTAATCTATTTTTTAACCTATTACAGAATGGTCAAGCTCTGCAAGGGTTTTCCTGTCTCCTTGCTTTGTAGAAATTATCCTGTAAGTAGGTCATTCAAGGACCACATCTTTTGTGCTGTGATCTGTGAATCAAGTAGGTAGGGACATCACAATATTGCTCTTGAAATTTGTGCCTGTCAGGAGATACAGTGGGATGGGACTAGTTGTCTATCTGCTCTTCTGCTTTTAAGTTAGGTTATCATCCTGCAAGTTGTGCAGTTCATGTAGAGGTTGAAATTAGGAACATCTTGCAGGATTAGCATGACATTTTTGAATCAGTTCACTACTAGGGATGTAAGTGACTAATTGACTAGTCAACTAGTTGCTCCCCCCACCCCTTTCTACCTCTATCAGAAAGAGGCAGCAAGGGAGGGGGAAAAGGAGGAGTGCTGGGGGGAGCCGGCTTAAAAGCCATTTCCCCCCAGCTTCATGGGAGGGGGCAAGGGCGCAGCAGCAGCAGCAGCAGCATTCCACCTTTGAAATGTACAAGTGTCCGTACTGGGACTCTTGTACATTTAAAAGCAGAAGCACTGCATGGAGCCCGGGGTTAGCAGGGGACTCCTGCTGGCCCTGGGCTCCACATAGCGTTTCAATCTTTGAAATGCACAAGAGTCCCCACTGGGGCTCTTGTACATTTCAAAGCAGAAGTGCTGCATGGAGCCTGGGCCAGCGGGAGACTCAGGGTACCCCGCTGGCCCCGGTCTCCTCCTGGCGTTTCAAAGCAGAAGCACCACATGGAACTTGGGGCCAGCAACTCTAAGTTCCCCGCTGGCCCCAGGCTCCATGCAACATTTCAGTCGCTCCGCTGCACTTCCGCCTTTGAATGAAGCAACAGCTGGGTGGGCTCTTGCTTCATTTCAAAGCAGAAGTGCCCTTATTGACTAATCAAATAGTCAATGGAAATTCCATTGACTATTCAGTTAATTGATTAATCTAATTTTAACATTCCTATTCATTACACAAACAAGGCAAGAACACAAAATATGCCAAAATTCTTAATAGAAAATTAGATAACTCTTCCTATCACTAGCTTTAGTTCAGAAAAAAGAGAAGCTTATTTACATTATAAATGTCTCAGGGGGTAGTTTTAGCCTGTGTCTGCAAAAAACAATCTTAGAGACTATAATAGATTAATCAGGATATAAGCTTTCATGGGTGAAACCCACATTATAAAGGCAGAAATGTTTTCTTTTTTTATGTTCTAATTCCTTTATAAAATACATTAGCAGAAGATCCTTTTGAAAATACAACTTAATCAAAAGTCATTTCTTCAGCAAGTACTTAGTACTTTTTCCAGTCATTAGTGGACAGAGGAACAATTCTCCTTTTTCTGTGTGGATCCTTAAATACAAACATACAGCCCTATTCACTTCAACGGAGCTCTGTTGGAGTGCAGTGATCTGCTTATATGGAATTACTTGCAGGAGGGACTATATTTTACCTAATTGGATCAGCCAGTTAAAATTGTGGTTCATGGACCAGTGGAATTAGGTGCCCTAATCAGTACATTAAAAGGAGTCAACATTAGTCCTCAGTGTAATTACTGTGTTGGCACTGAAATAGAGCAATAATTACTTGTATTGTGGTAGTATCTCAGTACCCCAACAGTAAGGATCTGGGCCATAATGGTAAGTTGGTACAGTACAAACCTATACAAAAGAACTGTTCCTATCCTAAAGCATTTCCTAGCTCATTACATAATGAGCTACACAATAAAGTTGTACTAAATGTTGTTACTATGCAAAAAGTACTTTAATTAAATACTATAAAAGTTACTGCTAAAGGATTTTTAATAAAGTTTTTTCAATACTATAGAAATACTGAAAGAATTGCCAAGGAGTTTGAAAAAGGAGTGGGCAGGAAGTTACATCGAACCCTCGTTGAATCAGATAAAAAGAACAAGCATACGAGTTATATATCAGGTTTGTGTTCTAGTTTATTATTATTTTTAAACTTCTAACATTCAGATGTCTATTAGAATCCTATGCCTCAATTAGTACTGTTAAAATCCTTGGGTTACTTTTTCTGCTGGATCTGCATGGTAATTGCTGTGCATGTCCATTGAAATCAACTAATGTCAAGTGTGAGTCTTACAGACTTTTCCTTCTGACTCAGTTTTGATTTGGCTTTAGAAACAAAATCTCAACTTTGTCTTGTTAATTTAAAACATTTCAGATTGAATTTGGTATTTCCTAGATTTTGCCTTCATCTTCTGATGTTAGGCATTTATTCTCCCAGGCACTAGGAGAAGTGGTAACAGTAATTCCCTCCCATCACCCATAATCACGCTTTAGCCTCTCTCACCACAGCAGCTTGGGGCCAGGTGAGAAGTGCCTCTCCGTGGCCGCTGCAGTGGGCACAGTCAGGTGAGGGGTATGTGTCTCCCGGCTGGGGCAGCTTCAGGTATGTCTGCCCCCTGTGCTCCCCAGCTCGATTTAGAAATGCAGCAAATTGTGCACTGTCCCAAAAGGGGAATAACCAGCCATGAATGAATTAGAGGATGATCTTCAGTCTTCCCAATGCCCTTCCTGAAGGGTGCCTGGGAGGTGGGAGGCTCGGGTGGGCTGGAGATGAGAGGTTCATCATGCAGGCTGACTCACGGAGAAAAGACTACCCCAGCCCTCTCTCACTGCAGCATCTTGGGGCCAGGTGAGAATCTCCTGTCCATGGTTGCTACAATTACAGTGGACACAGCTGGGGAATGGGTGCATGTCCCCTGGCTGAGGGACACAGAAACAGATACAGACAAACTCTCTCAAATATATGGTAGATATCTGTCCCTTTTTCCACTCCTATCCCCTATTAGCCCAGTGGGGTTATAGCTGTCCCGGTCCCCATCTCTTGCCCCTTCCTATACCCCTCTGTCATTATATAATATAAATGTACCTGTGAAGAGAACCCTCCCTTTCCATGTTATAAGAAACAGGCACATTCCAGGTACATGCCATAGTCCTGGCACAACCAAATCCCTAACTTGCTTTAAGTTATGATAAGAGGAGGCTGCATACCAAATTTAGCTCTTACCATTAAGAAGGAGTTTTTGAATAAACAAACTCACTCACTCACTGTGGGGAGAAACTGCCCCTGCCAGACAGAGGGCCTGCAGGGGGAGAGAAAACGCGCCAAATGGGATGCCCTGGCCTTAGCTCTTCCTCACTCCTCCCACTCTGACTTCTGCATCTCCCACCCTGTCACCTCCCAGCCCTGAAGGACCCGGGCAATACTGGTTAAGTCTTCCAGTAATAGATAAAGGGTGTTAAGGAGAGTTGACTAGTCATATCCCCTGCCCCCTTGCTGCCTCTATCAGATAGAGGCAGCAAAGTGTGAGGAGAAGGGATACTTCAAAGCGGCAGTGCCGCACATGGCTTTGAAACACCATGGCTACTCGACTAGTAAATTAATTGATATTTAACATCCTTACTTCAGATGTTTTCCCCGAATAATAGGTTTGTTGGGAGTACTGTTGCTTGTTTACTTTTGAAATGTCAGGGATATTATATCTTCAGTCGCTTCTCTATGGCAGAGTCCTAAATTTTATCATCCATTTCAATTTCTGAAATTGTGTTAGGGAGAAATGCAATTTGGGTTAAAATCTTGTGTAACATCACTGTTCAGGATAAGGATGTTAAGAGGCGAGTAACTGACTAATTGTGTAGTCGATACAATTTGTCAATAAGGAAGGTGCTCTGAATCGGCTTGTGCAGGTCCAGGAGCTACCCCTGCTGCAGGTTTGCAGTTTAAATATAGTAGGAGCTAGGCATGCCAGCAGCCTAGCTCCTACTACATTTAAACTGCATAGCCGCAGAGGGAGTAGGTCCCAGATCACCACAAGCTGGGACATAGTCAGGACCACTGAGGTTCTGCATTTTAAATGTAGTAAGAGCCGCCCGGCCAGTGGTCCCTGGCCAGCATGAGCTGGGACTGAGCCAGGCTTGCTCAGTCCCAGCTCATGCCCAGTCCAGCAGCCCCTGTCCATGGCCAGCCCTGAGGCTAGCTGCAAATGGGGGCTTCTGCCAGAGCAGCCTCTTCTTGTCTCCTGTACCCCCAGGATTCCCTCCCCCCCGCCCTCGGCTGCTGTCTCTGATAGAGGTAGCAGCACTGTTGTGGGGGGGTAGGTGGCACCACAGAGACGGTGCTGGGGGGAGTTTGTTTCTTCCCAATGTCACATAAAAGTTATATGTGGATCCTGCAGCTTAGCAGGTCTAGCCGCTGTACCCACTTTATCATGGAGTGGGATGCTGCAAACCTGAACAGCAGCTTTAGGCTTTATCAGCATTAACCCATGCCTTCAGCTGGGAAACTGCTGAGCAGTAAATAAGTTTGACCTCGGTCTCAGCCCATAAGAGTGATAAGAAAGGCATTGAGCCAGGTACACACACATACGGTAAACAACTGTAGTATAATTAGTGTAGAAGGTCCCACCCCTAGCTGAGTCTCAGCCAGGCCCCCAACCTCGAGGGTTGACCAGGATTCCCCCCGTGTTGGAGCCATGTCCACTGCGTCGGCGTGCGAGGTAACCAGAATGGGACTCCCTGCAGACCTGAAGGGATGTTAGCATTCCAAGGAGCCTTTTACCCCGTTAACCATTGTTCTGTAGTGCTTTCGCATGCTAGAGTGTACCCTGTGCAGGGCCGGCCTTAAGCTGATTTGGCCGAATCGGGCCCCACACCTAAGGGGGCCCTGAACCTGGAAGTCGACTCCCTCGGCTCGGCTCCCACTTACTTGCGCTGTGCATGCTACCGGCAGCTGCTGTCGTGCGTGCTGTTTGCAGGTGGGTGTGGATTTTAAAACTGAAAAGTGCCATGCCTCCGCCGCTGCCACGGCGCATGGGGTTCACAGTCTGGCCCCACAAAAGGCAGAAGGTAGGGGAGGGGCTTGGACAGGGTGGGAGAGGAAGGGGCTTGTATGGAGGGGAGGGAGGGGGAGAGGAAGAAGCTTGTGCGGAGGGGGAGGGGGAAGAAAGGGGAGGGTACCAAGAGACAGGGTGGAGGAGAGACAAATCCCAGGGGGCCAAGTACAGACAATGACGAAAAGGGCAGGAGGGGAGGTGTCAGTGGGAGGGGGGACAGGGTGAGGAGAACGGGGGCAGAGAGTGGTGATGGGATGGGCAACAGGGAAAAAAAGGGTAAAGAGGAGGCACGAGGAGGGTGCAGGGCTAAGGGAAGGTGCAGGTGCTGGTTCCAGGGGAATCTGGGCGTGAAGCAGAAGGGCAGAAACCTCCAGGGGAGGGACCAGCACCAGAGGAGAGAGGCAGGGCAGGTGTGTAGAGGGAGGTGTTAGAAGAGGAGTAGCTCACATGATCAGAGTGGGGCTACTGGAGGAGTGGGCACAGGGAGCAGAGAAGGGCTGGAGGAGGGGGGCAGGTTGCAGGAGGGCTGAGGGCAGTGAGAAGGGCAGGAGTCAGGACAGCAGAGGAGGGTGAGGAATGGGGGGCAGCAGGCACCAGGGGAGATGATGGAGCAAGGAGAGGAGACATGGCAGCAGAGAGAAAAGGTAAAGGGTTATAAAATATTTATTAATAACGTGGTATGCTGCCCACGGCCAGTTTGTTTGTGCCCCACGGTGCAATTTGGGTTTATGTGAGGATCAAAACGTGGCTGGCGAGTGGGAGCCAAAACAAAAAAGTAGTCAGTGTAACGATCTTCTGTTGATATGTGTTTTAGTAGTTAAATTCTTGGACTGTTACTGCTCATGAAAAGTGCTGTCACATGGATAGAAATCGGGTAAATATTGCATTTTATTAATATCAGCAGAACTGACTTAAATGGGGCCTGTGTGGTATAGTCTTGCCTTAATCTTTGTATTCATGCTTGTCAGTGTGAGAGAAGCTATTTGTATATATTTGATTGCATGTGCAACCACACTTAAGTTGAGGCCCTCAGCATGTTCTGTAAGTATCAGTGTGGCCCCTGGGGCTTCCAAAGTTGAGTTGCCCTAGCTCATCCCAAATAGGTGTCAGTCTAACCTGGTCTTAAATATCTGCAATTTAAGTCCATTGCTTCTCATCCTAACTTCAGAGGCCAAGCAGAACAATTTTTCTTCCTCCTCCTTATGATACTCTTTTAGGGTACGTCTAGACTACATGCCTCTGTCGCCAGAGGCATGTAGATTAGGCTACCAGACATAGGAAGATGAAGCGGCGATTTAAATAATCGCCGCTTCATTTAAATTTACATGGCTGCCGCGCTGAGCCAACAAACAGCTGATCAGCTGTTTGTCGGCTCAGCGCGATAGTCTGGATGCGCGGGTGTCGACATCAAAGGTATTTGTCGGCCACCCAGGTAAACCTCCCAGAGCTTGCATCTCTCAACCCTTCCCACACCCAAGTCCCTCATTCCCACCTCAGAGCCTACACATCCTGCCTCAACCCAGCTAGGGTAAGGCTAGAATGCAGGAGTTTTTCAGGATTCCGGAGATATCCCAGAAAAACTCTTCTGTATCCAGAGATTCATTTGTTCCTCCTCTTTTTTTAGTGGAAGAGCAAACGTGCTCTTTTGGTAACACCTATTTTCCTCTTTCCAAGAGGAATAAGGGGGCTTCCAAAAGAAGGGGTTTTTCTGACATTTGGTCTGGTCTAGACAGGCCAAATGTCAGAAGAATGTCCTACAGAAGAATTGGGGAAAAAAGCAGCAGTATAAGGGTTGAGGATAGCAAGTGATGGAGAGGAGGAGAATAGAGAGGAAGGGGCTGTAGATCTTGGCTTGTTCTATCCTTTAAAAAGTGATCTTGGGTGTAAAAAGGTTGGAGACCACTGCCGTAAACTCTATAGAGTGGGAGAAAGAAACTTTTCACGCTCCCCCTGTTCAAGTGTGCCATTGGAATGTGACTTTTGTAATAGACTGTACAACAGGCAGTGTGTATTGGGCTACCAGTTATAAGCAGCAGTTTTTGAATCTGTCCCTTTCACACCCACATCTCTTATTCCCACTGGGGCTAATACCTCTCCCCCCAGCTGTCTGGGGGGAAGCCAATAGTCAACTACTCAACTACTCACATCCCTAGTTCGGGTCCTCTGAAGGTGTAGCCAGAATCCTCTAACAAGGAGTGGAAAGTAAGAATATGAAATTTCAATTATAAAAAGCAAGCAGAATGAAATAGAATAGAATCACAGCATAATAGAATTAGAAGAAACCTTGAGAGGTCATCAAGTCCACTCCCCTGCACTAATGACAGGATCAAGCATCACCTAGACAATCCCCACCAGGATCGTCTAACTTGCTCTTAAAAATCTTCAATTTTGAAGATTCCATAACCTTCTTAGGCAATTTATTCTAGTGCTTAACCACTCTGACAATTAGGAAGTTTCCCCTCATGTCCAGACTAAACCACCTGTTACCCCAGAGACCCAGGTAAGCAACTTGATACCGTGGGCTGACTATGATTTTGAGTGTCTCTACACAGAATAGTGATAGAAATGTAGCCGTGTTAGTCTGGGGTAGCTGAAGCAAAATGCAGGACAATGTAGCACTTTAAAGACTAACAAGATGGTTTATTAGATGATGAGCTTTCGTGGGCCAGACCCACTTCCTCAGATCAAATAGCGGAAGAAAATAGTCACAACCATATATACCAAAGGATACAATTAAATATGTGTTCATTTTTTTAATTGTATCCTTTGGTATATATGGTTGTGACTATTTTCTTCCACTATTTGATCTGAGGAAGTGGGTCTGGCCAACGAAAGCTCATCATCTAATAAACCATCTTGTTAGTCTTTAAAGTGCTACATTGTCCTGCATTTTGCTTCTACACAGAAGTGAGGTTCAGCCTGGCACTCCCATATCTAATCATCAGTAAGACTGACACAGACAGAGTCCAGAATAAATTTAAACTCATACTATAAATTTGAATAGACACAGCAGTTAACGACATAAATAACAACCCCTGACACTTTGTGTCACAAAGCCAACCCACACCCACGAAGAAATAGAAGATAGTAAAAAAAACCCAAAAGGTAAACAAATTTACAATTGGTAGGTGGTACAATGGAGTAACCGGACAGGATTCAGGTAAGTTGCTCGGGACCGTCAACCCTAGGACTACTGATAGCTGTTGGGGAGGAGCACCGAGTGGTCCCTCGAGGATTCTAGATGGTATTAGAACATTTCTGGAAAGGCCTGGGCCTTCGCCGCAGCAGTGCAAAATGTCCACAAAAGCTCCTCTCATTTTTAGTTTCACTGATGCTTGGGCATTCACCACAACTCAGAAACCCAGACAGCTGAGGTGTTATCCAGCTATGATAGTGAGGACCCTTAGTCTCTAGGGGTATGTCTACACTACCCCACTAGTTTGAACTAGCGGGGTAATGTAGGCATACCGCACTTGCAAATGAAGCCCGGGATTTGAATTTCCCGGGCTTCATTTGCATAAGCGGGGAGCCGCCATTTTTAAATCCTCGCTGGTTCGAACCCCGTGTATCGCGGCTACACGGGGCTCGAACTAGGTAGTTCGGACTAGGATTCCTATTCCGAACTACCGGTACACCTCCGAACTACCTAGTTCGAGCCCCGTGTAGCCGCGCTACATGGGGTTCGAACCAGCGGGGATTTAAAAATGGCGGCTCCCCGCTTATGCAAATGAAGCCCGGGAAATTCAAATCCCGGGCTTCATTTGCAAGTGCGGTATGCCTACATTACCCTCCTAGTTCGAACTAGGAGGGTAGTGTAGACATACCCTAGTTGACACTCCCACACGCAGTAGCTGAACCTTCGCTACAGTCTACGCTGAAAGATGTCACAGAGGCCTGAGACTCTCACCACCCTTGAGTCCGACGAAGCAGCAACCGAGGAACAGGGGAACTCAAGAACTGAGGAAGAAGCAACCCAAACCTTAGGGCAAGACCTCCTTTTACAAAGTCCTTGGTGGGAAAAGGAGGTTTGTGCCGTGTACACATTAGATGGTACAGAGTGCAAACAGTTAGTGCTGAGTGCAGATGTTTAGTGCCATGGGCAAATGATGGTAAGTGACGTGTGCTCCTTTTAGTACTGGGTGCAACAGTTCTGGTGGGAAAATCCAGTCCATACCAGTTCCTTTGCCTCAAACAGTCCCTATAGTTCATAGATGGTAAAATGGAACTGAGAATTCAAAATGGAAGTTGGATTGCACTGTCCGTATCAGCACATAACAGCACTCAGATTAATCTCAACACTCCCTTGCTGCAATTTAAGTCCATTGCTTCTTGTCCTATCATCAGTGATTAAGGAGAATACTTTTCCTTCTTCCTCCTTGTAACAACCTTGTAGGCACTTAAAAGCTGTTATTTCCCATCTCAGTCTTCTCTTTTCCATAGTAAACAAATCTAGTCCTTTCAATCTTCCCTCATTGGTCATGTTTTCTAGATCTTTAATCATTTTTGTTGCTCTTCTCTGGACCGTCTCCAGTTTGTCCTCATCTTGCCTGAAATTGTGCCCAGACCTGGATGCAAAACTCCAGTTAAGGCCCACCCAGTGCAGAGTAGAGTGGAAGATTTACTTTTCGTGTCTTTTTTACAACACTCCCATTAATACATCCCAGAATGGTGTTTACTTTTTTGCAACAGTATCATGCTGTTGACTCCTATTCAATTTGTGTTCACTATGATCCATAGATCTCTATCCACAGTACTCCTTTTTTAGACAGTCATTTCCCATTTTGTATGTGTGAAAATGATTGTTCCTTCCTAAGTGGAATGGACAGAAAGTTAGTTGAAACAATTTTCATGAATTATAAAGAAGCAGTAAAAAACAAATTTACTAACATGCCCTATGTAAAAGAAAATTAGTGGTATTGCTTGGAAGGAAGCAGAATGTTTGGGTCCTTACTTTCTACTTTCAGCACTGCTATTCAGTATATTTTATATAGGAAATGAAATGTACAGCTTGTGTTTGCCTATCATAGCTATTTCTTAGATACCTGTTACTTTGGTAAGGAAGAGCCAACTGATTGGGGGTTTTATGCCTGGGGCCAAACTAATCCCTATGCACTGCAACGAAATGTGTGTTCTTTTCAGGTCTGAAGTGGAATTTGAAAATGGAAAAGAATTGGTTGTCTTTTCAAAAACTCGATATGTATCTATATTTTGAGTGCTTTTTGTTCTTTTAAATTACTTTCATAAATTTCTATGTACCAATTTGAAACAAATAATTCAATAAAATAATGAGATGCCGTATACAAATAATGTCTTTATAAAACAACATTTGTACATCAAAATGCTAAAACTGATTTTATTAACTTTTTTTGTAGATCCCTGGTTTGATATGTATCTCTGTGCCAGAGACCCTGTTGTTTTAAACTTCAATCCTTTTGTTGCTTTAAATCCTGATCCAAAAGAAGCATACAACAGTCAGATATTGAGGGCAACAAATCTGGTAGTATCATCAATAAAATTTCTTAACTCCTTAAAAAAACAGTGTTTACGGCCAGATATCTATTATGTCGATCCAAAGTGGAGCAAGAGTAGGCCCTTCAAAAACTTCATCCGCTTTCTTCCAACCTCTATATCTTGTTTTGGAGCTTATATGGTAAATGCATATCCCTTAGATATGTCACAATATAAACGTCTCTTCAACAGTTCCAGAATTCCTAAATTAAACAAAGATGAACTGTTTACAAATGAATGGGGAAGACATCTGTTGGTGATGCGAAATGGACATTTTTATGTTTTTGATGTTTTGGATCCTGTTGGTAATATTCTGCATCCATCTGAAATCCAGGCTCAGTTAATTTATATTTTACAAGATGCAGATCGTTTGCCTGAATTTTCCCTTTGTTATCTCACCACTGAAGATAGGAATATTTGGGCAGCAGTAAGACAACAGCTTGTCGAAGCAGGCAATGAAGACAACTTACAAAAAATTGACAGTGCAGTCTTTTGCCTCTGCTTAGATAATATTTCCCCAAAGGATGACACTGAGCTGTCACATTGTCTGCTTCATGGACATGGTTTTAATCGTTGGTTTGACAAATCCTTTAGTCTGATTATCACTAGCGATGGCACTGCAGGGATAAATTTTGAACATTCTTGGGGAGACGGAGTTGCTGTCATTCGTTTTGTCAATGAAGTATATAGAAACAGTACCAGGCACCCAGCTATTATACCACTTCATAGTCCTGGTGCGTTAAGTGCTTCCACATGTGAAAGACTGGAGTTTAGACTTAATGATTCAATCCTATCTGCTATAAATGCTGCACGCATGAAATTTGATGAAACAAATAAGAAAATATCTGTGGGAATGTTTGAATTCAGAAAGTTTGGAAAAGAATTTTTAGTGAAACAAAAACTAAGTCCAGATGCTGTTTTTCAACTTGCATGTCAGATGAGTGCTTATCGACAGTTTGGAAAAATTATGTCTTCTTACGAAGCATGTAGCACTGCTGCTTTTAAACATGGCCGCACAGAAACTATTCGACCCACATCTGTACTAACAAAACAGTGTTCACGTGTATTTGTTGAAGAACGAAGCAAACACAGTGTATCAGATCTGAGAAATATGATTGATGAATGTTCAAAATATCACAGACGCTTGCAACTGGAAGCTGCATTAGGTTAGTTTCATGCTAGTGTAGTCTAGGTGTTGAAATACATGAGGTCCTTGGTAGAGGTTATATAGCCATTTTAACCTGCAAAGGATTTTTTAAAAATGTATCTAATTTCTTTTTCACTTCCTTATGATTTATAAAGATTGTCTGAAACCATGGCATTGTTTAAATATGAGTTCTGCTTGATTGTTAGCTTAGAAATATCATCAGTATCTTTTTTGCTAATACATTTATCAAAGGTCTTAAATGACATATTTTTAGATATTAATTGAAGCAATTTTGGTTGTTGCATTATTAACAAAAGCACTTCTTTTGTCAAAACTACCAGTTAGGCATTGCATTTCAATATGTGTTAAAATAACAAAGGGTTTTAAAGCCTGACTAAAAATCTTTTCAATTACTCATCATTCAATCACTTTTCTCTTATGACAGTTTAGTTGCTATCAAATCTTTTAGGTCAATAATACCTAATACCTGCATTTATAAAGTAAAAAAAAAAGTAATCTTCTCCTCTATCTCCTGTTCATTCTTTTTAGATCCATCTTTGACCCCCACTTTTTTTTAGGCCTTCTGTATATTTCACAAAGAAGTCAACAACTGGCTTCACCCTAGTTTCCCCCCCCCCCCCCCCCCCCATATCTGCCTTGCAGGTCACAGTTAAGATTTCCTGTTTTGTTCCATTTACTCAGAGATTATTATTATTGTCAGTTCTGTTTTGCTCACATAAACACAATGAAGTGGAGTAACAAGGAAGAGGTGAACCTAAGAGATGGGGAAGGCTAGGGAAAATATATAAGGGTATGTCTACACTACAGCACTAATTCGAACTAATTTAATTTGAATTAGTTAATTTGAAATAAGCTAATTCGAATTAGTGCATCTAGACCTAAAAACTAATTTGAATTAGCGTTTTGCTAATTCGAAATAGCATGTCCACATTGAGTGGCCCCTGAACTGAAGTTAAGGCTGGCCGGAACCAGTGCCGGCAGGGCATCAGATTAGTACTTAGAGTGTGGAGCTGCTGCCTCAGGCTAGCCAAGGGCTGTGCTTAAAGAGACCCGACCTCACCCCGAACAGACAGTTCTCAGGGTTCCCCGCTTCCTTGTCTAATTCGATGAGGGACAGCAAAGCAGTCCTGACTTGGAGTGCCCTGAGTGCCCTCACTCGGCACATCACAGCACTCGGCCATCAGCCCGGCTGCACTTGCTGCAGGCTGCCATCCGCGGGGGTTAATTGGGGGGGCTGTCAGGATTCAGGAGGCCCTGCAGGGGAGCTTCCACCCCGAGGAGCCCACAGAGCCACCCCAGTCCTCCCCATCGGGGGCTTGTGCCCCAGTCCTCCCTCACCTTCTTCCACTCACCCCTCCCAAGCTCCCCTTCCTGATGTAAAAAATAAAGGACACGTGTGTTCAAAAATAGAAACTCTTTATTTAACAAAACTGGGGGGGGGGGGGGGCGGATTAACCTTTGGGGAGACTGGGAAAAGGAGGTGGGAGAGGGGAAAAGTGAGGGTGGAAGAGGGGAAGGGGAAACATGGGATGAGGGAGCTGGAAGTGGGAAGCCAGGGGAAGAAGGAGGAGGAGAAGTATAAAACTATGCAAAAGCAGTGAGGAGTCCTGTGGCACCTTATAGACTAACTGAAGTGTAGGAGCATAAGCTTTCGTGGGCAAAGACCCACTTCATCAGACGCATGTGATAGATTTCCACTCCATACGGCCTTGCATGGTGTCAAGTATCAGAGGGGTAGCCGTGTTAGTCTGAGTCTGCAAAAGCGGCGAGGAGTCCTGTGGTACCTTATAGACTAACTGAAGTGTAGGAGCATAAGCTTTCGTGAGCAAAGACCCACTTCGTCAGATGCATGTCTGCAAAAGTGGCGAGGAGTCCTGTGGCACCTTATAGACTAACTGAAGTGTAGGAGCATAAGCTTTCGTGGGCAAAGACCCACTTCGTCAGATGCATCTGACGAAGTGGGTCTTTGCCCACGAAAGCTTATGCTCCTACACTTCAGTTAGTCTATAAGGTGCCACAGGACTCCTCGCCGCTTTTGCAGATTCAGACTAACACAGCTACCCCTCTGATATAAAACTATGGTACGCCATATCTTCGGTACTGTGTACAGATGTGGTCTCCTCACCTCAAAAAAGATATTTTGGCCTTGGAAAGGGTTCAGAAAAGGGCAACTGAAATTATTAGGGGTTTGGAACAGGTCCCATATGAAGAGAGGCTAAAGAGACTGGGACTTTTCAGCTTAGAAAAGAGGAGACTGACGGGGGATATGATAGAGGTATATAAAATCATGAATGATGTGGAGAGGGTGAATAAAGAAAAGTTCTTCATTAGATGCCATAATAGAAGGACTAGAGGACACCAAATTAAATTAATGGGTAGCAGACTTAAAACTAATAAAAGAAAGTTCTTTTTCACACAGCGCATAGTCAACCTCTGGAACTCCTTGCCACAGGAGGCTGTAAAGGCTAGAACTATAACAGAGTTTAAAGAGAAGTTAGATAAATTCATGGAGGTTGGGTCCATGGAGTGCTATGAGCCAGGGGGTAGGAATGGTGTCCCTGGCCTCTGTTTCTGGAAGGCTGGAGATGGATGGCACAAGACAAATGGCTTGGTCATTATCTTCGGTCCATCCTCTCCAGGGTACCTGGTGTTGGCCGCTGTCGGCAGACAGGCTACTGGGCTAGATGGACCTTTGGACTGACCCAGTACAGCCATTCTTATGTTCTTATTTTCTAAGCTCAGGGCTCAGGGTTGGGGGTCTCACTGGACCAACTTGATTTTCATGCAAACCTGCTCCTGGGTTCGCATGTGGCCTTTGGTGGCCAGGCTGGCAGCTATCCTGCCCTAGACAGCCGCTTTCCTGTGCCTAGTGTGGAGATCATGGACATTGGAGGCCTCCCCCCAAACCTCGATGAGGTCCACAATCTCCGCACTAGACCATGCGGGCACCCGCCTCTTGTGGCCCCGGGCAGGCTCCTGTGAGCCATCAGCCTGGTCCTGGGAAGAGGCGGAGGGCTGGCTGGCTCGTGCCGTGCCAAGTGCAGGGTCTGCTGGCTGGGTGCTGGCAGGCTTGCAACTGGCACAAGCACTGTAGCCAGACCATGCGCCTTTAAGGGCTCCGGGGCCGGGAGGCGGGCAGAAGAGTTTCCCTGGTTTGGCCCAGAGTGGCCACCAGGGCAACCTGGGAAGGGCTACCTCCAGCTAGTTCGAATTAAGTGGCTACACAGCCCTTAATTTGAACTACTTAATTCGAATTAGGCGTTACTCCTCGTAGAATGAGGTTTACCTAGTTCGAATTAAGTGCTCCGCTAGTTTGATTTAAATTTGAACTAGCAGTTTATATGTGTAGCCCCTATTAAAGTTAATTCGAACTAACGGCTGTTAGTTCAAATTAACTTTGTAGTGTAGACATCCCCCAATAGAAAGGAAGGAGAAACAAAGGAAAAAATAATAATCATAAAAAAGATCAAACAGTATTGGGTGTAATAAAAGATTAGGTACATTAGGCAGAATCATCTCTTATTTGGATATGAAAAGTATACTGAGTACATCATTACATGTTCACTCTTATTTAAGTTGCAAGTTCACTGGATCATGGACTTTTCACAGAATATATTAGTAAAGCATCACACTGTATAATGAGTAATACAGCTGGTATATACTGAACATAGAATCATGGACTAATAGACCTGGAAAGAACCTCAAGAGGTCATAAAGTCTAATCCCCTGCATACATGACAGGGCCAAACACCATTCTAGATCATCCCTACCAGGTATTTGTTTAACGTGCTCTTAAAAATCTCCAGTGATGGAGATTTTACAACCGCCCTAGGTAAGTCAATCAGCCTGACAGATCGGAAGTTTTCCTTAATGTACAACCTAACCCGCCCTTGCTGCAATATAAGCCCTTTGTTTCTTGTCCATTCATCTGAAGGTAAGGAGATTAGTTTTTCCCCTCCTTATAACAATCTTTTAAGTAATTGAAAGCTTTTATGTTCCCTCTATCTTCTCTTGTCCAGACTAAACAAATCCAGTTCTTTCAATCTTCCCTCATAGACCATGTTTTGTTGACCATTCATTATTCTGGTGGTTCTTTTTAGACCTCCAGTTTGTACACATCTTTCCTGAAATGTGCATCCAGAACTGGTGACAAAACTTCAGGTGAGGCCTAATCAGTTGTGGAGTAGAGCAGAAGGATTACTTTTCATGTCCTGCTTAAAATACTCCTGTTAATGCACCCCAAAATGGTGCTTGCCTTTTTCTTACAATAGTGTCACACTATTGATTCGTATTTCACTTGTGTATGTAGTCATTTCCCACTGATTATTCTTTCCTCAGTGGAGTACTTTGCATTTGTCCTTATTGAACTTCATCCTATTTACGTCAGACCATTTCTCCAGTTTGTCTGGATCAGAGTGGGGAACCTTAGGCTCAGGGACCAGATGCGGGTCCCAGATTCCCAAACCCGTGCCATTCTTTTTAGATGACAAATCTGAGGAATTTTCCCAGATTGAGGTTTCATTGGAGGAAGTTTTGGAACAAATTGATAAACTAAACAGTAATAAGTCACCAGGACCAGATGGCATTCACCCAAAAGTTTTGAAATAACTCAAATGTGAAATTGCGGAACTATTAACTATTGTTTGTAACCTGTTTTTAAAATCATATTCTGTACCAAATGACTGGAAGATAGCTAATGTAATGCCAATCTTTAAAAAGGGCTCTAGAGGTGATCCTGGCCATTACAGATTGGTAAGTCTAACATCAGTACCGGGCAAATAAATTGAAACTATTGTAAAGAATAAAATTGTCAGACACATAGATGGACATAATTTGTTTGGGGAAAAGTCAACATGATTTCTGGAAAGGGAAATCATGCCCCACTAATCTACTAGAATTCTTTGAAGAGGTCAACAAGCATATGGACAAGGGGGATCTAGTGGATATATATCTAATAGATATATTAGATTTCCAGAATGCCTTTGATGAAGTCCCTCACCAAAGGCTCTTAAATAAAGTAAACAGTCATGGGATAAGAGGGAAGGTCCTCTAATAGTTAACTGGTTTTAAAAAAAGGAGACAATAGGTAGAGATAAATGGTCAGTTTTCAGAATGAGGTGAGATAACTAGTGGTGTCCCACAGGGGTCTGTACTTGGGCCAGTCCTAATCAACAGGACTCAACAAACTGTAATCTACACACACGTGGCGAGTAGATTACAACCCGGAAGAGCCGGGTTCAGGCAATCTGCGCATGCGTAGAACGCCGGACAGCGCGGCTGGTGAGCGGGGCTCTCTGCGGCTCGGCGAGCCCTGCTAATCAACATATTTATAAACGATCTGGAGGAAGGAGTAAACAGTAAGGTGGCAAAATTTGCAGATGATACTAAACTGCTAAAGATAATTACAGTAAGTCCAAAGCAGACTGTGAAGAGCTTCAAAAGAATCTAAAAAACTAGGTGATGAGGCAACAAAATAGCAAATTTTAATGTTGATAAATGCAAAGCAGTGTGTATTGGAAAACAATCCCAATTTTATGTATAAAATGATGAGACTAAATTAAGTATTACCACTCAAGAGAGAGATCTTGGAATCATTGTGGATAGTTATCTGAAAGCAGCCACTAAATGTGCAGCAGCAGTCAAAAAAGCAAACAGAATATTAGAAATCATTAAAAAAGGGATAGAGAATAAGACAGAGAATATTGTATTGCCTCTATATAAATCCATGTTATGCCCTCATGTTGAATGCCAATGTGATCATCTCAGAGATATCTTGGCATTGGAAAAAGTTCAGAAAAGGGCAAAAAAATGAGGAGGAGTCTGGAACTGCTGCCATATGAGGAGAGATTAGAAAGACTAGGATTTTTCACCTTAGAAAAGAGGAGACTAAGGGGGGAGATGATAGAGGACTATAAAATAATGACTGGTATGGAGAAAGTACATACGGAAAAGTTACTCTAAAACACAAGAACAAGGGGTCACCAAATTAAATTAATAGGTGATAGAAATGTAGCCGTGTTAGTCTGGGGTAGTTGAAGCAAAATGCAGGACAATGTAGCACTTTAAAGACTAACAAGATGGTTTATTAGATGATGAGTTTTCGTGGGCAGGGTGAGATAGTTCAAATTCTTGTTAAGTCCTTGTTGGGAAGTGTCGAATTTAGGACACTCTCTAAATGACTTAGCCACCTGCATTCTGCTACAAAGACCTTTTACATCTGCACTTGAAAGGGAATCCTCATTCATGTTAAAATTCAACACTTGCCAACAAGGACTTAACAAGAATTTGAACTAAGTCATTTAGAGAGTGTCCTAAATTCGACACTTGCCAACAAGGACTTAATAAGAATTTGAACTATCTCACCCATTACCAAGACAGTTTCCCCAATTATCACCTGTAATACCATTAACTCACAAACATCCCACTCTCCCTACCTTTAATATCATCAATTCACAGACACTTACCTTCCTTCCTCCCCCTCCCCCCCCCCCCCCCGCATCCCCCTTCTGTTCTGCAATGTGATTTGTCCTTTTCATATTTGTTCATTTTTTTAATTGTATCCTTTGGTATATATGGTTGTGACTACTTTCTTCCACTATTTGATCTGAGGAAGTGGGTCTGGCCCATGAAAGCTCATCATCTAATAAACCATCTTGTTAGTCTTTAAAGTGCTACATTGTCCTGCATTTTGCTTCAAATTAATAGGTAGCAGCCTTAAAACAAAAGGAAGTACTTCCTCATGCAATGCACAGTTAACCTGTGGAACTCCTTGCCAGAGGATGATGTGAAGACCAGGACTTTAACAGGGTTCCAAAAAGAATTAGATAAATTCATAGAGAATAGGTCCATCAATGGCTATTGGCTGGGATGGGTACAAATGTTTGTCAGAGGCTGGAAGTAGGTGACAACGGAGGGATCACTTAATGTTTACCTGTTCTGTTCATTCCCTCTGGGGCACCTGGCATTGGCCACTTTTGGAGGACAGGATACTGGCCTAGATAGACCTTTGGTCTGACCTAAGGTATGCTGGCTGTTCTTATCCTTGTCATCCCATCATTTTGTTCGCTTTATGAAGTGAGCACTACAATGTCCCAGTAATAGAGAAGCAATATGGGGAACTTGTGAATATTTACTTAGGTTTCAAGTAAAATAATAGATTTATATACTTATATCTAATACCTTTCACATGCCAGCATACCTTAAATATTTAAATATCAATTTAATTGAATAGTAGTAATGTGACAAAATAGGCAATTGGAGCAGCACTTAATCCTTAGAATTCTTTATTTTGATTTTAGGATTCTAAGTGGAGTAAATCTACTTGATGTCATTCCCCTGGTCACTTTCAGTAGGAATCTCACTTCCTTTTTTTGTTCTTCCTCCCCTTTTCTTAAGGTTTATCTATGCAGGGAAATTGACTAAAATAGCTGTTTCAGAATAATTATTCCAATGTGCTTCCAAAGTGAAGTAATTCATCCAGTATAACAAAACTTTTATTCTGAAATAGTGTGTACACTGGCAGCTATTCTGATATAGCCTTTATTCTCCCTTTACCCTCTCCTGACTCCCACTGTGTGTGCCAAAAGAATACCAAATTAAATGCATAAAAAGCTGGTCTGAAAATTACAGTTTCTTTTAATAAGTTGGCTAATTTTCTACTTAGGTGCCTTGGCTTGCATACAAGCAGGAAATACATTAAAAATTGACAATCTTATAAGACAGTGCCTTTTGTATTATAGGTAGAGAAGGAACAGTAAGTATTGAAGTATACTGCCATTCTTAGCTTTTGGAAAGTTCTGTAATGTGCTTTAATAAATAACCTACATCTCTTCTGTATTCTTAACACTTTTTGCACCTTTTTGTTTTATCTAGGCAAAGGATTTGATCGCCATTTATTTGCATTAAAACATCTTTCAGTGGTCAGAGGTGATCCTATGCCTGAATTTTTTCTTGACTCAGCCTACCAAAAACTGAACCATATTATCCTTTCAACTAGTACGTTACCTAGTCCTGCAGTTCTTATTGGTGGATTTGGGCCAGTGGCACCAGATGGTTTTGGAATTGGATATAATATATTTGATACATGGCTAGGATGCAATATAACTAGCTATTTAAAGAAAGAACTACCTGAATTTCTTACATGCCTTGAGTATAGTTTAAATGATATTTTAGATGTTTTAGAAGGACGGCCTCTTGCGTGATATCATTAGTAATTGGAAATATTAGCAAATATTGTAAAACTAATTACTGAACCATAAAAATAATGGCGCAAAAATAACAACAAAAATCTAATAATGAGAATAAGCTATGGGAAATATACTTTCTACAGAGGTAGACAGTAACTACAAAAGGGAAAATATGGACTTTTATTAGTGTATTGACAAGATGATGTTAGAAAATGTTATTCTGTTTTTGCCATTTTTTATTACTAGTTTTCAACGTCTATTAAGACCTTGAATTTTTTCCATATCTTTTCCAAACTCTTCATATTTTAGTGAAATGCATTAATTTATACTTGTTTATTCTTTGTTATACTTTGCTTAGTTTTTATTTTTCAGAAGGATAGTTGTTTGTTTGGGTTTGGTTTTGTTTGCCTTGTATTGTTATATATACCACATTATATCTTCATGGCAGTACTTGTTCAAACATGTTTATTGAAATAAAAGTTTGACATATTGACTACAGGAGACAAAATTTTATAACTGTACTGTAATTATAATGGAAGTGAACTTTTTCTTAGCTGTAATGTACTTTAATGTTGAATTGATGCTTCTATTATAAATCCTTATTTTCCTTGTGATGTAGTTAAATATTTCTTTTCACTAGTAACTCAATATAACAATCAAACTAGTCAGTCAAATTAAAAATAAAACTGGAACATGCCTGGCATCTGCCCAGCTATGCCTAACTCCTGCTTATTTTACTCAATCAGCATACTGCTCTCCAGAACCTGAAATGGAACCCAAGATTTTTTACTCTCACCATTCCTCTGCTGCCAGGAAATGTCCCTGAAACATTCTGCCAAAGTACGCCTCTTGCTATACTTGGGCTGTTCCATGCAGAGGATGACAAATTACTTCTTGTGTCAGTTAATTAGTTCAAGAGGCCAGGAGCGGCAAGTTTGCAGAAATTTTGATGGTACCCAGACTGCCTAGAGCCTGCACCCTTCCCCCACTCTAACTTTCTCCCCCTCCCCCGACATCTGGCTATGATTCTGAGAGGGAGTTTGTTTGGTGGAGAGGGGAGGGCTTGAGAGAGAGAGAGTTTGGGTGCTGCTGGGTGCAGGCTTTGGGCTGAAGCAGGAGATTAGGGGGGCAGCAGAGGCTGCAGATTCTGGGAAGGAGTTTGGATGCTGAAGGGGTAGGACTGGGCCTCGGATGGAGTTGGGATTGGAGTACAGGATGGGATCTGGGGTGTAGGCTCTGGGAAGAAATGGGGGTTCAAGGAGGAGGTAAAGGTGTAGGTTCTGCCCTTGGGTTGGAGGTCCTGGATGTAAGCTATGAGAGGGAGTGTGGGGCCTGGATGGGCGGGGAAACTTTTTTTGGCAGAATGGGGAACTTGGGGGAGATGGTGAAGGCTCTGGAGGGAATTGGGTGCACTAGGGGATGACTGGTGCCACACATACTTAGCAAACGGGGTAGGGGAGGCATGGGCGTGTAGGGGTGGAGCAGCCTGGCGACCAGAGTGGGCGGTGTGACTCCGCACTGGGCTCTGCATCCCTGGGGCTGCTCCCTGCCCAGCCTGGGCATGTAGCTCCTAGAAGCTAACATCCCCCACCGCCCTTGCTACAGGTTCTGCACCAGGAGGGGTAGGTCTGGAGCTGCTCTGCAGATCTGGGGCTGGGTGAGCCGGTCACAAGCTGCTGCTGCCTCTGTGGGGCCCGAGGACCCAGACTGCTTCTCGCTGCTCCCCACAAGCTGTGTAAGGGGATGGAAGCCCCTTCCTCAGTGCCTCACTACGCCTGATCAGGCTGGAACCAGCCCCAGAGCAGCAGTCAGCAGGTAAGGGGTGAGCTCTGCCCCCCTCCCTGGTCCCTCCTCATCCCAGCACTGCTCGAGGGGGCTGCGAGTCCCAGCTCTGTTGCTGTGCCGGTGTGCACACTGGAGTCACAGGGTTGTGGGATAAGAGGGGGGGTGACGGAGGATGCAGGGGCAGGTGTTGCAGTGAGACGGGATGGGGTGATGCAGGGGATCAGGCTGTGGGGGATCATGGGATTGAGGGGAGTGAGGCCGGAGCAGAGAGAAGATGTGAGGGGAGATACAATTTTACTTTTTCAGAAGCTGCACTTTCTTATACTCCCCACTTCTTTGCCTCCCTCCCCAACTAGCTATCTGGCTGCATTCTCACCCTCTCACCTTTTTCTGTGTTACTCCCCTAACCCCCTCCCATTCTCAAACTCCCCCTCATGCCTCCACCCACCCCGTCTCTTGCCACCACACTCCCTTCCAGACCCTGATCTCCTCACCTCCTGCTGCCCGGATCCTGCATCCTTATCCCACTTGCTGGCAGTCCCATCCTGCATATTGAACCCCTCATTTTTGTCTCTACCCCAGAGCTAAGATGGTCCACAAAATCCAGTATCTCCGGAACCCCAGAAAAGTAAATGTGGCCTATGGGAAGCCCTGAATCTCAGTCCTCCCTGTCTCTTCCCTTCACCCCATGGGGTGGAGTGCCAGAGGAGTGCGATGTCTCAGTTGGGGGCCACATCAGTGAGGGTCGGGGGGGGGGGGGGAGGGAGAGTTTAGAGGAGGGTTTTTTTTTTTTTTGGCTTCTCACTTATGTGGTCCCCAACTGATTTTTCTGTGGGTCAGTGGCCCCTAACCCAAAAAAGGTTCCCCACCCCTGCCATAAATAAAGTATTGAAACCTTTTGTGTTGAACATAAATTAATATTTTACTTTATTTAAAATCAAGTTTGATAAACTAACATGAAAAAGTTAAAACACTTAATCTGTTTAATAATTTAAATTAGACCATTCTCTCTAGCTACAGCTAGTTCAGAAAATATGGTCACTGTACCCAGCCTTCTCCTTCTCCCTCCAGCACACATATCTGTAAATTGAAGTGAGTAAGTTAAATCTTGGCATGCCACTTCTGAAACGTTGCTGACCCCTACTCTAGACCCATGACTTCTCAAGCAGCGTTTCCAGTGCTATCACAAATTCTTCAGCAATGAAGAGGAAGGCTTACAGGACTCCTTATCTCCACATCGTAGCCCTACAATGCAGTACTGCAAGCAGCTTTATGACCCACGGGGAGTCCTCCCGTGGCATGGATACCACTGGATGCCTCCACTGGGGCCACATCCTGCACAATGGCCTTATTGAAGCCCAAGTGCAACTTGGCCCTTACAAGCAGGCTAGTTTTTATACGCTGCATCTGTGCAGCAATCTCTCACTATAGAAGCTCAAGGGCTCAGGTTATGGAGGAATCACCCACCGATGTATCACCCACAACAAACTTGTCTTCATCTGAGGAGGCCGAGATGCCTCTTACACCTTCACCTGTGGATGATTTCATGCACTTCCATGAGCTCTTTAAGAGGGTAGCAACTGAACTCAAAATCACTATGGAGGAAGTGTCCAAATCTGAGCACAAGCTCTCAGACATCCTCCAAGTCTCACCATCGTCCAAAATAGCCCTCCCTGTCAATCCAGCCATTCTGGATCTTGCCAACATGATTTGGCAAACTCCTACCTCTATATCCCCTATGTGAAAGAGGGCTGATAAAAAATACTATGTACCTGCTAAGGGCTTGGAGTTCCTTTTTATCTACCTGACACCAAACTCCTTAGTGGTGGAAGCCCCACACCAATGTGCAAAGCAACATCGCTTTTGCACCATTCCACCAGATAAGGATAGTAAGATGCTTAATCTCTTTGGTTGCAAGGCCTACACATCCTTGACTTTATAGTTTAGGATCTTGAACTACTTGGCTTTGCTGGATTTTAAGAATTACACCAAGCTGATGGATTTTGCAGATGAGATTCTGGAGGCAAAAAGACGACAATTTGCCTCTATAGTGGTGGAAGGACATTTTATTTCGCATGCTGCTCGCCAGGCCACGCTTGATGCCGCAGATACGGTGGGTAGGACCACAACAACTGCTATTGTGATGTGCAGGGCCTCCTGATTCTCCCCAACCACATTCCCTTGTGAAACACAATCCACTGTTGAGGATTTGCCCTTTGATGGGGAGAAGTTGTTCGCAGGCAGAACTAACAAAGTCCTCAATACCATAAAGCAGTGTTTCCCAATTTTATTTGGCCATGGAACCCTTTTAAACTTGGAAGAATTTCGAGGAACCCCTAGGAAAAATTTGTCGAGCCGCTGGACCTGAGCACCATGACACATGTACACATACCCCAGGCCCCCAGGAAGATAGTCTGGTATATGGAGCTGAAAAAGTAGACCACAAATAAGGATAATAATAATGAACAATTATTAAATAAGGTCATGAGAACAACATTTAGTTTAACTGCACATATTTAAAAACAAAAATCACATTTAATGTGTACAAAAAAATAAAGCTCAAAAACTAATATGAATTATATTGGCAGTTTTCAATGTGAAGAATGGTTTTTCTTTTTTTCTTGGCAAATTCTTTTTATATTTTGTTTAATACTAAAAAGTTGGATGTGTATCTGATGCTGCATTCAATTGATTCCTGTATTTTGTTTTTGTTGCTGCATAATTTGAGAACCCAGTTTCACACAAGTATGCGCTGGTGAAGTTTAACAACTGACGAATTGCACGTCTTGATAAACCTGAATATTCTTCTTCAAGTGATTGTTCATGTCCATTTGAATGAGGTGTGCGCGCACTGCATGCACGGTTTCCCGGAGCATTTTTTACCCAGTGGTTCCCGTCAGGCCAGCAGGCCGCCCCCTGGAGTGGTGCCGCTATAACAGAGCATAAGTACCCCTACAGGTCCTTTTCCTCCTCAGTTCCTTATTACCACCCGTGACCGTCATTGGAGCTTGTTGCCTTGTGCAGATTCCCCGCTTTCTATTGTTGCCCGTTGGCCATTGTTCAAGTAGTGTTAAGTAGCTGTTAAGTAGTGTTAGATAAGTTTGGGTATATCTACACTACCCCGCTAGTTCGAACTAGCGGGGTAATGTATGCATACCGAACGTGCAAATGAAGCCCGGGATTTGAATTTCCCGGGCTTTATTTGCATAAGCCGGCCGGCGCCATTTTTAAATGCCGGCTTGTTCGAACCCCGTGCCGCGCGGCTACACGCGGCACGGGCTAGATAGTTCGAACTAGCTAGCCGTTCCACGAGACGTACAGATAGTTCGGAATGGCTAGCTAGTTCGAACTATCTAGCCCGTGCCGCGTGTAGCCGCGCGGCACGGGGTTCGAACAAGCCGGCATTTAAAAATGGCGCCGGCCGGCTTATGCAAATAAAGCCCGGGAAATTCAAATCCTGGGCTTCATTTGCACGTTCGGTATGCATACATTACCCCGCTAGTTCGAACTAGCGGGGTAGTGTAGACATACCCTTAGTGATAGGACTTTGCTGTTTTTCCCCTACCCCCTTTGGGGGTCGGGAATGCCAGACCCTCAGGGCTTCAAACCTTGCATTGCCTGTGCTAAGCCTATGCCAAAAGGGGACCCCCACCGCGAGTGTCTCAAGTGCCATGGGGAGTCCCATCTCATTGATTCCTGTAAGATTTGTCGGGGGTTCAAGCCTCGTACCAAACGGGAGTGGGACTCCCGCTTGAAACTTCTGATGGAATCAGCGCTTCAGCCGGTACCTTCAGGGGAACTTTCAGTGCGTAGCACACCGGCGTCGGTGCGGGAAACCCCTTCCATCTAGCCCTGCACCGCGGCACAGCTCCCAGTCCCTGGCACTGAAGAAGTCCAAGGTCTCCAGAGGGAGATCGCCACAGAAGAGGGCGCACGGCAACAGGCACCGGCATAAGAAGACATCTTCGCATCGGGCCAGAAGCCCAGTGCCGCTCCTGGCTCATCGCCCCGCCATGCTAGAGACATTTGAGGTGGCTCAAGAATTGATTGAGCTGGCAACCTCGCCTCTGTCTCCCATCTCCTCCGAGGGGTCCTTGTCCGGAGGCATCGGGGGCTCTGGGGTCGCCCAGGCCTCCAGGCAGGTGGCCGGCACCGGTTGAGTTGGGGGACCTACCGATGTTGCCGGCATGGGACACACATTGCCTGTTTGAGTCGGCATGGGGTGCGCCTTCGGCAGCCCCACGCCCAGCGCCGGTACCGGCCCGGGCACCATCCTCAACTTTGACACCTGCTCCGACACCGGCCCCAGTGCTGGCTCTGGCCTCTGCACCAGCATCGTTCCAGCCCTCGGTGCTGCTGTTGCTGTCAGCGCCTGCACTGCTTCAATCCCTGACTGTGACGTTTCCTACACTGGAGGCACAGCAGCAGCAGTGCTGCTCCCAGCACCGCCAGCGCTAGTCCGAGCTTCGGGGTCAGTGCCACCGTGCCGGGCACCTCCTAGGCAGGAGGCACACATGTCGCCCCACGTGCACACGGGCAAACATGTGTCCATGGCATGTTTTAGGCCTGGCCTACTGCAGGGCCAGCCCGCCGCGGCACCACCTTGGTCGACTTCGGAGCTGTCATCCAAGTCTGAAGCAGAGTCGTTCCAGTCTCTGGGTTCGTCTCGCCATTCAGTGTGGTACTGATCTATCTCCTGGCACCAAGTGGTACCCCCGGGGTTTGAACAGACATGGCCATCACAGATGCAGCAGTCCTGGCCCTTTTGGACATCAGTGGCAGGGCCCGCGCCCTTTGTCTTTCCCGGACAGTGGGTCTTGCAGACGCTCTACCCCATCAGCCTCCCTATCTCGGGCCCCACCATCACCCATGGGGATAGACCCACAGGGGCATGGTGCCCTGGAGGTGCCACCGGTGGGTCCTCTGCAACAGCCGCTGGAGTTGCAGCAGCCGTCCCCGGCACCAGTTGTACCAGAGCAGCAGGTCGTGGGATGAGAGTCATCAGCGTCGGCATCGCCTGATGAGGCCCTGGTGGACCCAGCTCCTTCCATACCAGCTATGGATGCCAGGTCCCACCAGGAGCTGCTCTGCCATATGGCGGACAATTTGGGGGTGCATGTCGAACCGGTCACTGAAGAGTCTGACCCCATGGTGGACATCCTCAATGAGGATGCTCCAGCTATGCTGGCTTTGCCGCTGAATAAGACCGTGGCAAAGATCACGAAAACGCTGTGGCAAACGCCGGCCTCCATCTCCCCCACTCTTAAGGGGGTGGAGAGGAGATATTACATCCCCCAGATGGGGCACAAGCACCTGTACTCGCACCCAGTGCCAGGTTCGATTGTGGTGCAAGCGGCTGCACAGAAAGAGGGGCAGCCGCAGACGGGGCCTTCTCCCAAAGCAAAGGACCCAAAGTGCATGGACCTGATGGGGCACAAGGTGTATGCCACCGGGGGGGGGGGGGGGTACAGCTCCGCATTGCCAATCAACAGGCAATGCTCAGTTGGTAGACTTATAACACCTGGCAAGTGTTGGACAGATTTTGTGACTGACTGCCCCTGGAAGACAGGCAGGAGTTTTCGGCCCTCTCCATGGAGGGCAGAACCATAGCCCGTACAGCTCTGCAGGCATCCCTTGATGCTGTAGACTCGGCTGCTAGAACCATGTCCTCGGGGTGGTAATGCGGCGAAGTGCCTGGCTGCAGATCTTTGGGATCCCGATGGACTTGCAGTCCACCATACAGGACCTGCCGTTAGATGGGAAGTCCCTCTTTGCGGAGAACACTGATTTCCGGCTTCATAGCCTCAAGGACACCAGGACCACGCTTAGGTCCTTGGGCATCCCTACGCCTGCTCTGCAGTGTAGGTAGCTCCCAAATAGGACTGTGGCTAGGCCGTTACCCTAGGTCCAGCACCCTAACTATTGGAGGCAGAGGCCTCGGGGCCCTAGGGGAGGGTTTCCAGGCACACAGGGCTCAAACACCCGTTCTTGGCAGCATTGGCCGCATCCGGATGCGAGCAGGGGCGCCACCCAATCCCCTCCACAACAGTCTAAGCAGCCATTTTGAAGGCATGCCCAGGGACCGCATACCGACCCTCCGAATCTCTCCTCCCTTCAGGACCCGGTTGTCCCAGTTTGTCTGGGCCTGGTCAGTCATCATTTCAGACAAGTGGGTCCTGGATGTCATCTCCCGGGGATACTCTATCCCCTTTTTGGGTTCCCACTAGTCCTTCTCCCCCTCCCTGTCCCTGTCCAGGGATCTATCTCATGGGGCCCTGCTCGAGCAGGAGGTGACCACGCCCTTGGAGAAGGGAGCGGTAGAGTTGGTCCCTTCCTATCTGGAGGACAGGGGGTTTTACTCCTGGTACTTTATCATCCCCAAGCTGAAAGCGGGGCTTCAGCCTATCCTGGACCTCAGGGACCTAAACAGACATATAAAGGAGGACAGGTTCAGGATGGTGACGCTAGCTTCTATCATTCCGGCGTTAGAGGAGAGGGATTGGTATGCGGCCCTCGTTTTCAAGGATGCTTACTTTCATGTGGCTATTTGACTGGACCATAGGAGGTTCTTCCGGTTTGTGGTCTCCCGCCGCCATTTCCGGTTTACGGTGCTCCCCTTTGGACTCTTGACTGCACCAAGGGTCTTTACAAAATGTATGGCGGTGGTGGCAGCTTACCTCAGGAGGCTGGGAGGCAGGTGTTCCCCTACCTAGATGACTGGCTAATCAGGCAGGTCAAGAGACCAGGTGATCGCCCACATAGGTCTCACATGAGCCCTCTTCAATGGTCTCGGTCTCGTCATCAATGAGGAAAATTCAAAACTGACCCCTACCTAGGTCATAGAATTCATGGGGGCTACCTTAGATGTTGGGGGGGATGAGTGTACCTCCCAGCATCCAGATTCCAGGCCACCAGGGATTGGTGGCCAACCTAAGATGCTCCCTGCTTATAAGGGCCCAGACGTGTATGAGACTTCTCGGTCACATGACGGTCTGCACATATGTTGTTCAGCACGCCAGGTTGAAACTCACACCGCTTCAGGCATGGCTGGCGGGGCCATTCAGCCAGGCCAGGGCGGGGATCCTGACTGTTCCCCGGAAGTTGTGGCCTCGCTAGACTGGTGGATATTGGAGAGCGAGGTTTGTGCGGGGGTCCCCTTCCGCACGGAACTGCCATTGGGTCAGTTACCAATGCCTCTGACGATGGTTGGAGAGTGCACTTGCTCATGCAGCGGATGCAAGGGCTGTGGGACCACCAGGAGAGGTTGCTTCATATAAATGTGCGGGAGCCTGAGGGCGGTCAGGAGAGCCTGCGAGTTCTTCCTGGGCCTACTCTCAGGGATCCTAATCTTGGTACTGATGGACAACACAGCCATGGTGTTCTATATAAACAAGCAGAGAGGTGCCCACTCATCCCAGCTATGCAGGGAGGCCACCCTCCTTTGGGAGTTTTGCATAGCACATGACATCCGCTTACAAGCGGCGTACTTGCCGGGGTGCACAAATACGCTGGCAGATTCACTGAGCAGGTCCTTCAGAGTCCATGAGTGGTCCCTGAAAGACGAGGTGGTGATCAAACTTTTCTGTCGGTGGGGCTGTCCCTAGGTGGATCTGTTCGCCACCACAGAGAACAGGAAGTGCCCGCAGTACTTCTCCCTTCTGGACTTGGGTGTGGGCTCGAAGGGGAACGCCCTAACCTCTCTGTGGCCTTGGGGGATGCTGTATGCATTTCCCCCCGTTCCTCCTGGCCCCCGAAGTGCTCACCAGGATTAGGCTGTTCAGGTCGCAGGTAATTCTGGTGGCCCCAGACTGGCCCAGGCAGTTCTGGTATCCCATTCTGCAGGACATGGTGGGGGACAGGCCGGTTTGCCTGCCACTGGACTGGGACCTGATCACGCAGACCAGGGAAGGGGGCATCCTGTACCACCCGGATGTCCAGTCCCTCCACCTGACAGTTTGGCTTGTCCATGGCTGAAGCCCCCTGAAAGGGAGTGCTCGCAGGTGATGCAGGAGGTTCTCCTGGGCAGTAGGAAACTCAGTCTGGGCTGCGGAGAAGGGGGTTTGCCTCTCACTGGCCCCTGTTCCTTTGGTCTTGGACTATTTGTTTGGTTTGCACCGGGCAGGGCTGTCCAACCCATTGATTCGGGTGCATCCGCTGGCTTTAACAGCCTTCCACGACGGCTGCGAGGGTGGCTTGTTATTCACAGACCCCCGGTTAAGCAGTTTAGAAAAGGTTTAGAAAAGTTGTTTCCCCATGTCAGAGTCCCTGTTTCTCAGTGGGACCTTAATTAAGTGCTGACTAATCTCATGGGGTCCCCCTTTGAGCCACTGGGTGCCTGCCCGCTTAAGTATCTGAGCTTTAAGGTGGCGTTTCTAATAGCCATTACGTCAGCGCGGAGGGTATCGGAGCTCCGTGCCCTAACTGTGGAGCCTCCTTACTTAGTCTTTTCTAGAGATAGGGTAAGGTTGCGCCCCCACCTGGCGTTTCTCCCAAAAGTGGTGTCGGCCTTCCACATGTCACAGGATATATACCTCCCGGTTTTCTTTCCCAAACCACACCGCTCCCCAAAGGAGCAGGCATTGCATTCCCTGGATGTGAAGCAAGCCTTAGCGTTCTATATAGATAGGACGAAACCATTTCGCAAGTCATCACAGCTTTTTATTGCATATGCTGAGCGAATGAAAGGGCTTCCTGTGTCAGCTCGGAGGCTGTCAGTGTGGATATCTTCCTGTATTAGGAAGTGTTATGCTTTGGCGTGTAGGGAACCGCTTGGAGTATCAGCACACTCCACTAAGGCACATGCGTCCTCAGTGGCCTTTGGGGCGCAGGTCCCGATTCTTGAGATTTGTAGAGCGGCCACATGGTCCTCTGTTCATACATTCACAGAGCACTATGCACTCACCCTGCACGCCTGGGAGGACACAGCATGGGGGGCCGCTGTCCTGGGTTCCGTTCTGTTAAAAAAAAAAAAAAAGAGTGTTAGTACATGTTAGACTGCAGGTTGGTTTATTGTGATCATGGCTCTGGTGTGGTCCATGTTGTTGACTTCAGGTGTTGTTATTCTTCAGCTGTGTTATTAAAAGTTCTAGTTCTGGTTCACAGCTGTGCGTGTGTGTCTTTTCATAAGAGGCGACTCTGATCCCACCACCAGTGGGACAGCTTGTAAGTCACGTCATTCGAATGGACATGAGCAATCACTTGAAGAAGAAAACAGGGTTATTTACCTGTAACCGTTGTTTTGAGATGTGTTGCTCATGTCCATTCGACTCCCTCCCTCCCTCCCTCTCCTGCATTGGAGTCTCCAGCAAGAAGGAACTGAGGAGGGGAAGGGCCGGCAGGGGTATTTATGCTCCATTATAGCGGCGCCTCTCCAGGAGGCGGCCTGCCAGCCCGATGGGTACCACTGGGGAAAAAATGCTCCAGGAAACCATGCACGTGGCGTGCACACACCTCATTAAAATGGACATGAGCAACACATCTCAAAGAACAACGGTTACAGGTAAGTAACCCTGTTTTCTTGACATAAGCCACCCCAAAATGTAATCAGAGAAACTTCTTTAAATTTTTGTATTAATTGGCCATCTGAAGTGATTTTGATTAGGTATTCATAATCTTGCATAGAAAAACTGACTGGCTTTCCTGTTATACTTAATGGATTTCAAATCCAGTTATTGTTGTCATTTATGGTTGGAAAATACTTCATGATGTTTGTGTATAAATCACAAGGATGTTCTGCAATGTCCTGGCCAGGAAGAAGAGTACAGGAGAAAGCTTGGGGCAGAGTTGTCTGGCCAGGAGGGAGAGTACAAGAGGGGTCTTGGGGCAGGGTGCTGCGCCAGAAGATAAAATTACTCATCTTGTGCAGTAACGATGGTTCTTCGAGGTGTGTGTCCCCAGGGGTGCTCCACTCTAGGTGTCAGCGGCGCATGCTGTTCACACCGTTTGTGAGTTTGCGCATGGTCTGGCTTCCGCCAGTTCCTCCTAATCGGGTCACTCCTGAAAGATATAAGCAGAGAGTCCGAAGCGGGGAGGAGGGCGGGTGGTAGAGCACCCACGGGGACATACACCTTGAAGAACCGTCGTTACTGCACAAATTGAGGAACTTCCTCTTCTTCTTTGGGTAGTGTCCCCATGGGTGCTCCACTCTAGGTGAGTACAGAGCAGTGGCCTTGTGTACAGAGGTGGGATCGAAATTAGGATCTCGATACTATGGAAAGTACTGCAGAGACCAGTGCTGAGTCCCGAGCAATAGCATCAATAGCATAATGTTTAGCAAATGTCATGTCCAAGAACCAGGTTGCCGTGCTGTGAATGTCTTGCAGCAGTATGCCTTTAAGGAAGGCCATCGAGGTAGATGTTGCTCTGGTGGAATGAGCATTCACTGTGATAGGTATTGGTTTTTTGCGTAACGAGTAGCACATTGTAATACATTTTACAATCAACTTAGAAATACGCTGTGACGACAAAGGTTGGCCCTTAGCTCGTTTGCCTGTGCATAATAGGAGACATTGCAACTGACGGAAAGGGCGCGTTCTCTCGAGGTAGAAAGCCAAGGCCCTATGGATGTCTAAGGTATGTAAGCAGGCTTCATGGCTAGAGATATGTGGTTTAGGGTAGAATGTTGGGAGTATTATAGGCTCGTTAATATGGAATTCCAAATTTACTTTCGGTAAAAAATTAGGATGGGATCAAAGTATTACTCCCTGATTGGTAAACAGTGTGTAGGGCAGACTGGCCAAGAGAGCAGCCTATTCCCCAGCCCATCGAGCCGCCGTTATAGCCAGGAGGAAGGCAACTTTCATAGTGAGTGTAACAATGTCACAGGTAGCTAAGGGCTTGAATGGTAGATATGTGAGTGTGTCCAAGACTAGTTCCAAATTCCATAGCGCAGGAGGTTTTCTGCATGGAGGGTATAGATTTGTTATGCCTTTTAAAAAACTTTTGGTCATTGGATGAGCAAATATTGAAAAACCCTCAATGGATTGTCTAAATACAGAGATCGCCGAGAGATGAACTTTTACAGACGAGAGTCCCAGCCCTGAATGGTGCAAGTAAAGTACATAGTCCAGAATGCAATGGATTGGAATGGACATCGTGTCGAGACTATTGGCAGTACACCAGGAGTGAAAACGATGACATTTATAGAGGTAAGTTTTATGGGTTGAATTATATATAGTAATGTGTATATATATATATATATATATATATATATATATATATATATATATATATATATATATATATGCCTTATATTGCTATATTATTGCTACATTACTACTATATTATTATACCTAAAATAAGAAATATAAAAAGAATAAAACTTTCAATCCTAACACTGTTGTAGGTACGGATGTCGGTGCCAGGACCACCGCCAATGGAGCCCTAGTTATCGGTGCTGTAGACTTTCATTTTATGGGCACCGGGGCAGAATCAGGGCTTGGGGCTGGAACCGGTGCCATAGCAGGAAGGGCTCAGAACTGATATACTGCGGCTTGTCTTGTGCTTGTCACCATTGATCTTGAGGTACCTGGCTTGTCACCCATACTCTTGATGATGAATGTCAGGGGGGTGACTTCTTGCCCGCTGTTTGCTCCAAAGAAGTTGGCGGTTTGGGTGGCTCAGTGTCAGCAGGCTGCAATGCCTTGCTGAAGAGAAGCATTTTAAGCCGCATCTCGCGGTCACGTCTGGCCCGGGCCGTCAGCTTCGAACAGTGTGGGCATTTCTGAGGGATATGACCCTCTCCCAAACACTTTATACACGTTGACTGTCCATCTGATGCCGGCATTGCATCACGGCACGCCGCCCAGTTCTTGAAACCGGGAGACCCCGGCATATTGGAAATTATAACTAGTAGTCTGAGGGAAATTTTTTTTTTTTTTTAAACAAGAACTAGAACGAACTATATAACTACTACTATAACTAACTAACTATCAACTTTTATTTAACTATTTATAATTTTTTTACAGGTTTCTTTGGTCAGACTGAGGAGCAGGGCTTTGCTCCACCTGTGACCATGAACGGTTAGGAGGAACTGGTGGGAGCCGGACTGCGTGCAAACTCACAAACGGCGCGAACAGCACGCGCTGCCACTGTGCATGCACGGTCCGGCTGAACAATCTCTGACCTGCGGCACCGGGACGAGCCCAACATCTAGAGTGGAGCACCCATGGGGACACTACCCGAAGAAGAAGGGAGGGTACAAGAGGGGAGTTAGGGCAGGGTGTCAGAGTAAGCTGGGAATGCGGGCTCTTGGTGGGGGGAGGGGAGTGAGGGGGATATGCGTGTGGGGTCTGGGCATGAGGGGGGATGCTTACCTGGCTTGGCATCCTGCAGCAGCAGCGAAAGCTTCCAGGCAGCATGCTCTTGTTCCTGGAGGGGCGGGGGGAGGGGGGAGGAAGGAGGGAGCTCAGTCCCCCCTGCACCCAAGCAGCAGGGAACCCAGCACAGCTGCAGCATCACGTCATGCTTCCGGCTGGCAGGGCGGGGGAGGAGGGTGAAGAAACCCCGATCTTCCCCACCAGATCAAACTCTGCCAGTTCCCCAGCAGGCTGGGGAGGAGCACAGGGGAGAGAGAGCAGCAGCACATGGGGGGCAGTGAGCCCAAACATACCCTGGAGAGGGGGGGGGCAGCAGGGCCTGAGCCAGGTTCCATGCAGGCAGCAGTTTAAAAATGCCGAGGTCCAAGAGCAGCTTCTCGGCTATGACCACCCCTCTCTCTCTCCCTTCCAGCAGAAGCAGCAGCAGCAACAGCCACTGTAAAAGCTGCCGCCTGCACAAGAGGAGGTGGCGGCTGCAAGGCACCGGAACAGAGCAGTCCTGCAGGGTGAGGAGGGGCCATGCGTGGGGGTGGGGCAGCCACAGTAGGTGATGGAGCGGTCAAAGACACACACCCCCAGAAGCCCATCCTCGCCAGCAAAGCCAGGAGCTGCCTACAGGTTCTGCAAGGGGTGGGGGAGCAGAATTTTTTCTTGGAACCCCAAGTTCCACTTCACAGAATCCCAGGGTTCCACGGCGCACCATTTGGAAAACACTGCCATAAAGGACTCGTGCACCACCCTTTGCACCCTGCGCATCCATACATCTGTGAATAGACATAAGCAGTACTGATATCAGTCCTATTAATGGCTACACTAACTGGCCTGACTGAATCAGCAACCAGACAATAATCTGACCAGGAACCAAACCCACCCCCAAAGATGCAGGAAATCTTCAGGCTCAGCCTCTCAACCACCGTCAGCCAATAAACAAATTTAAGGCCCTGGTCAAGGACCTGGAAAACTCCGTAGAAGTTTCAGTGTTGACTGAGACTATGTTCACCTTCCAAAACCGCCTCCGCCTATTTTACCACCAGTGGGTCACTATTACCTCAGACAGTTGGGTGCTTGACATCATTCTTTCTGGTTACACCATCCCTTTCCTCTCCAAGCCATCTATTCACCTTCTCTCCCCATCCCTCTTCAGGGATCACAAGTCTCTGCTATGACAGGAGACGCTCCATCTGCTAGATCTGGGGGCTATAGAACCGGTCCCAAGACAGCACAGGGGTAGAGGGTTTTACTCTCGTTACTTTCTAACCCAAAAAAAGTCAGAAGGCTGGAGACTCATTCTAGACTTGCACAATCTGAACAAATTCATCAAGACACAGCACTTTCGCATGGTCACTTTATCCACCATTATCCTGGCATTGAAATAAGGGACTGGTTTTCAGCCCTTGACCTCCAGGATTCTTATTTTCATGTTCTAAAACATCCTGCTCCCAGGAGGTTCCTAAGGCTCATGGTAGGCCTGGATTATTACCAATATCGAGTCCTATCGTTTGGTCCATCTATGGCTCCTCAAGTTTTTTCCAAAGTGCTCACCATAATCACAGCATTTCTTCACTCCATGGGAATAATTATATTCCCTTATCTTGATGACTGCCTGCTCACGGCCACATCGCAGTCCGAGGCAGCATGCATGACTGCAATAACCATACAGGGCTTTCAGAAGCTTGGCCTCTGAATAAACTGGGAAAAGTCATCTATCTGTCCCTCCCAGATCATACAGTTTATTTGGGCCATCTGGACTCCATGTTAACATGAGCCTATCTACCTCACAACAGGTTTCTTGCCGTCCAAACTCTGGCTACAACACTTTATTTTACCACATGAACCACAACTAAGGATTGTTTACAGCTTCTCAGTCATATGTCAGCTACAGCCTTTGTGGTACCGCATGCCTGATTCCACATGTGTTGCCTACAGATTTGGTTCTCCACAGTATAAAAATCTCTACAGCACCCCACGTTGCTCCTGCTTACCAGACCTCACGCGGTCAAGGCATCCCTCCTCTGGTGGACCGAACAATCCAATCTCTGCATGGGGATTCCATTCCTCCCACATCATCCCTCACGCACAATCACTACAGACGCTTCACGTACAGGCTGGGGAGCTCATCTTCATGAACAGATCACTCAGGGTTTTTGGTCTCCTCAAGTGATGAGGAGACATAAACTTGCACATAAACTTGTTAGACCTGCATGCTGTGTGCAGTGCTTGCCAGCATTTCCTGCCCTCTATTGCCAGCAAACACGTGTGTTCTTACAGACAACATTGTCTTGGGAACAGGCAAGGGGAAGCCAGGTCTTGATCCCTGTGCCCCAAGGCAATAAAACTGTGGAATTTTTGCATCACCCACAAAATTCACCCCTCAGCAGTTCACATACCAGGAATCAGATATGTAACAGCTGATGCTCTCAGCATACATTTTCCCCAGCACCACAAATGGGCACTCAATGCTGTTGGGATTAATTTGAGTGCTGCTATGGACAGTGCAATCCAACCTCTATTTTGAATCCTCAGTTCCATTTTACCACCTATGAACTGTTGGGACAGCTGAGGCACAGGAACTGGTATGGACTGGATTTTCCTGCCAGGCGAACTGTTGCACTCAGCATTGAAGGTTGCATTGAAGGTTGCACACGTCACCTGTCAGCACTAAACACCTGCACTCAGCACTGCACCATCTAATGTGCACACGGCACAAACCTCCTTTTCCCGCCAAAGACCTATTAAAAGGAGTTCTCGCCCTACGGCTCGGGTTGCTTCTTCCTCGGTTGCTGCTTTGTTGGACTCAAGGGTGGTGAGATTCTTAGGCCTCTGTGACATCTTTCAGCGTAGTCTGTAGCGAAGGCTCAGTCACTGCATGTGGGAGTGTCAAATAGAGACTGAGGGTCCTCACCATCATTGCTGGATAATACCTCAGCTGTCCAGGTTCCCGAGTTGTGGTGAAGGCCCAGGTATTGGTGTAGCTAAAGACGCAAGCTGCTAATTGTGGACATTTCGGACTGCTCTGGCGAAGGCCCAGGCCTTTCCGGAACTGCTCCGTCCCAATACCATCTAAAAATCCTCGAGGGCTATAAGTAGCCCTAGGGTTGAAGTTCCTAAGCAACCTGACTGAATCCTGTCCGGTTCCTCCATTGTACCATCTACTGATTGTAAAGTTACTTACCTTTTGAGGTTTTCTTTACTATCTTCTATCTTTCATAAGCCTGAAGACAAAGGAAATCAGAGATTTATTTTGTTTATCTTTCAAGCCCCTGGATTTAGGATATCAGAAGAGGAAGATGTAAAATAGTGTATTCTGGTGCAAAATTTAGAAGAAATGCGATAGCAACATGTGAAAAAGTAGAAATTTTTTTCCTGATAGGATCATGCCTTGGGCACCACACAGGAACTTCAACATACCCAGGCAGGGAGCCTTTATGACAGCACAATGGATCCCTTAGATACCCACTTGGCTTCTGGTGCTGTGCGGGAGCCATGGTGTGTTCATTTGCAATCTGGGATTCCAGCTGAGTTAGTCTTGTGAGATGACTGGAGTTTAGGACTCAGAAGAACTTGCCCTAAAACACAAAATGCCCATCAAACCAATTGGGTGGATATGTGGGCAAGTGATAAAGAGATTATCTGGACAAGGTATGTAGTCCAGTTTGTGATCCATTTAACCCTCCAAACTTTCCTTGTCCTATCTATTCACACGTTACCATCACTTCATTTAATTAATTAGGAAGTTTTGAATTGAATATTTAATTGCTTCTTTTTTATCTCAGCATACCTAATCCAGAGAGTAGTTGTGGAAATTATAGATGAGATTAAGGATGAATTTCCAACCATAATTGGAATACAACGGTCAAACCAGGTAATGTTACTGAATTACCATATTTCATTGCCATTAAAGTTCTGATAAAGGATTTTCCCCTTCTTGTTTAAAAATATTGTAAATGAGTTTTATCTACCATTATTTTATAAGGCATCAACCTCAACAGAACATATTCAGTCGTTAGTTATTGGAGCAGGGACAGGAACCTAGATCTCCCAAGTGGATACTCTTAATTTCTGGGTTTAAGAAAGAGTCATGTCTCACTCCTTCTCTCGTGGGGCTCCTCCACTTCCATTTTATTCTGAGCCTAATCTTGTAAGTGGCCTCTATAAACATCTATTGAATTGGGCATTTCAGGTGAGACAGGCGGGGAATGTTCTGAGCTGTTTGATGGCATCAGGATTTAGATGGCTCCATGCATATGCACTTGGCAGAAATTTAGATGCCTAGGTAATCTGTGTGTTAGATAGCATTGAGTGGAGGTTCTGAGGATCTTAATTTTGGATTTAAATCCCAGCTCAAGTGGCAGTTAGGTGCCCAATATTTCTGTGAATGCAGCCTGCAGTTCCTCCATTCCTCGTCTATGAAATGGAGATAAAATTTCCCTTTCACAGGGATGTTGTGAAGGTAACATACATCAAGGCTTGTGAGGTGCTCAGACTCTACTGCAGAGGTGGGCAAAATATGGCCCACCGTCTGGATTTGGCCTGTCCAGCATTTCTGTCCCACCCACTCAGCTGATAAGTAGAGTGTTCTAGCAGCGTGTCTTCAGCTGCACCTTCCTCCATCTTGTTCCATCCTGCAGCCAAGCAGTTCCCAGGACCCTCCCTCTAGCTGGATGGTGGGAGTACAATGCTGAAGTCAGGGTGTCTCCCTGCTCCTGTACCGCATTTCCACAATGCAGGGATCTGGGAGAGGGACGCACACAATGGAGCTGCTTCTAGGGGCCTGGAGCTAGCCATTGATGACAACTAAAATTTGTGGCCCCCCTGCGAAAAGTATTGCTCACCCCTACTCTACTGTGATAGACCCTCACCTCCTTCTATACTTTCAATTCCACTGTCACTGGCAAATCAGAATGTGAAGCAGGACGTCAATTACAATCCCTCTCATGTAAAAATAAAATCAGAAGAAGAAGGCTTGTAAGAAGCTATTTCCTTAAATATTCCCAATAGTTGCTTCCTTTGTTCCTGTTCTCACACTGCAGAACATCTCTGGCAAAAATGCCATGAGTCGGCTGACTTCTAACACTACAAATTCATTCTCTTCTCCTTCAATTCTGCCATCTTCCTAGCTAAATAACTCTACTAAAACAATTTAACTGAATCTCACCTCCACAATCCCAGCTATCTCTGACCACTAGTCAAACCCTGTCTTCATACCTCCACTTTTCTCTGCACAGAAAATTGACAAAATACAATATGACCTTCCACTTCTCCTTTTATAACTCCCTCCTCCTGCTGCTTGTCACACACACAGAAATTTCTTATCTGTTCTCTTCTTCTGAGCCTTCCTCTTGCTACAGTGACCTCATCTCATCCAATTTCCCTCATGCTCACTCTCATTCCTTCCCTTACATTTCTTTACCTCTTGTGCACTCCTGGCTCAGCTGACTGAGACGAGGGCAGTCTAGCCTATGGATGCAAAACCCCCTTTAATTGTCTAACTGGTTAAACATAATGTTTAACCAGTTAAAGAGGGCAGCGGGCGACTGACTTCCCACTGGCTGGCTGGCTCTGACCTTAGACCTTGGTTCTTGGGTTGCCAGCCCTTCAGGATTGTCCTAGAGTCTCCAGAAAGTAAAGATTAATCTTTAGATTATGTCATGTGCTGTAACCTCCAGGAATATGTCCAACCAAAGTTGTCAGTCCTATTGGTTCCTGATGCCTGCTCTACTACTAGGCTAGACTAGGAATGTGAATGTTAGTCTCACCCTTAATGTGTGAGGCTTACTTGTTAAGGTTAACTAGTGGGGACTAGAGCAGCTCCCCACCTGCTATGGTCAGGGAGCTACTTCAGCCCAGTGGGGGGCCCACCATGGATAGGGCTGTTTTGGTCTACCCACAGGGCTGCTGAGAAATTGAGCTGCAGTGCGCCTGCCCCCTAGCTCCCATTGGCTGGTTTTTTAGCCAGTATGAACTGAGACACTTTGTTGGAGGTGGGGGCAGCACCCAAAGCCTCCTCTCCTCCTCCCACAGCGCAGAGAGCCACAGGGAGCAGTTAGCCACTTTGTGTGGCACTGCTCCATGCCACAAGTGCAGGTGGGCCTGATTAAAAGGCTTGCCCACGCTTGTACTACAGTCGTTAGATTTCAAGGGCACTGTGATACATATAAGGACATAAGAACAGCCTTATTGGGTCAGACTAAAGTGCCATCTAGCCCAGTAGTCTGTCTTCTGATGTAGCCACAGCCAGATGCTTCAGTGGGAATATACAGAACAGGGCATTTTATTGAGTGATCCATCTCATGTGGTCTGATCCCAGCTTCTGCTACTTGGAGGTTTAGAGACACCCAGCGCCAGACCCGCTGACAGGGGAAAGAAAAGAGGGAAACTGCCCTAGGAACTGGTGACACAAAAGGGACAACACTGCCGCAGCCCCAAGCTCTTTAAATTGCTGCTGGAGTATCATGCTGAATGCTTTGGGCAGTGCTGAGAGCTGGAGAGGGAGGCATGGTACTCTCTGGGCTGCGTGGAGGACTGCCTAGCCCCCAATACCGCCTTCCAACTGAAGCCCCACCCTTTTTAGGGGCATGCAGCAGGCCCCCTCTGCCTTGTCCAGGGGCCCGGTGAGGCTCTCACTCTGCTGCCCAGAGTATGGGATTGAGTTTCTAACCATCCTGACAAACAGCCATTGATGGACCTCAGAGAGGTAGCCAAGTTAGTCTGTAATTTTAAAAACGATTAGTCCTGTTAGAGACTAACAAAAATATATATACAGTATCATGAGCTTTTGTGGGCACAATCCACTTCTTCAGATGATCTTGAGTGGAAAAAAAGAACCCAGCATTTATAACAGAAAGGGGGAGAGGAAAAATAAAAGTACCTGTCAATTACAGTGCCAGTGCTAATGAGGCTAATTCATTGGGCTGGAAGTGTCCCATACTTAGCTTTTGATGTCAATGATGTGTGAAATGTAAGGAAGACTGGTTTTCTAATGGGATATCCAGTTTGTTCCTGCCCAGAGAACCAGTGTCAAATTTGCATATGAAGGTTAATTTTGCACTCTCTCTCTGTAACTGGCTTGTGAAATTCCTTTGTAGAAGAATGGCTACTTTAAATCCATTAATGAATCCCCAGGCAGGTTAAAATGTCCCCCTACAGGTTTATATATATAGGTCGTACCCCCCTTAAGCAAGACTCTCTAGTCTGGCAACACCAATGGTCCAGGAGGACCACAGATGTTCCTGGACCATAGAGTCCAGGTACAGGGAGGTCTGTCTGCAGGGCAGGAGCATAGCAGGGGACAGGAACAGCAACTCAGCTGGGAGCCCTGTTTGAGGTGGATGGGCAGCACAGCGGGGCAATCTGGCCCCAGCAGCTGGGCAGTAGCAGGGGGCTGGCAGCAGCCACACAGCTCCAGTCCTGGCCCCAGCTACGCAGCTCTGGCCTCAGCCATGCAGCTCCAGCCCTGGCAGCAGCTAGGGAGCCCTAGTTGCAGAACTCCAGCCTCAGCAGTAATGGGGCCAGCAGGAGCTAGAGAGCTCTGGCTCAGGGAGTGACCAGGCAGCAGCAGGGCAGGCTGGAGCCCTAGATGGGGGGCAGTGGTTTGGTACGGGCCAGGAGGGAAGGGACCTTCCCTGGTCTAGCTAATCCCCTCATTTGGGACTGATCAGGTCCCAAGGGTTCCAGACCAGGGCTGTCCAACCTGTATTGCTATTTCTGATATCTAACTTGTGTCCATTGATCCTTTGTTGTAAAGTTTATTCAGGTTGGCCAATATACATGGCAAAAGGGCACTGGTAGCACTTGGAGGCATGTATCACATTAGACTATGTGCAGCTGTATGAGCCCTGTCCACCATGAACATGTCTGAATTATTTTTGAATCCCATTATACTTTTGAGCTTCACAACATGGCAACAAGTTCCATAGGCTGACTATGTGTTTTATGAAGTACTACTTCGTTCTATTTTAAATGTGCTGCCTGTTCATTTCATTGGATGATGCTAGTTTTTATGTACTATGAAGCGGTAAAAAACACTTTCCTACTCCCTTTCTCCACACCATTCATTATTTCATAGATATCTATCATATATATCCCTCCCTTAGATGTCTCTTTTCTAAAATGAACAGTCCCCATCTTTTTAATCTTACCTTGTATGGAAGTTGTTCCACACCAATTTTTATGAGGTAGTACTTCGTTCTATTTTAAAATTTTTTGTACATTTTTCTAATTCTAATACATCATCTTTTGAGAATGATAACCAGCACTACACACAGTATCCAAGCTGTGGTTATACTGTGGATTTTCATAGTGATATGATGATACTTCCTGTTTTTTTATTACCTAATATTCTGGTAGAATTTTTTACCATCACTGTATGGTGAGTGGATGTTTTCAGGAACTATTCACAACTATCTATTTCTTGAGTGGTAAAAGCTAATTTAGACCCCAACATTTTGTATGGATAGCTGGGATTGTTTTCTAACATGCATACCTTGTACTTATCAACACTGAATTTCATCTGCCATTTTCTCACCCAGTCACCCAGATTAGTGAGATCCTTTTGTAACTCTTTGGACTAACTGTCTTGAGCAATTTTGCATCATCTGTCACCTCACTATTCACTATTTTTTCTAGATCACTTATGAATATGTTGAACAGCACAGATACCAGTACAGATCTTTGGGAATCATGCTATTTACCTCTCTCCATTGTGAAAATTTATCATTCCTTCCTGACACTTCCTATCTTTCAATCAGTAACTGATCCATGAGAGGACAATCCCTCTTATCCTATGACTACTTAGTTTGTTCAAGAGTCTTTGGTGAAGAGCATTGTCAAAGGCTTTCTGAATGTCCAAGTACACTAAATAGGATCATGCTTCTCCACATGCTTGTTGTTGACTGATAATTCCAATATATGGGTGAGGCTTGATTTCCCTTTACAAAAGCTGTGCTGACTCTTCCCCAATATATCATGTGTCTAATAATTTTGTTCTTTACTGCAGTTTCAGTCAATTTGCCTGGTTACTGAAGTTAGGTTTACTGCTATGTGCCAGGATTGCACTTGGAAACTTTTTAAAATATGAATTACATTAGCTGTCCTTTTATCTTGTACAGAAGGTGATTTAAGTGACAGGTTACATATCTTAGCAAGTTCTGCAATTTCAGAACTTTTGTGTGAATACCATCTGGTCCTAGTGACCTATTACCATTTAATTTATTTGTTCCAAAAACCTCCTCTATTAATATCTCAATCTGGGACAGTTCCTCAGTTACATTAAAAAAAAAAGCTCAGGTGTTGGGATCTCTCCCATATTTTCTGCAGTGAAGATGGATGTAAATAATTAATGTAGCATCTCTGAAACAGCTCTTTCTGAAGTGCTCTATCATCACCTTGGCCATCCCATGGCCCCACAGACTGTTTGGTAGGCTTCTTGCTTCTGTTGTACTTTTTTAAAAATGCAGTTAGTTTCTGTGACCTTAGGTAGCTGTTCTGCATTTTTGACAGGGTTTAAGCTTTTTTTCTCATTATTTTACTTCGAATTGTAAAGGATTTCCCCCTTCTCACACTCTCTTTTACTCTGCTGTTTAGCCATGGTAGCAGGGTTCCCTTGCAATTTTTAAAAATTATTTGTAGGGCATACATTTAATTTGAGCCTGTATTACGGTTGCTATGCAGTTTGTAGGTACTTCATCCTTGTGGCTGTTCCTTTTGTTTTATATGTAATTAGCCTCCTCACTCTTGTGTAGTTCCCCTTTTTGAAATTAAATGCTATTGTGGTGGGCTTCTTTGCTTTTCTCCCCTACTATGATGTTAAATTTAATTACATTGTGGTTGCTATTTCTAAGTAGTTCAGGCTATTATACTCACCTCTTGGACTGGATCCCATGTTCCATTTCAATGTGCATTCTTCCTGTTTCAAGAATCTTATTTGGTTTTAATGTTTTTATTTTTATCATATATAATAATATTAGATGTACAAAACATCCAAGACAGATCTTTATCTGATGTAAATTGTCATAGCTACATTGACTTCAATGGAATTATGGCAATTTACATCTGAGAATCTACTCAACATTTTTTTTTCATAGTTTGGTTACAGGACTCCCATTCATTTTTCATGGAAGTTGCACTTCTGACCAATATCAGTTACTGCCTAGTGCACAGAAACATATCATTGTATATTACATATGTGGGAACAATTTCTCCAATTTAATGCAGCCACTGAAATTCATCACCCTCACTGAATAAACTCTAGGGCTATGTCTACACTCGCGGCTTCTTGCGCAAGTACAGCCGTTCTTGCGCAAGAATCTGCAGAGCATCCACACTGTCCGTCTGCTCTTGCACAAGTAAATTTACAGTACGGCGTGGTAAGAGAGGGTTCCTTGCACAAGAGCTACACTCTTTTTTAACAGGTGTAAGCCCTCTTGCGCAGGAGCTCTTGCGCAAGAGGGCAGTGTGGACGCTTGGCAGGGATTTCTTGCACAAGAAAGCCCTATGGCTAAAATGGCCATCAGAGCTTTCTTGCGCAAGAGAGCGTCCACACTGCCATGGGCGCTCTTGCGCAAAAGCACAGCTCGCACATGGCAGTGTGGATGTTTTCTTGCGCAAGACTTCTTGCACAAGAACACTTGCGCAAAATGTTCTTGCGCAAGAAGCCACCAGTGTAGACATAGCCTAAGTGATTGGCATTGTAGAGGGAAGACTACTATGAAGTAATCATACTTAGATCTTTCTCACACAGTCATCCTATGGCCAAGTTATTATTCCAGTTTATTGATAGGAAGAGTAATTGTTGCTACATTGCACATACCTACTTGGACAATTGTACCCCTCTAAGTACAGATCATCTAAATTATAGAACCAACACAGAGCTCCTCTGAACAGTGTAGGGACACCAACTTGTAGACAACTACACGATTAACTGATAAGCCCAGGCTTATCGGTTAATCCTGTCAACTATTTCTGTATCAGGGGTAACAAGGGCAAGGAGAAGGAGGGAGCTGGTGTCAGCTACCCATAAAGCATGGAGGGTGAGGGGGGCAGGCAGGAGCTGATGTGTGTGAAGAGCAGCTTTCAAGCTGACTCACTGTGCAAGCTGACTGTGTGGACCCACCTGCCCCACTCCATGATGCTGCTGCCTCTGAAAAAGGCAGCAGCATGGGGGGAGGCAGGGGAGGTTGCTGCGAAGCAGCCTGTGCCCAACAGTGGGCCCGGGCTTGCTGAGGTCAGAGGTTGCTCTGTAGCAGCCTCCCCTGCCCCTTCCCAGAGACAGGGACTCTGCATCCCACAGAACAGCCTCTGTCCTCAGGGAACCTGGGCCTGCTGCAAACAGAGACTGCTCTGCATCAGCAGCCCTTGTCCTTTTTTTAAACGGGTTCCTCCCCGGACCAGCTCCCATCTGCTACCCCTGATAGAGTGGCAGCAGTGCAGGATTGCAGGGGGCTCCCTTCCAGTCCTGTGATTCTGTGCTTTTATCTTAAGCATTTTTAATATGCCCATCACTGTATTACCAGGTGGCAATGCTATCATTTAAATCAATTGGTAAATCATCAGCAATAAACCATTAAACTCTTTTGGCTCATAGCAAGTGTACTCTCAATTTAATCTGATATATCCTTTGTTAGGCCCTTTATGTTCTGAGCGGATAGGCTGAGCTAGAATACCTACATCTCCAATTATTTTTTAAGTTTTCTTTTAATGCTGAGTCTTATGGAAAGCACAGTGAGCTCTGCAAGATGCAGAGCCTACTGGGAGTTGCTGATACCATCAGCATCCATAGACATATTTCTCAAATTCCAATAACAGCTGCACTTTCCTGCTTGCTGAGCCACTGTAGAGCTGGGAGTACTGCAAAGGCCATACACCAATTACAAGAGATAGGTAGTCTTGAGCCCCTGGTCAAACAGAAGCTGCAAAGGCTTTTTCTTCTAGATGCTAACTGTGCACATAAATGTATGTTGTTTTCCAAGACATTAAGTGTAAAATATTCTGGAACTTTATAAATGAACACAGGGCAAATTATCTTTTCCTATGTGCTTACATAGTGTCTTGGATGTTGCCTCAATTCAAGTCATTACATGCGTTCATTATTATTTGTAGAACTAAATGAAAAATAACCTAGCTTTTAATAATATAACTTGTATCTTTGAATAACCTCAGTATCAAAGAATTGTCTTTATAATAGCCTTTCACTTTCCATAAACTCATGATATTCTAAGAAACTGAATCCTATGACCTGTTATTTCTCAAATACTTCCCTTTCAGCACATTCCCATTCTGCAAGCGTCCAGATCAGTGGTGGCAAGCACATTCTCTTCATCTCCTGGAGTAAGAGTTATTAATGGGCTAAACAGAATATCAGCATCTTCAAAATCTGGTGCCAAATTCTTGCAGCCACGACTTGTACAACATTTTGCAGAGTTAAATACTATGTCTCATCGTCTTCTGAAAAATATAAACACACCAAAGCAGCCTCTCTATAAAAATCAGGTATGGGAGCTATAGTTCTAGTGCTAATTAATTAGATCCCATTCTAATGTATTTTGCCTGCAATGTATATCAGGTTTTCAAACTACTTTCAGTTAAGAGTTTTGTGCCACTCAGCTCAGTTACTGTGTGCAAAATTGGAATCTTTACCATCTCTATCCCATTTTCCCACTTTCACCTCTCTTACATAATAATTAATACGAGCCCAAATCTTGAATACAATACTTTGTCCTCATTCAGTAGGCATTTTGCCTGAATAAGAACTGTATACAAAGAGATGCACTGATTGCATCCAACATCTGCAAATGGAGAGGACCCTGCATACATGGTTCTCCTTGTACATGGAAAGAGGCACAATCAGTTCTGGAGCAGTATTAACCCTTTCTCTGCCACACCCCCTTTCTCCTGTAACCCACAGAAAGCCTGCTGAGTCAGAAGAATAAGTAGGCTGGTAAAAGGGCTGTGGTGGATGCCAGCCCTTTTACGCTTGTGATTCCTATATGTTCCTGTGACCCTCCAAGATGACAAAATGAACTATTGTTCTTAATCACGCACAAAAATATTTGGCTCAAAGAGGAACAAACATGTAAAGTTAGGCATTTCAGAAGTGGATATGAAAATAAGGAACTTCTCTTAAAATATTGTCCTGTTTAGCGGCATTGATATTTTGGCAGCCAAACCCACCCAAAAACTGTTTTTAAAAAAATGTATTTCCTTCAGGGTAGAACATTTTCCCTTTTTGATGTGATCTCCTATCCAGCAAAGACTGCTCTCACCAGCATCATGTGTGCTTCCTATGCAGCACTAATTTATGTGGTAAGTTAATAAACTTCTTAATTCTGTAACTGATTCTGCTGCCCTTATCCACAGTGACTAGTTCCTGACTCCATAAGGAAAACAGAGCTTATATGCAGCATAAAGTACCATCCAATGTGTAAAGGGGACAGAATCAGGCATTCTTTGATCTATTCATTTACTTGATATTCATACTATAATGACACACCCAAACAAGAATTAAATATACGCATTTCAGTTTTCACTCTGCTCTTCGTTTTCATACAGATAGCTGCACAACAAGCTGAATGAAATAGTTATTTTACTCAAGTTGCCTTTGAGGGTGTCTCGTACATATTAAAGCAGCCTTGCAAATGTGATGAGACAGGGCAGGTTAAACAGCTTGGCTGTGTCTACACTGGCGCAGTCTTATGCCAAAGCGGCCGCTCTTGCGCAAAAACTTGCTCCCTGTCTACACTGGCCGTGTGTTCTTGTGCAAGTAAACTGACATTCTACTGTATAAAATCGGCTTCTTGCGCAAGAACTATGATGCTCCCACTCAGGAATAAGCCCTCTTGCGCAACTGTTCTTGCGCAAGAAGCCAGTGTAGACAGGCAACATGAATTTCTTGCGCAAGAAAGTCCTATGGTTAAAATGGCCATCAGAGCTTTCTTATGCAAGAAAGCGTCTACACTGGCATGGATGCTCTTGAGCAAAAGCACATCTCGGTGTAGAAACTCTCTTGCACAACTACTCTAACGCAAGAACTCTTGTGCTAAAGAGTTTTTGTGCAAGATCACGCCAGTGTAGACGTAGGCCTTGATAGTAGAGTAGAGAGGCAGCTCTTTAAAATGAACAGAAACAGCCCTAGCTAATCAGTGGTAGCTTAGACCAGTCTGCTATAAAGCAATTAAGGGCCAGGTGAGTTGATTCAGGCTGCCAGGGGACCTCTTTAAAAACCTTCACTGTGGGGGACAGGAGAGGAGAGGAACAACCGATAAGGAGACTCAGAGGTGCTGAGCAGAACATCACCACTGCTAAAGGCTGCAGAGGGAAGTGAGGCTCCCTTCCCCGCAAGTGGCCGGACAAGGACTGTTTACTCAGCTCCAACTGGCCCAGGGCAACGGCCCCAACACTCTGTTGTTTTTGCTGAGGGACAAGCCAAACACTGAAACAAGGCAAATGAGATTTCTACCTCAACCTCTAAACTTTGGGATAGTGAGCAGAACGGGTGAGAGAGCCAGGAGTGGGACTGACCCTGCCACACTGGTCATGAAAATTAGCAACTCAAGGAATAAAATCTACTCCCTTGTTCTTTGCTATATTTATTGAAAAGGAAAATTTTTTTACTTGCTTGTCAAAAAACCCAAAACAAAACCAAAAACCCAAATACCCCCTGACTAAGCAATAATTTGCCAGTTGTTTACAGGATTATTTTCCCCATCTGCTCCAACAGACTTTAAGGCAAAAGGGCCCATCGTGATTAGGGCCCTACCAAAATCATGGCTCATTTTGGCCTATTTCATGTCATAGGATTGTAATAACGGTAAATTTCAGATATTTAAATCTAAGACTTCATGGTGGTGTAATTGCAGGGGTCCTGATCCAAAAGGAGTTGCACAGAAGGGAGGACCACTAGATTATTGTAGGGGGGGGTTGCAGTACTGCTTCCCTCACTTATGTGCAGCTGCTGGCAGCAGCATTGCCCTTCAGAGCTAGACAATGGTGGTAGCTGGTGAGGACTCCAGTTCTGAAGATAAAGCGATAGCCAGCAGCTGCACAGAAATAATGATGGCCTGTTAAGGTATTGCCACCGTTAATTCTGTGCTGTTGCCTCCAGAGTAGGGCCCTTAGTCAGCTGCTGCGACACCCTGGCCACCCAGCTCTGCAGGCAGCAGTGCAGAAGGGTGAAATGGGTACGGTATTGCCATCCTTTCTTTTGTATTGCTGCTGGAGAGGTGTTGCCTTCAGAGCTAGGCGCACAGGCTATGTCTAGGCTGCAAAGAAAAGTCGGAAAAAGGATACGCAAATTGCAATTTCCTTTTTCCACTTTTTTCGGATGAGGATTTTCTGAAATGTGGCCCATCTACATGGGGCCAAATTTCGGAAAAACCTCCTTTCGGAACATCCCTTCTTCATCGAGAAGCGACTCTGGGAGTGTTCCACATGAGGTGTTGAGTGCCCCCAGGGGCTCCTTTTCTTCCTCATACAATGAGGAATACAGGGATGCTGAAAGAACATGTCTGGTTTTTCAGAAACTGTTCCGAAAAAGCAGATGCGTTCCTTGGATGGGGCATAGCTTTTCCTGGATACTTCTGGTAGCCCACAAAAGCTCTGCAGTGTAGACACAGCCACAGTCAACATTAAAACCACTGTTTTTCAGTTGACTAGCTCAAAAGGCAGCATAGAAATAAGAATGTCAATACTGTCTAAAATAACCAGTGGACACCCCCCGCAAATTGGGTCAGAATCTCCAATTTGAGAAATGCTGATCTCCCTCTTGTGTATATTATAGTGGAAAAGCACACACAAGGCCAGATTTCACGAGAGGACATCACATTTCACAGTCTGTGTGTTTTGCATGGCTGTGAATTTGGTTGGGCCCTACTCATGATCATCTAGTCTGACTTCCTGCACATCATAGACAATAGAACCTCACCCTTTCACTCCCTTCACAACCTCTGGCTGAGTTACTAAGCGCCTCAAATTTTGATTTAAAGACTTAAAAGTTACACAGAATCCATCACTGATGCTAATTCAAAACAGCAAAAGACCCATGTCTCTTCAGAGGAAGGTGAAAAAGCCCCAAGATCTGTCACATTTCTCAACCTAAACATGACAATCAGTTAATCTCTGAGTACATGTGCAAGACCCACCAGCCAGACACCTCAGAAAGAACTCTCTGCATAACTCATAGTCCTTCCCATCTAGTGTCTCCTCTCTGGCCACTGGAGATATTTAGTAACACTAGTAACAGAAGGTCATATGCCATTGTAGACAATTTCATTATACCATTCAATAAGTTTATCAAGCTCAGTCTTGAAGCAAATTAGGTTGGAGTTTTGTTTTTGTTTTGGATTTTTTTGTTTGTTTTTGCCACCACTACTTCCATTGGAAGGTGTTGAAGAACTTCACTGATGAAAAAACATTTATCTAATTTCAATCCAACACCTGAGAATTACTTTGATCCTTTCATAACAACTCCATCTCTTATGTTTATCCCTCCAATGTACTTAAAGAATCTTCAGCTTGTTTTGTTAGGCAAAACAAGCCAAGTTCCTTAAGTCTTCTCTCGTAAGTTTGGTTCTGCATTTCACTGACCACCCTAGTGTAGCCATTCTCTGTATCTGTTCCAGTGTGAATTCATTGTTCTTGAACATGGGAGACCAGAACTGCACAGTGTTCCAAATGAGGTCTCACCAATTCCTTATATAAGTTTAACATATACAAGTTTCATCACCTTATACATCTTTTAGTATTTTGCCAGCTCCTGTGGCTATAATCTCATTGGGTATGTCTACACTACTATCCTAGTTTGAACTAGGGTGGTTAATGTAGTCATTCAAAGTTGCAAATGAAGCCTGGGATTTAAATATCCCAGGCTTCATTTGCACCTTGCTGGGCACCGCCATTTTAAAATCCCCGTTAGTGCGGACTCCGTACCCGCGGCACGGAGTAGGTAGTTCGAATTAGGCTTTCTAATTCGAACTACTGTTACTCCTCGTAAAAAGCCTAATTCGAACTACCTACTCCGTGCTGCGTGTAGCCGCGGGCATGGAGTCCGCACTAACGGGGACAAAATTTAAAGAACTTCGGCTGATAGCTTTCTGTCTGGCCCTCTTATCCATATGAAATCTTTTTTATTGTCATTATGGTCCCCACTTCCCAACTGTCTGTAGGATCTCTGATTCTGTGGTTGTTTCTGTCTGCTATATAATTAATTTTTCTGGGTATAAACCAATTAAGGTGTGGGATATAATTTAATTATGTTACAATGTTAGATATGGTTAGTTAAATTTCAGTAGAGAAGTATGTTGGAAAAAAGGGAAACTGGATTCATGCTTGCTGGTAACTAACCCCAATAAACATTGAATGGTTGGCATGTCCAGACTTCGGGGATTGCTGTTCTCTCTTGACACAAGAAGGACCAGGGTACTGGGAGGGTGAGAAGAAGCTTTTTAACAGTAGCCATGATCCAATAAGCACCGAAGCCACTGCATAATTTTAAGCACATATGTAGTCCTATTAATTTTGCTGGAACTATCTACATGCTTAAGTTAAATGTGATTTAAGTACTGTACTGGATTTTGGCTAGAGTGCTCAACAACTTGTAGGATCGAGCCCTTTATTACTAAGATACTTGTATGTATTATAAAGCTTCAAAATAAAGTACATTTCATGTTATTACAAAGGTCAAACAGAAGTAATATCACTCTAAGTTGTGGTTTTCTTAAACTAAAATATCTTTATTATATGTAGGCACTCTCTATTAGCACAGTAGTGGGGACAATAAAAAATATAGTTCAAGAAGAAAAGGCCTCAAGAGTAAAGTCTAAGAATGAGGAAGAAAAAGATGGATTCTCCAAATATGAAGATTCAGCAAGTTACAGTGTGCTCTCTCCAGAGAAGCAAGTCTTTTCTGAATTTCCTGTGGAAAACTCAACTGAGAGCAGCATTCACATCCTACACTCTGCCCTGGATCAAGACACTTAAATATAGTGGTAACAAGACAATGAGCTTTTTGTTAGTGCACTGAATGTTTAGCCAAAGACAATATATACAAACTTTACAATCTCTATTTGTTAATAAAATAATCATTAGTACAAATAGCTTAATATCTTGTGTTCCTTGTCTCATGAAAAAAATCTAGGGTATTTGTCATTTAATCCAGTTGTGGCTGAGAGCCTCACTATTAATGTTTTTTAGGAACATGTTATATAGGATGTAAATTTTGCACTAACCAACTGTTGTGTAAATTTTTCTGATTATGTAAGTAAAAGCATGAGATTCTGAAGTCTGGAGTCTAATGTGTTTATCTTATACCAAATTCCACAAAACTGGCCAATGTCTAATCACATTTTTTCTAGCAGACAGATACTGACTAAATTGGATTAATGTGTACTTTGTTTCCTTTACTGTGGTTCAGTTTACCAATTTCTCTTTGTCAATGGAGTCCATGACATGGTTCAATTCCTCTTTGCTTTTTCCCTTTATGCAGATTTTCTCATCTCCTATCCTGATTCACTTCCCAGGATGTCTGCTTTGTGAAGTCATAATTTAAAAATGACTATATCCAATCTTGTCAGAAATATGAACAGCAATGCTGTTTGGATTCTACCCAAAGTATTAACAGAATACTCCTCTGTATTCCATTGCTAAAAAGTTCTGGAAAGGTCATATGATCTTATGCTTCATTTTAAAATTTCTTTAAAAGTTCAAAAGCCAGATTTTAATGAAGCGAGGCCCAGTATCCACAAGCACCGCCTTAATGTAGCATTTCAACACACCCCGTTACTCCTTAGTTTATGCATGATGTACTCCACCAGCATTCCCTCTGGCATGGCAGCACGGCCCGACAGCTGCTTAATGAGCCCAGCCAAAAGGGAAGGGACGTGTCCCTACCAGCTTGGAAGAGACTTACTTCTCTATCCTCAGCAGGGAGCTGCTGCTGCCACTGAGGAAGAAATGCCTCTTCCCCCTGCCAGGCAACTCCATACATGAGTCCTGAGCCCCTGGCTGAGTGGTGCTCATTAAGCAACTGTGATACTGTGTTGCCACACAGCTGAGAGGGAACACTGAGCTCTACTTATGTATAAGCACAGACCTACCCATTATTACCCTGAACGTGAGTTTTATGTTGACAAGAGCATACAAAGTGGAGTCCACAGAACCTCCATTTTGTTTAAGGAATGCTTTCTCCCTCAGATGCAGCTTCCCGCCAAAACCACAGCTTTGTGCACATGACCCCAGCTATGCATCCATCCCTGAACCATGTGCACTTGGTCCTAACAGCTACACTCAGCCCCAACATCACTGCACTCATTCCTAAAAGGTACACTCACTCCACTCAGTTGCACAAGGCCCTAATTCTGCACCCAGCCCATTAACATCTTTTTCCCACCACAGAGCCTGTATAAGCTCTGACCTGAGAGAGTTTGGATTGGTTCCTCTGGTTTCTTTGATCTTTCCAAGTTCCTGTGGTTCCAATCCTTTTCCCTGTCATCTTTAGATTAA